>NW_026099572.1:89127586-89178590 GCF_025091365.1 Daktulosphaira vitifoliae
CATCTAATTAATAAAAGTTGTTCGGTCATTTTTTTAATACTCAATTTTTAATTTTATATCTTTTGTGATAAGTTCAAAAATCACTAAACTAAAATATTTTGTGAATTTAAATGAGTTGATGTATATTAGATTTTAAAACTTGATTAATGTAGGCTATTAACAAATGTTTCAATATTTGAGGTTGCAATTAAATTAAAAAAAAAGTTGCATATATTCTATGTATAGGCAAAGAAATACTTTCAATCATATCATTATCATATTTCTAATCTAAATTTTTCAGATTATCAAAAATTGATACAAATTCCATAACTTTATGATCAGCCTCTAAAGTATCGCTAAATTCAACAAATGCCTTACATAATTTGATCCATTGTCAGTTTTACACAAAACTTGTTGCGTGCGTTTGTAGCNTCCATTGTCAGTTTTACACAAAACTTGTTGCGTGCGTTTGTAGTCGACAGGTCACGACGAAAAAAAAACAAAACAAAGTCCAAAGCGAATTAATAAAAATTTCTTTTGGAGACCACAAATCGAACACACACATTAGTTAAATAAGTGCTATTAAAATTAAGGTAATATTTATAAATTTACTTTATAATTTATTGATAATATTAATAACTTTATCATACTCGATTTTGTAATCGAACTGTTTTTGACCACCGCAGCCGCTACGTCGGCCGTCGGTCTCAAGGTCAACTACTCTAACAACTCACACGTAATACACAATGAATTCTTCCGGAAAATCACTACCAAATATTAATAAAAATATATTGAATAAAACCGCTACACCACTGTTTATCTCCAACCTGAACAACAATACCGGTGATGCATCGCCTTGTGATTTCTCTGATAATGATGACTGGCAGACAGTCGAATACCAAAATAAACGTATCAGATCCCCTAATAATATTTCACCACGCTCTAAACGACCTGATTCAAATATTTTTACGTCACCAAACCGCTTTTCTCCAATTGCACCAATTATAGAAGACGATCCAATGAACCACACAAATGAACCTACGTTGGAAAGTAATAATAAAACTTCCAGGCCACCCCCAATATTTATTCAAGCTGAATTAAACTATAATAACTTTTGTCTTAAAATCAAAGAATTAACTGACACATTAGGTTTCGATTGTAAAAGATCTACAAAAGGCCTTAAACTCCAAACATACAGTTCCGACTCATATAGAACAGTAATAAAATATCTCAAAGAGAATAATGTCTCATTTCATTCGTTTCAAATAAAAGAAGAAAAAGCTTTTCGAATAGTAATTAAAAATTTACATTCTACTACTGAAAAGGCATTTATTAGCGATGAACTTTCTACTAAGGGATTTACTGTTAGAAATATTATGCCCGTACTTCACAGTCAAACTAAAACGCCTTTACCAATTTTTTTTGTTGACATTGAGCCCAATCCTTCAATTACTGATATATATAAAATAACTTCATTGTGCTACACTAAAATCAAAATTGAACCCCTTCATCCAAAAAAAGAAATTCCGCAGTGTCACCGATGTCAGGCTTATGGTCACACACGTAGCTATTGTAACCACACACCACGATGTGTTCGGTGAGCAGCATGATACAACTCTTTGTACCAAAAGTCGCACTTCTCCTGCCAAATTTGCATTGTGTAATGGTAATCATCAGGCAAATTATAAAGGCTGTCAAATCCATCTAGACATGAAAAAATATTTAACCAAATCAAAAAAAAACCCATGGAACAATAATCGCTCACTTCAAACCAATAATTTAACTAATCAGGACCAACCATTCTCCCCATCATCTCAAAACTTTCCTCCTTTAAATAAAGACTCTCAAACTCAAAATAAAAATACTGACTATAACCATGATCTAACAGCTCAACTAACAACATTTATAAATGACCTAAAAGTGCTAATTAACCCTCTTGTATCTCTTCTTACAACAGTCATTGATTAACTTCTTAAAAATGTCAATTAGTAGTAAAAAAACATTATCAATATTCTTGTGGAATGCAAATGGTGTTCTACAACACTTATAAAAACTAAATGATCCAGCTTTTGACCATACACCAGCTCTATTNATCCAGCTTCTGACCACACACCAGCTCTATTACATATTGGAGGACAGCCGAGCCTAAAACATAGCAGGCCAACAATCACTCAAGGTAAAATGAATTGGTGCAAATTTAGGACCATACTTTCAAAAAAAACTGCATTAAATATTAAACTAAAAACTACTATGGATTTAGATAATGAAATTCACAAACTTACCATGAACATACAAGAAGCAGCAAAAAAGTCTTCATTTCCCATCTCTTATAAAAAACCAACATTAAACTTAACCCCTGAGTTAAAACAACTAATAGCTGAGAAACGTAGAGCTAGATCAAGATGGCAACATACGCACTATCCAGATGACAAAAAACTATACAATTTTTTAACCAATAAACTCAAATTATTACTCAAGACTCACAAAAATAATTCTTATAAAACATACCTTCAAAATCTTTCAGTAAGGAACGGATCGTTATGGAGAAAAACAAAATCGATTCTTCGAATGAAAGAATCAACACCGCCCCTCCGGCGTAATGACAATACACTAGCTATAACAGATCAGGATAAAGCAGATACCCTCGCCGTAGAATTGTCAAATGTCTTTAAACCACACTCTATTTCTCCACCAGCGCATCATATCGAGACAGTAACAGATTTCATTCAGTCACCACTACCTTTATCTTTACCAGCCAAACCAACTACTCCTAATGAAGTTTATACTATTATAAAAAAACTTGTGAACGGAAAATCACCTGGAAATGATCTAATAACCAATAAAATAATAAAAAATCTTCCTAGGAAATCGGTCATTTTGTTAGTTTACATCTATAACGCAGCTCTTAGATTATCTTATTTTCCAGCATCCTGGAAATCATCGGTAGTTGTTACAATTCTCAAACCTGGGAAACCTCCCGAAGATCACTCCTCGTACAGACCAATAAGTCTTCTACCTGTCTTAGGTAAAATATTAGAAAAAATTATATTAAAACGTCTTTTATTTATCACTCAAAAAAATAATAACATTCCTGAATTTCAATTTGGATTTAGAGCAAAACATTCAACTATTCATCAACTGCACCGTGTTGCTGATACAATTTCAACAGCACTAGAAACAAAACAATACTGTGCTGGAGTCTTTCTAGATGTGGCAAAAGCCTTTGACTCTGTTTGGCATGAAGGACTTCTATTCAAATTAAAAAACATTTTCCCAGCTTCTTATTACCTCATACTCAAATCATACCTGCAAAACCGTTATTTTAAAGTCCGTCATAATCTCCAACACTCCCCATTATACCCAATATATGCTGGTGTGCCTCAAGGTAGCGATATTGCGCCATTCTTGTACACAATATATACATCTGATCTACCTTTATCGGATACAACAGTACTTGGTACCTATGCTGATGACACGGCCTTAATATCATCTTTATTAGATCATAAAGTTGCCAGTCAACAGTTACAAGTACATCTAAATATGCTTTCGCTTTGGTTCAAGACCTGGCGTGTCAGAATAAATGAGTCGAAATCTTCTATCATTACATTCACTCTTAAAAAGCATGACTGCCCATTAGTTACTATTAATAACATTATTATTCCTCATTCAACCGAGGTTAAATACCTAGGGTTAATTTTTGACCGAAGGTTAACCTGGGGTCCTCATTTAAAAGAAAAAAGGAAAAAACTGAACTCGAGACTTCATTTACTAAGACCTTTGCTTAAGTCAAATATTTCTTTGTCAAATATTTCTTTGTCAAATAAAATTATATTATACAAAACATTACTCTAACCACTATGGTCTTATGGCATAATAATTTGGGGACCAGCAAAAAGTTATAACCAGAGAACAATCCAAAGTTTCCAAAACATCTGCTTAAGAATCATAACCGGAGCGCCCTGGTACGTCACAAACATGGCCCTACATTCAGACCTCCATCTCAACACAATTAAAGAAATGGCAAGATTATATTATAAAAGATTCTGGATAAAACTTGAATCCAACCCCAATAGATTAATTCAAATGCTGAGCGCAAACGCCTTGCCTGGCAATCCAGTAAGGCGTCTTAAGAGAGAATGGTGCAGAGACCTATTATCTTTATAAATGATTTAATCTTGTTAACATTACGTAATTAAAACTCCTAATTATTGTACAAACTACTATACCATTATATACTATTATTATTATTGTTAATATTATGTAATAAAACTAAATATAAATTTTCAATAGCAGGCGACTCCAACAGGAGCGACCTCACAGGCTACTAATGTTAAGTATTTTATATATGTATATTTTCTAAACTATTTACTTATTGTAAAATTTTTTTTTTTAAAGATTGTAAATTTTATAAATAAAATAAAAAAAAAAAAAACCTAAAAATGCTATAACTTTTCGAAAAATCTAATTATAAGCACAATTTTTTTTTCCTAAATACATCTTTCATTTGACCTACTTTTTATTAAAATTGGACAATTTTCCCATATATAGGGGGCGTTCAAAACTTGAAACATTGTATAAAAAATAGAACTTTTTCAACTTAATTTTTGAAAATGTTCCGGAAATACTGCGTCCTTTAAACAGATATTTAATTAAAGCTTATTTTATGTACTATAAAATGAAAAAAAAAATTTGTACCGACGACCTTACGCAAATGGCTACCGTATTGAAAAATATGCTATTTTTCTATTAAAATTCTAGGTTTTGTATTTTATTTTATTTTAAAATATCTTATTAGGAGAATACATGGTGAAAATAGCTACCGTATTTAAAAATATGATATTGTTGTGATAAAATTCTTGGTTTTGTATTTTATTTTATTATAAGGGGATTACAATGATTTTCATAAATATTAAATCAATCTAAATGACATCATAATGACATAAAGAATTAATCATATTAAATTTTTTTGTTTCTTTGAAGTCGAGAAAAATAACTTTAAAATTTGAACTAGCTAAATTTCCATTTTTATTAAGTGACGAATGAGTCGTACGGTTTTTGAGACGTTAACACTTTAATCGTTCATGACTGTGGCACTGAATTATTTTTTGAGTTAAAAAAAATGTTTAACTCATTTGATTTTATCTCATATAGATTCAATAACTTCAATAAATATCAAGGATTCCATTACTGTAGTCTCCTCTCGTGAGAAGAAATTCATATTAATATTATTTTACTATGTGGTTTTTTTTTTGTAGCTATCATTTATATTCTCAGCTCTCACTTGACCTACTTTTTTTTTTTTAATTAAACACTATCTACAGATTTGCATCGAAGCGTTTTTTATGATAGTGATTTTAATCACTGTCAGATATCATCTATACTGGACCCAACTATGCCATGACCCAACTGCGCTGGGTTTTTTTTATTTAGATGCATTTCTTTAACTATCGTTTAGTTTTTTTTTATATAAATCTAACCCTTTACCTACCCACAAGAGGAATTCAAAATGAAAACTTTTTTTTTTTAGTTAAAGTAAATCATTAAAATTAATTCAGTTCTGGATATTTCAATTGTAAAATCTTTTTAAATACCAAATATTACTTAGAAATGATTACTATGATAACATATTAAAAATCAAATCAGTAATAATTAAAAAAAAATGTTTTTTTCTTTTAATTATTATTTTATATGTAATTAGTAATAATATAAAAAAATAGAGTTATTAATAGAAAAAGTCTAATTACAGATTTGAAAACAACGCGAAAATTTGAATTAGAAAAGTATATTTTTGCTTCTGATGAAAGTTCCTTGTAGTCTAGTGCCTTTATTTATAGTAACAAACAGTTTTTATTGAAAATTATTGTATCAAGCCCTTTAAATTTTTATACATTTAAAAGTAAAGCAAATTATAACTTTTTTATTATTTTTATAATTTCTCCGTTTAAATTATTATATTAAATTATTGAATATCAATTTCATACTAAATTTAATAATTATAATTAGTATTTATTCACATATTATATTTAAAAATCAAAGAACAACTAATTAGGATATAATCAAAGAGATAAGAGTTGATGTTGCTTTTGGAATAATCCACCAATTTCTTTAAATGAAACACTATTCACAGATCTACAGAGGCGTTTCTTATGATAGTGATTTTAATACTGTCAGATATCATCTATACTTGTCCCATCTATGCCTCGTCTACACTGTGCCTCGACCCCACTGTGCTACCGTTTTATTCTGGTTACTTTCCCTTATGTTTTATTAATTAACAAAAATACACACATCTCATTAAATCGCAATAGACAGTTATATAAAAAAGACAATTGGTAATATTATGAATAAATTTCTATTATTAAACAGCTACCACTTTTAATTTATAATACTCTAGGTACTTTTAAATTCTATTTTAAATTAAATTTATAATGTACATATTATTTATTAACAATTTATTTTATATTAAATCTGAGTTGTTAATTCAAAGTCAAATATGACTATTTAAAATAAAACTGAATATTTAAACATAGGCTTATAGGAACAAATAGATGTAGCGTGACACAAGACATGAAAATTATATGGCAACTGAAAGCTATAGATCTTAAAATAATTAATTGTTTTTTTAATTGAATTTTAGTATTAAAAATGAATTAACATTTTTTAGCACGCAAATATTCTCAAGGAAAAATCATTACTTGTCAAAACTCAGTTATTATCATGGGAAATCTACCGAATCCTTGAAACCTTTTACAATTGGTCAAGTTTTCAATGAAGTTGTAGAAAAGATTCCAGACCGTGAATATATAGTCAGCCGTCATGAGAACAAGAAGTATACATACGAGCAGATGTATAATGAAGTAAGTATAATGTAGTAAGAAATTTAATAGTGCTAGATACGAAAAAAATATATAACACAGAAATATATATAACAGTGGCGGCACTGTTTATAGGGACACTGTTATCACTGTTGTAATTTGTATAATCATATAGATTTAATGTGTAAAATCTATGGTAACATTTTTAATTTTTAATTATTAATAATTATTTTTATTTTATATAATTTAAAGAGTATACAGTAATAAGTTTTAAATTATCAATTCTTTATTGTTTATTGTTTATGTGTGTATTTGTTATACAATTTAGTATTAATAAAAAACTTTATTGTAGAATCGATCAACTTATTATTGAACAAAATTACATATAATTTTGTAATTATTTTTTTAGTAATTTATATACGTTCCAAATTTTTAATTAATTTTTAATTTTACCTATTTCTTAAAGAAACGAACAAAGACGACACCTGACGAATAATTGCCAGAGTCAATCGACATTTACTGAAATCGTATTTTTATCAAATAATAAAGGATATACATTAAATATTATCATAGTGAAATGTAATATTCTCGCGTTCAGAAATATCTAAAACAATCGTTACCAAATTATCAATATTGTATGGTACTAAAATTGTTAATTAATATACTTATAATGTAATCACATTAGAGGTCAGGAATCACATTAATTATCGGTGCACTACCTATTGAAAATGCCGCGTTGGCCAAGACGCTGTATCAGCAAGGTCTCGCGGTGTTGAGATCGATATGAATGGTGTCCTGAAAATAAAAACTGTAATTGGTAAAATGACATCCAGGAAAAGCATCTGGGTAAAAGGCATAATAATTGACAAACTACAAGAGTGAGTTATTAAACAGCTGACATTTAAAGTGAAGTACACAAAATTAAATAATAAAATAGATCATCATAATATAGTCCTAAGTCGTTTATTGGGTTAATAATTGTCTACAGTCGTAACACAGGTAAAAAATGCAAGCGCTTTAGAAAAACAAATTCGCTAGAAATGCCATATTAATTTTAATATAATAATCAAAATTAAGTAACAATCATAGACGATGCACCAAAAAAAAATATCAATGAAACACTGAAAAATCAGGATCACACAGAAATCGATCAGTTAAGGTATCCGTCGGAAACGAAACAGAACGCAATATCCGTAATCCATTTTTGGCGGCGGCCTTATCTCGGTGTCAAGGGCGGACAACCGATTGTCATATTAATAGCTGGACGGTTGATATCGAGAGAGACACGGGTGAGCGCCAGCTTAGAGTGACGGGTGGTGCCGTGTCAAAGACAATGGTTAAGTCGGTAGATATGTAGAGGCAGTTTTCTTTGTTATGTTCTGTTTGATAAAATTTGCACATTTTGCTGTCAGGGAGTTTTAGTATGCATATATGCGCGCATCCAGACATATGGTATACATGCATGTATGTTAGGGTTGTCTTTATTTTTCGATTTAGAAATTTCCTTGGTCTCGCCCCAAAATTTTTCATCAATCAGACAAGTTTAACCCGTGCCTACTCGAGGTTGAAAAGTGGACAATAGTGGTAGTTCTCCAGTGTTTTGTACTTAATTCGGAAATGAGCGAATATAGAAAAAAAATTATAGAATATAAATTTTTGAAAATATTATGGACTATAAGTTTAGTCCTTACACATTTTTTTTAAATTCATTAGTTTTCGAGCAAAATTTTAAATTATATTATATTTTATCGATTTGCCAAAATTGGAATATTTACGAATACTACATTATATTTGACAAATATTTAGAGATACGATTACATCTTTTATACAAAAATCGTTTATTTATAATTAAAAAAAAATTTATTATGAATATGATCAACTATTTATTTCCTTAATGTCAATAAATATTTTTTCAACTGTGTATTTTTAATTTTTTTGAGGGGGAGGGGTGCTAAGCCCACACCACGGTTGTTGTGCTGAATTTGTTAATAATTTTTTAATAAACAATTTTTGTATAAAATATGTAATCGTATCTCTAAATGTTTGTCAAATATAATGTAGTATTCGTAAATATTCCAATTTTGGCAAATCGATAAAATATAGCATAATTTAAAATTTTGCTCGAAAACTAATGAGTTTAAAAATTTTGAAACTAATGAATTTTGGGGAGTGAGACCAAGGAATTTCTGAAAGAAATTTTTCATAATCTATAAATAAGGACCACTCTAATGTATGTACATACATATACACATATATCACAGGCCACACGCACGATGTAGTAGAAAATAATAAATTTGCATAAAAGAAGTGACAAAACCAAAAAAAAACTAAACATACAAGTAAAATAATTAAACAAACAATAATCATAATAAAAATTTAATTATAGTCTCTAAAAATAAAGGGCTTTATTTGGTTAATATGAACTGGAGAATCCTTAAGTATATTATTTTTTTACATTTTTATTAAATACGCATAGGGGTCTATCTGTTTGGTAATTTCTTAAGGACATTCATAACGATGGTCGAACTTGTTATTCCGAATAGGGATTTTAACTAATATTTTGTCTCCAACAGCGTATTTCGCGACATTCTGTGGAAATTTTAATTTTGAAATAACGTAGTCTGTTGTTTTTTTAATTATTTTCGGCAAAGTTTTTCGTACATGATTTAAATTATTGAGTTCGGCTAAACCGTTTGCGTCGCTTGACGGTATAAGAGCTACATCATATAAGTTCTTAGGACGATAACCGTGTACTAAGTAATGTGGAATGTACTTGGTGACCTCGTGCACTGAAGTGGTGTATGCAAAAACTATATAAGGCAAATAGTCCGCCCATTTGTTATTGTCCTTGGCTTAGTGGGCAATCATATCAATGAGACTTTGGTTTTGCCGTTCAAATTGTTCTTGCGAGGTCGGTTTATAAAGGATGCCAAATTTTTCATCTAAATGTAAAAAATCTAAAAGTTCTAAAATCAAATTGGCGGTAAAATGTGTTAGCATTGTCGGATCTAATAGCTTTGGGAGGTCCAAACCTTAAAATGAAGTCTATTAAAAATTTGTTTGTGTTCTAGGCGTTAGCGTTTGTATAAGGTTTAGCCACGAAAAATTTAGACATACGATCAGTTGCAACGAGTATATATTTATATGATTTGGAATTTTCCAGAGGACCAATGTAATCTAAGAAAATCTCTTCAATTACCCCGCAATTTTCCAAAGATATCGTAATGCTTTGGGAGATTTCCGCTGTTTGTACGATTTACGCTTTTGACAATTTTTGCAACTTAATATGTAATTTTTTATATTTTTTCGCATTTTCAGCCACTAATATTTATTTTTAATTTTGTCTAAAGTTTTGGTAAAGCCAACATGCGGGCTTAGGGGTCTATCAGTAATTATGTATGCAATATATTTAAAAGGTAAAGCTAATACTTTTTTAGTGATCTCGCAATATTTAATTGTATAGTATAAAGCACAATTTTTATCGATAAAATAATTTTTAGCTTTATTTATCCATTTATTGTTTCTCGTGTAGGGGGTTTTAATTGCCAGTATAATATTTTACAAGTAGTCGCCATTTGCTTGATCTACTTGAATGTTAATTGACTGAACTAAGTTAATATTTGGGTTATCGTGTTTTGTTGAATCTAACTGGTATAGTTCAATTTTACCGTTTCCGGTTTCTGAATAAGGATAATGTGACAAATGGTCAGTAGCTCTATTCAAAATACCTTTTTTATAAACTATTTCAAAATCATATCCCATTAATTTATTTTTTTATTATCCAGTTTACTACATTAGATTCCGTTTTTATATTTATGATGCTAGTTAAGATTTTATGGTCGGTTTTAATCTCTACTCGTCTTCCATCTATTGGCGATATTGAGTGAAGGCAAAATTAATGGCTAAAACCTCGAGTTCCATTAATGAGTAATTAAATTCAGCAGAAGTTAATTTTTTTGATGCATATGAAACTGGTCGAATTATGCCACTATCGTCTTTTTGCTGCAAAATTACGTCAAGGCCTCCACGACTCGCGTCCGTTACGATCATCGATTGATAGTTTTCGTTATAATGTGCAAGAAGAGGCTTAATAGTTAATTTATTTTTTAGTTCCTGAAAAGCTTTTTCGTGATCGTTTGTCCAGTTAATTTTATTGCGCTTATTTTTAAATATCCCTTTTGTTAAATCCGTCATACGCTTTGCGGTTTTATTAAAGTTTGGGATGAATTTTCGAAAATAGTTTGCTAGCCCAAGATAGCTACGGATTGCCTGATATTAAAAGGTGATGGAAATTATTTATTAACTCTAGGCTTTGTTCGGTTGGTTTTATACCTTGTGAATTTTTTACATTGCCTAAAATTTTAATTTCTTGGTATCCAAATTTGAATTTAGATGGTTTTAATTTAAGGTTGTAGTATGAGAATCTTTCTAATGTATGTTTGAGTGAATTTAAATAATTATCAAATGTTTTGCTAAAATTAAACAGTCATCGAGGAAACAGACATTGTTCTTATAATTAATACTTCTCATGATTTTGCACGTGGCAGATTGGTAAATGGATGACGCATTATTAAAACCCATAGGTAATCTTTTAAATTGGTAGTATCCAGTATCTGCTGTAAAAGCTGTATATTGTCTCGACTATTTGGAAAGTTTAAATTGGTTAAATCCATTTGATGCATTTAACAACGAAAAGAAATTGTTACCCGCCAAACAGTCATAAAAATTTTTTATGATGGACATAGGAAAGCTATCTCGTTATAATATTGAATTTAATTGTCTGTAATCATGGACCATTCTACCATNCATAAAAATTTTTTATGATGGACATAGGAAAGCTATCTCGTTATAATATTGAATTTAATTGTCTGTAATCATGGACCATTCTATATTCTTGAGGGCTTTTACCTTTTTTGTCCTCTTTTGGTAAATTTTTTCCGACTAAAAATATTGGATTAGAGGACGCGCTGGTAGAAGGTTCTATTATGTCCGCTTTTAAAAGTTGCTGAGTCTGTTTCTCGACTTCGGCTCTTTCTATAGCGCTTAACTTAAAATTTGGTAGATTTATTATCTAATTATTACTTTAAATCGATTTCGGGGAGGCGGACTTCTCCCAAATCATACTTGGTTTTTGGAAAAAACGTGGCAAAATTTATTTATCTTATCGGAAGATAACGTTGGATTGATATAATACAGAGTGTTCAGTAAGTCAGGAAACGGGTTTTTATTGTTCTCATTGTTTGTAATAATGAGAACAATAGAAACTTACTTAACTGACTTACTTAACACCCTGTATATCAGATTCTCAGTCATTGTTCGCAACGTATTTTTACTTCTATGAGTAAATTCTACGAAATTGTTATCTGAAACTGGACTATGTAGCAATGGATCTCTACCCACGTCTGCATTGTTTGAAAATTGTGTTGATAATTTTTTATTTTTATAGTTTGTCATGCAATTAAATCGGGTTCTTTAATACGCTTGCTAAGAATACCGTGTCTGACGCTTAAAAAACTTGAATTATTAATTTTAATAACTGTGAGAAATTTAAAATTTACTTTAGTATTTGGGACGTATATCAGGGGTGTCCAATGTTTTCGTGAAAAAAGAACGAACACATTATCGTGATTAGACTTTACATATACTATAACGGCTGTATTATTGACAGAAGACCCGTCACCTTGAGAAATTATAAATAAATATATTGAAATGTGAAAATATTGAAATGTGCAGCGACAGCGGCCAAGTCTTCTGATTCCATCCAGACTGGTCGTTTCATAATATTTAAGTTGTTTTATACCATGATAGTCTATGTCAATATTTTTATCTTTCAAAATTTCAACTAAAGTATGTACACCACAGAATCCGTCTTGGGGCACGTGTTTCAATATTTGGGTTCGAGAAGTCATATAATCAATCGATAATTCATTTTTTATTTTACCGTCTACCAATTACGCGATGAGTTTATTATTACTATTGTTCAGCTTTAGCATTAATTTTTCGTTATTTTTGTATAAGATCAGTGTTAATTTACGCATACATAACTTTGCCATATATTTATTCAAAAAGTCATAACACAACAGACTGTCCCCGTTTAAATTATTAGCTTCCGCGCAATCAATTAAGAATGGGTGACCGTTAAAATAGACCTCCATTTGCTGTACCATTCGCTGTGGTCAGCGTCGCATTATTTGTCGGATAAATAGTGTAATTCGGCGGTAAAAGGGTGCTGTTAATTATACTGGTTGAAGCGCCAGTATTAATAATGAAATTAAAATTTTGACCGTTAAAAATACCTAAAATAATCGATTCGTCTCTTCGTATATCGTGATGGATGGGATTAGTATTGTTAATAGCGCAACTAGTAATTTTATAATTATGTGTGACGCGGTTCGAGGGGATAGGAGTATCTACGGATGATGGTTGACTAGGCGATGTCAAAGCGTCAAAACTAAGCCTAGCCTCCATGTTTTGACTCATGCATTTTTTGCGATTTTGCACAGCTCTTCTATCAGGGGTCGCGTTTCGTAAGTTATTTGTTTAGAAATCACACCGTTTGATTTTGGTGAATAATATATGTTTTTTATAGGATCGTAAAGTAATAAATTTGAAAATGAGCTCGATCCGAATGTGTCATATTGCGCGTTTTGAACATTGACGCTTTTTCCGCTGCGCCCTACGTACGTATTTCCTTACCTGAAATTATTATAGCACCATGTGTTTTTATTCCTAATCCTATTGTTATAAAATTTATCTTGATTATAATCTTGCCAGTCATCCCCTTGTTATATGTATAATTATTATTGGGGTATCTGTTACTATTCCCAAAATTCCTACCAGGGGTCTATAATTATCCTTATTGTAATTAAAATTTTTGTTATTTCTATTGTTGTTTTATTGATTCCTATTATTGTTATTTCATTACGGTAATTATTAGTACGATTAGTTTCTCGATTATTGCGTGACGGCCAAATGTAATTTACCTCAGGGTTGTTTTGTATAGACAACGTCAAAATCTCAACTTGCTTTTTTAATTTCTCTATTTCACTGTCCTTATCAGTTTTATCATTTAACTCTGTGTTTCTTTCTAACTTTTTAATGTTTTCATCGAGTATCTCCAACGTATCCAAAATTCATATTTTCTAATTTTCTAAAATAATCTTCTGACAATCCTCGTATAATGTATCTTATTACATCCCTCTCAAGCATATTTTTATCTACTCTTTTACATTCCGCCTTTACATTCAATAAATATTCCTGAATTGTCTCCGCATCTGTTTTTCTCCTTGACTCTAAATTCTGCTTTCTTAATCAAACTTGCGCGTCTCATTTGTAGAAACCTATCATTGTTGTTTTTGCTGTGAGCCAAGTTAAGTTATTGTTTTGTGATTCAATCGCTTCGAATACCGTTTGCGCCATATAGAGATATACCTATCTCGTAAAGAGATAGGTAACATGATTAATTTTTTTGGGTCATCCCAACTATTAGCGGTCGCTACGCGTTCGAAATTATTGAAAAATCTAGTTACGTTTTCAGAAAGTTGACCTGGGAAAATTGGTGCTGCAATTGCGGTTCCGGTCATAATACTTTTTGTATTATTAATTTCTAATTTAGGTGGTAAGATTATTGAAACTGGACTGTTATTTTCTAAATTTAGTGTTTTTACTTCGACTATTGTCTTTTCTAATATATCGGGTGGTTTGGGGCCACTTTATAAACTTATAGTTTTGATAATATGATGGAATTTTGTATTTAGAAGCTTTTCAATATCAGACTCGCCGCCTGAATCGTATTTTTCGGTTAGTGGCGGTTGATTAAGTTTTGCGCGAAGTATAGTAATAAGACTATTTATTAAACTATTAATTGGTTGTTCGCTATTTAAACTATCTTGGATGTTTATAAGATCGTTTTTTGAGTAGAAGAAATATGTATATCCTCTATTGTCGGCTTGTAAAGTTGTTAACTTATCGTTAAGAGATAAGGCAGAAAAACTTTGTGCCGTATATTTCCTAGTACTTACGCGCTTGAATATTATAAATCGTTCTGTTGAAAGAATAACAGTAGCACCTATTGGATGTTTTATATTGTTACACCTTTGAATCGCGTAGGCTAATTTAAAATAATTTAAATTGTCTCTAATTAGTTGAACGTCTTGTTCTTCGTCTAAGTCGTTTATATTAGTGCTCTTAAATCCTAACATTTGCCAAGTGGTTTAGCTTATGCGAATTGTTTGGTTATTTCGGCGCGCTTAAGGTAGTAATTATATTAAGGCATCAGCGATTTTCAAGTTAATTACTTAAGATTACTTAGTACGATATAGATATAATTCGTGAGATTTTGTCGCCAAATAGAGAATTAAAGTATTAATGTATTCAATAATACAATTTTCAAAATTAAATAATTATACACGTCAAGTATAAATTGGTACTGAGATAAAAAAGCAGTAAAAAATAACTACTCACTTGTTGTTGGTTAAGTATCTATATCCAATTACAATTATGGGCAGATCTATTCTATTAATAAAGAATACGGCGCCTCCTACAGACTACATCGTGCTTTCTCGCTAGGGTCCTAATATTTGGCTAAGCTGTACCTAAACGGGGCAACGCTGGCCTAAATAATTTATATCCCACAAAAAAGACAGTTAGTGGTTCCATGACCAAATAAATACAGACTCTCAACTAAGAACGATAAGCATTTATTTCTATTTAATATTATTTAAATACAACCTGGTTGGATCTTTGTGGTGAAAATGGCTACCGAATGATATTTTTGTGTGAAATTTCTCAATTTTATATTTTACATTTTTTACTTTAAAATGCTATAATTTTTTTAAAAATGAATGGATCAATACAATTTTTTCATGAAAAGTAGTATTTATATACATCTTTCATTCGACATACTTTTTTTTTTAATCAGACCATTTCCCTATATACGGGGAGGCTTCAAATATAAAAAATGCATATAGAAAATATTACTTATTTAACTTAACTTTTGAAAGTATTCCGGACAATCAGACACTTTTATATAAATCTTAAATTAAAGCTAATGTAATATACTTTTATTTTTTACATTTTTAACTTTATAATGCTATAACTTTTTGAAAAGTGTATTGATCAATATAATTTTTTTATGGGAAATACTATTTTTAATTATCCTTTTTTCATTCGACATACTTTATCTTAATCAGGATATTAATATGGAACTAGAACATCATGTAGCTTTTGGAATAATACACCAATTTTTTAAAATTAAACACTATCTAAAGATTTGCATCGAAGCGTTCTTTTTTGATAGTGATTTTAATCACTGTCAGATATCATTATACTTGATCCAATTATACCACGTCACCACTGTGCCGCGACCACACTGTGCTGGGTTTTTTTTGGGGGGGGGGATTTGAAGTATTTCTTATAGAAGTCTTATCGGCTTGACACGGTACCGTGTTTCCCTCAGCCGCACATCACGTTATCAACCTAAATGAAAGTGTATTGGGATCTGAATCATAAGTACACGGTACCCTAGTGGTAAGGTTTGTCAATACGACGCCTTGGGTCGCGTGTTCTAATCCCGTACCGTGCCTCTTTTTTTCACATGATTTCCGGTACACTTTCTATAACCGGCCGTCAATCCCCGGCGGCCGTGTTAGGCTGCATTATGTATAGCTTATTTGATTGCATTCTATCTTACATTTATTGAATAATTTTGTTTGGGTTCTTTAAATGTCTTAATGATTTATAGGCTAACGATGTAATATGATCTTATAACATATATACGTCATATCTTCTTTCCTTTTGTGTAGGTTTCTTCAATTTTTTATATGTATCATTGTCTTTCCTCATTAAGAAGTTTTGCTAGCTGTCCACATCAGCGCCTGGATAGTTTTTACATCTCTTGATTTTTTAAGTGTTTTATTACCAATATATAGTCGATTTGGTATTGTATTTCAACGTATACCTTTTTCTCCAATGAATGTTTTGGTATGTGTTTTATATGACTAAGTTATATTGTTTGCAGAAATCTACTAGTTGGTATTCTCTTTCGTTGCTAGTGCCCAACCAATAGCTCTTTCTACTGTCTCATCAGCTCTTTCACCTACAACGGCGTTCCTATCTCCTATTATTATTAAGTTAACACTTCCTTATGCTTATTTACAAAGTTTCTCGAATTCTGCGTAAATTTTTTCTATCTCGTTGTTCTATCGTGTTTCACGTGTTATATCTACGTCTAATCTTATCGATTCAGCTTTAATATTTTCTATCTTTCCAGTATTTAACATAGCTCTCACGTTCCACGTCCCAATGTTTTACCAAAGCTTTCGTTTGCTATTGACATGAGAAGCCTTGCTTCTTCTCCTGCTGAGAAAACTGATATATCTGGTCTAATAATTTCCATTTCTTCATAACTTCAATTCATACTGTATATTTATTTACTAATTAATTTTAATAAAATTGAAATGTTTAAATACAATATATAACCTATGGACGGTTTTTTTATATGAATAAAAATTAATTAAATTGATTATTTTTTAGAAAATCATGATTATCAATAAGTTAATTATTATATTTAGGTCGATAAGCTATGTCAAAGTTTTAGTGTCATTGGATTAAGAAATGGAGATAGAATAGGTGTGTGGATGCCTAATTGTATGTTATATGTCTCAATTACAATAGCAGCAGCTCGATTGGGTCTAATAATAGTAAGTAAAACTTAAATAATAGTTACATTATCTTAACACTTAATTTTATAAAGAAATATTGTTCTCAAATATGTGAGTAGTAATGTTAATATTATTTATCTCTTGAATAGATGTCTTATAGTATTTTTTCACGATGGGTAAATTACAAATTTTATGGATGATAAAATTTTATAAGAAATTACTAAGATTTAAACTTCAATTCCGCTTATAGATTTAACAAATTTCTAATTTTGGTATCAATAAAATAAATTGATTTGATGAATTTCCTATTTTAATTTATATCGATATTATTAGTAAAATTAAAATATGTGTTGTTAAAACAACAACACATATTTTTTGTTTTGTTTTTGTGAATTACTTGTATTAAAATTTTATTTTAGATGTTATTTAATAATTTTATATTGTCAAATTACTAATAATCAAATTATTTTAACATAATATCATATAATGACAAGTAGTTTTAATGTTATACTGCATACGTTCTATACTTGACTATTGGTAGAGCTTGAAATAAAAAAAAAATGTTTTCAATTTTCATTTTAATTCATCATATTGATATAAATATTTTACGGTTTTTTACATGAATTTAACACAATTTTCAGTTTTGATTTAACTAATTTATTTTGCATAACATAATTTTTTAATTATAAATTTGTTTAGTAGCAATAGTATTAATTGTTAAAAATTCCTGGAGTAAATACTTTACTCTACAACAACAAAATAGTCGCCGACGTGTCCCACGGTTTTTAGCCCCCTAACCTGTCCTATCTACTAATTACCGGACAAGACAAACTTAGTGCTATCGTCAACAATGACGGTGGACAACACGGTCGTGGACATTACGACCACATAACGTGCTTATACACTATAATTGGCTAGTGCGCAATTACGGGCCATGTCAATCTTATCACTATCGTCCGCTGCATGACTGAACATGAACTTCTCTTATTGCTAAACTAACGAGGTGAAAAGGCGTACAATTTTTGTGTTCTTTTTTATATTTTTTGGTGCAAAACCAAGTTTATTGATTTTTTTTGGGTTGTAACTAATTTTTTTTTTTTATTACTCCGCTTTTAGCTTTGATGCGAAGCTGAGAAGGTCTTAATTTTACTAGGATGTGTGTTTTTTTTTGTGTCTGTGAACGCTTAATCTCAGCTCTCGCTGGACCGATTTTGATGTAAAATATGTCAAAAGATCACGAATTGTAACTAGTTGAAAACATTAGCCTCAAAAATTGAAATAAATTCCCTCGTTCTCCGTAATTGGGGGAAATCCACCAAAAAATTACAAATTTAAAAATCACTAACTTTCGACATTTTTTCAACTTTTTTTACTTAAAACTACCATAACTTTTTTAATCAATATAACTTAATATACCTTAGGTATTTACATATCATTTTATATATTTTTGTGAACATTTGACCCTTTAACAGCTCACAGGAATGGTTTCAAAATTGTAACTTTTTCACAAAAAGTTAACTTTTTCAACTTAACTTTTGAAAATGTTCCGGAAAGACTGACACTTTTATATATACCTTAAATTCAACCTTATATAATATACTTTATTATGAAAAAAAAAATTGACCTCTGAACTTGTCTTCATGGTAAAAATGACTACCGTTTTGCTATTTTTGTGTTAAAATTCTGGGTTTTGTATATTATTTTATTTTAAAATACCAGACTAGGGGAGTATACAGATTTTCATAAATATTATATAAATAAAATTGATATAGTATAGAAAGTTAAACTTTTTTGCTTTTTTTAAGTCGTGAAAATAAAATAAAATAGCTTTGAAATTTGAACTAGCTTAAATTGCCATTTTTTTGGACGACTGAAGTGAGGTACGGTTGTCAGTCGGTAAAACATGTGTCTTACGCGTTTGAGGTACAAGGTTCCAACCTGCGTATGGGAAGGATTTTTTTGCATATTTTCTTAATTCTTTTTAAGTTAGAATAAATGTTCAACTCCTTTGATTTTTATGTCATTTAGATACAATAACTTTAATATAAAAACTCTGGTTAATCTAATAAGTACACCAAGCATTTTGAAGGCTTTACAGCAGACATGTTGGATGTGAGCGCTGGGGTCAAGATTGTGGCTGAATTTAAATCCAAGGTCCATAATATTGTTAGATGTGCGAGGGATTTCTTCGCTACCAAGGCGATATGGGAAAGTAATCGGAGAGTGATTCCTAGAAAATGTAAAAGCTTTGCATTTGGTTAGATTAAGTGTTAAACTCAACTTAGTTAACCAGTCAACAAATTTATCTAGGTCTGCTTGGAGCCTTATACAGTCACTAAGAGATTGATTTTGCATTAATATTTTCATATCGTCCGCAAAGCAGAGAACACGAGTGTTCTAGAGTTTGCTGTATACTATTAACAAATATAGAAAATAGTAAAGGAGATAAGTTCCCCCCTTGAAGTACACTGTTAAGAATATGCATTTTAATGTGGATAAATTACTAAAAGTTTGAAAACATTCATTTTCAATACATTCGTAGGTACTATATGACGTTAAATTATGAATGACTTTGAAATTAGTGACCAAAGAAGAAAGTTCATTAATATTACTTTTGCAAATAAAAAAAATCATTTTAAATTATTTTTATTTCTCTTTATAATAAAAATTATATATTTATTAAAAAAAAAAACGTTGTAGTTACTAATAACACGGTGACAAGATGTGCACTCGACATTAAAAAAAAATGTAAATGACCGATATTTTTCCGCGGAGTGTATCCCTTGAAAATGTACCAGGAAAATATTTGTCTATTAAAAAAAAAAAAAAACCCAGCACAGGGGGGTCGCGACACAGTGATGACGTGGCATAGTTGGATCAAGTATAATGATATCTGACAGTGATTAAAATCACTTTGTATATTTTATTACCTTTAATTTAAGATATATATAAAAGTGTCAGACCTTCCGGAACATTTTCAAAAGTTAAGTTGAAAAAGTTAATTTTTTGTGTAAAAGTTGTCATTTTAAATCTCCCCCTGTAGGCAGGTAAAGGGTCAGATAAAAAAAAAATATACCAAATGATAGGTAAAGACATCATACATCTATAAAAAAAAGAATTATGTTGATTCCGTTATTTTTAAAAAAGTTATGGCACTTTTAAGTAATAAAAATTGAAAAAATATCGAAAATTAGCGATTTTTAAATTTATAATTTTTTTAAGTTATAACATTATAAGTTAAAAATGTAAAAAATAAAATCGAGAATTTCCACACAAAAATAGCATTTAGTAGCCATTTTTACCATGAAGACAAGTCCAGAGGTCAATTTTTTTTTTTTTAAAAAAAAGTACATTACATTAGCTTTAATTTAAGGTATATATAAAAGTGTCAGACCTTCCGGAACATTTTCAAAAGTTAAGTTGAAAAAGTTAACTTTTTGTGAAAAAGTTACAATTTTGAAACCATTCCTGTGAGCTGGTAAAGGGTCAAATGTTCACAAAAATATATAAAATGATATGTAAATACCTAAGGTATATTAAGTTATATTGATTAAAAAAGTTATGGTAGTTTTTAGTAAAAAAAACCCAGCACAGGGGGGTCGCGGCACAGTGGTGACATGGCATAGTTGAATCAAGTATAATGATATCTGACAGTGATTAAAATCACTATCAAAAATAAACGCTTCGATGCAAATCTTTAGATAGTGTTTAATTTAAAAAAAATTGGTGTTTTATTCCAAAAGCTACTTGATCTGCTGGTTTCTTATTAATATTTCGATTAAGATAAAGTATGTCGAATGAAAAAGGGTTTATTAAAAAATATTATTTCTCATAAANTAAGTATATCCAATGAAAGATGTATATAAATACTACTTCTCATGAAAAAATGTGGATCCATAAACTTTTCAATAAGTTATAGTATTATAAAGTTAAATATAATATAAATAATAAAATCGAGAATTTTCACACAAAAATAGCATTCGGTAGCCGTTTTCACCATGAAGACAAGTCCAGAGGTCAAATTTTTTTTTTTCAAATTAAAGTACATTACATTAGCTTTAATTTAAGATATATATAAAAGTGTCAGACCTTCCGGAACATTTTCAAAAGTTAAGTTGAAAAAGTTAATTTTTTGTGAAAAAGTTGTCATTTTAAATCCCCCCCTGTGGGCAGGTTAAGTGTCAGATTTACAAAAAAAATATACCAAATGATAGGTAAAGACATCAAGCATCTATATAAAAAAAAATTATATTGATATGTTCATTTTTGAAAAAGTTACGGCAGTTTTTAGTAAAAAAAATTGAAAAAATTTCGAAAATTAGCGATTTTTAAATTTGTAATTTTTTTGGAGGTTTCCCCCATTTACGGGGAACGAGGGAAATTTTTTCAATTTTGAAGGGTAATGTCTTCGACTAGATACGATTTGTGATCTTTTGACGTATCGTTGAAAGAAATCCGTTCGGTGAGAGCTGAGAAAAAGTGGTAACAGACACAAAAAAAACACATCATAGTAAAACCAATACCTTCTCAGCTTCGCATCGAAGCTAACAAGCACGACAATTTTTGCTTGAAACCCGTGATTATTTTAATGTATGGTTAGGCGTTGTACAAATCTGCACGCGCATCATGGTCTAGACATTCCATATGTATTCAATATATTCTCCGAGTGGTAGATCTATTACCATAAAATAATAATAAAATATTTTCGTAAACCCTTGATAGAATTTCTCTATCAAATTTGATTGACGTTTTTTCTTTTGGTGTATCAGTTTGTCATATGTGGAAATTATAATCTTCCTAGTATAAATTGATCAAGTGATCAGTGTAGTCTTCACTTCATACCCAATATAAATTTCCTTTCAAATAATGTCATTGCATGTTAATTGCTCACATAGGATTATCTCTTTTATCTTCGCACGTTCATTCTAGAATGAACGTTATAAGTGATGTTTTTCTTCATACATACCTCAAATTTCTCATATAATGGCACAATTTGGTACAAATCCCCTTAAATCTACTAACTTATTTTTATGAAATATATTTCATCTGTTTATGTACCCTTTTTCCTAAATCCTAATTACTCATACTTCTATATCTCCTCAACTAATTTTACCATCAATAAAAGATCCTATTTGTAAAAACCATATCAAGTTGTGCAAAGTATAATAAGCATAATAATGGTTCAATATTAACTTTTAACTTTAAAATTTTTTTTATTTTTACTTAGCTTATAGGTTAATCGATCTTTTAGATATATTATTTTTAACATGTAAATAATTTAATCTTTGACATATTTAGGTAAGTATTAATCCTGCTTTTCAAAGTGATGAATTAAAACATAGTATAACACTTGTTGGGGTTAAATGTCTCTTTACAATGGAAAAATTTAAAAGTCAAAATTATGCTTCAATTTTTGAAAACATAGATCCAGAAATATGGAATCGACCACCAAATATACCTATAAAATCTAAAGTAATGCCAACACTTGAAACAATTGTTTTCAATACTGAAAATAATATGAAGTTAGTATTTTATTTAGAATTAATATAATATTAATTTAAAATAATATTAGCCACAAGTTATCAATCTTTATTGTATTAGATTTTAGTTTCGATGCGAAGCTGAGAAGGCATTAATTTTTATGTTTTTTTTTTTGTGTTTGTAATCACTTTTTCTCAGCTCTCACGGTGTTGGGTTATTTTTTTTTTAAAGAGAATAAATTATATTGTAAAATAGTTTTTTAATACGCCTGTGCTATGAATAATTAGTTATAAATAAAATAAAATAACAATTTTGACTTAAAAAATATTTTTTGAGATATTTTAATTTATAAAAAACATTGTAAGTCTTTAGTTTTAGAGAGTAATGACATAAACATTAAAATAGTTTCTAATATATAATATCAAATAAAAATTATCAAAGTCTTTCCTACTTACTATAACGATAAGAGGATTAATGTGAAATATCGCTATGTGTTTTAGGGGTGCTTACAATTTGCAATCGTTTTTTGATATAGGAGTAAATAAAAATTATAAGGTTCCCAATGTGCAACCGGACGATGGTTGCATAATACAGTTCACTTCAGTAATTTCTTATGTTATAATATTTTTTTCTTAAATATTAAATTTATTGAATTAATATTAGGTAACAGCAATATTTTTTTTAGGGTACTACAGGTAAACCAAAAGCTGCTCTTTTGAGTCATTTTAGTATTATGAATAATGCTTATTTTATTATGAAAAGACTTGGAATTTTGAATGATAAAGTAATAATAAATTCTAAAGTATATTATTTATATTAAAATATATGCCATTATTTAGGATATAGTACATAAATTTTGCTGTCCGATGCCATATTTTCATATATTTGCATTATCAGCTGGTATACTAGGAGCTTTATTAACTGAATCCACTGTATATTTACCATCTGCACACTTTGAACCAAAAGCTACAGTTGATGTTTTATTAAACGATAAGTAAGATATTTTCATTCCTTATTATTATATGGATGAGACGCAGTCTCGTATATTGACCAATACAATTATTGAACTATGAATGCAGTAATGAATTTATGTAAAAAATGCAGTTTTTTTATGTAGTATAGATGTTACCTTATTACTTGTGTCATTATTATCAACTAAAAATAGAATATGTAACCAAAGGATTCTATAAGGACTTTATTTTCAATATCAATAAAAATAAAACGTTTTGTCTTTTATGCCCAGAAATTTCAACGATAAGCTTATCTCATGAACTACATTTTTATTTCTTTATTAAATTACCTTTAAATACGCATTGACAGTGTAAATTCACGGTAAAATTATTCGTTTAAAAAAATGTTCATTAAATAAATATTGTAATAAGAGACTAAAATAAAAAAAACTTTAAAAACAATCCTATACACAAAAAAATTTTGAATATATGAATAATTAATTTATCGTATTAATATACGTCAATAATAATAATTAAACTTACTAAATTAAAAATATTTCTTTATGTAGAAATATAGAAGGAATGGAACTGATCTTAGTAAACCTTTATGACTTAAGATCTAATTATTTTGTGGTAATTTATTTCTAGACATTTTCGCTTTAATAGACTACGTTATAAACATTTTTTTTATTATTTATTTTTATTTATAAAAAAAATTATTTCTTTTAAATTTTAAAATAGATTTTTTAGATATTTTCTTACAATAAAATGTGATAAATTGATTAATTATCCTAAAGTTTATATTAACCCATTACTTTTTTTTTAAGAAAAGATGTTAAATGTAGGCTATTTTGAAATTTTAAAAAAATGAAAAATAATCTTTATATTATTTTATTTTATATTATTATATATATATATATATATATATATGCTTTTAACGTAGTCTATGTGTATGGTACAGAATGCCTTTAGAAGGATCTAGCTGACCAGTTGTTACAAAGATCATTGATTATATTATTTCGTGGGACAGCTGATCACCATCATATCTTGCTTTACTCACCCCCTTGCCTACCCATCACGGCAAATCGATGACCTCCGTGTCAATTTTCATCCGTGTACAGTTCATTGTCATAAGTCAGTCAGTCAATTGTTTTTTGTGTCACTCTTTTCTGTAACAATCGCCTTCGCTTGAATGGTAAATTGTCCGGCCGTTAAACACCATAGTTTTTTATTACTTGTTTATTGCACCCTTGTGCTCAAAGTTTACGTGCCCTTGCACGCCACTAGTGATTGGGCCCTGACCATCACTAAATATCTTCATTACCGTAGTTGCTTTTTCGTGGTCGGTTCTCATCTGCCATTACGTGCCTGGATCTACACTTTGACTCGCCATAATCAGATGTTCGACACCATTACCACAATATCTCATACAGTCCACTCATCATTATCAACAACTTCATCTATTCAGTTGAGTTTATATAATTTTTTAATGTTATTTATTGTTTGTTTTAATTGAAATTAACTATTTTGTTTTATGCCGCTTCGCCGGCCATTAATATTTAAGGCCCCCTCCCGTTACCCCTTAAATTTAAGATACTCTCTGAGGAATTTTTAATATATGTGATTATTTGTTATTTAATTATTGCTTACTCTCGTTGACTTATTGGATGTATAGTTAGTCGTCATCTCCTAGGTGACCCACTCCCGCATCAATAATAACGTTTTTTAAACAGGCTTAAGGTAAAACGGCATTCTAGTGCGGTGCACAACTAGCCGTCCTACGGTTTAGCTGCCTCGTACAAAACACTGAGAATGTAAAAATTGTTAAAGAGAAATTACAACGAAATTTTAAATTTATCAATAGTTATAAGAGTTGTCAGTTAAATCTGTTCTACTCTTTATATATTGTACGTTTAATATATGAATGTATAATTACTACTAGTGTAGTGTATAAATAATAAACGGATCTGACCATTTCTTTAACAACAAACAAGTCATCAAAATTTTTTTTAAAAACTTCTTGTGACACACACTTAATAAGCAATGACTTGATTACATTACAATGTAGGATTGCATAGAACATAATCTTATGTTTGATAAGTTACTCAATAATTATTCAAATAATTAAAATACTCCATATTTAATGAAACAATTTAAGTTTTATCAAAAAGCTTTATAATTTATTAGATAGTACTATTCGAATATTGATTGAAATATTCCACCGTTTATTAAAAATTATTATAAATACTATTCAAATAGATTTTTGATAGTTTAAATTATTCAAAAATATCTATTTATGAAAAACGTTTAGTATACAAAATTTTATTAGCTAACAAATCGTGGATTATATATTATATTTTTGTATAATTTATGCTTCCTTATTAAATGATAGAACTTAATAATAAATTACTTTTAAATAACATCTAATTGTTTTTAATTGCGATTGTTTTATAATGGTGTCTGTTAGTCGCTAAGTAGATCTTATAAAGAAACAATTTATACTTGTGATGTTTTACACATTTAACACATTTTTATTAACATTTTATATATTTACAGATCAACTATTTTTTTTGGAACTCCAACATTATTTGTGGATATAATGGAAATTATTGAAAAAATGACTACTGATAAAAGAGAAAATAATTTAAAATTTGCTATTACTGGAGGAGCTCCATGCTCAACTGATTTGATGAAAAAATTCAAAAGACTTTTTCCAAAAGTCATATTAACAGTTTAGTTAATTCTATCTATTTCTTTAATGTTATTTATGTACTAATTACTTTTTTTAGTCAATATTTGGAATGACTGAAACTAGTCCATGTACTTTTCAAAACTTTTCAAATGATTCAGAAGAGAAAATTTTAAATACTGTGGGAATTATACAAGATCATGTTGAAGTAAATAAATAATAATCACTAATTTAATATCTTACAATATTTTTTTGTACATTTAGCCATTATGATTTGTTATAATAATTATATTTTAGGCTAAGGTAATTAATAAAAAAAGTGAAATTGTACCTTTTGGGACTCCAGGAGAGTTATTAATTCGAGGTTATGTAAACATGACTGGCTATTATAATCAAGAAGATAAAACAAAGGAAATAATAGATTCTTCTAGATGGCTACATACAGGGTAAATTATTTTTAAAAACGGTAGCACAGTGAGGTAGCGAGGAAAGTCCATACACAGTATGGGCATGGCATAGTTAAGTCCAGTATAGATTTAATCTTACAGTGGTTAAAATCACTATTATAATAAAATGTTTCTATGCAAATCTGTAGATAGAGTTTAATTTAAAAAAATTGTTGGATTATTTTAAAAGCAACATGATATCCTATTTTCTTATTTATATCCTAATTACAAGTTTTATGATTTATAAGTGTAATATGTGTATAAATATTTATCACAGCAATTAAATATAGTATGAATTAATATTTAATAGTCTAATATTGTGAATTTTACGGAGAATTTATTAAAAAATATTAAGTAGTCATTACTTTTATAGATAAGGTGTATAAATGGTATACAATGAATTTTCACCAGAATCAAAAAGATACTTCTATTGATTCATTTTTCGCATCAATTTCAAATCTGCAATTAGATTTTTTCTGTCACTACTTAATTTTGTTATTATTACTAATTCGTTAAAAACTATAGGATATAACTATACGAAATATAGTTTTCAATATTTCAATTAGAGAATCTATTTAACAATCTTCTTCTTTTTCTTCTTCCTCGCCTTAATCCCGACTACTTGGGGTCCGTCACTCTTATTCTAAATTTCCACTTGACACGATCTCCCACATCATCAGGCTCATATCAGCCGTCCCCATATCGTATTTCCATGAAAAGGATATATTCTTTAACCTTATATGTGGTATTTTATATTAAACTATTTATAATTTAATTACTTGTAGAACCAATAAAGAAATTCTTAATAACTGCCCTGTCATATAAAAAAATACTTTAGCCTACGTCTTTTCAGTCATCCACAGAGTGACGTAGGGTAGATGCGAGCTCAATTTTGGTTCTTTTCACAATAGATTATACTAGTGTTCTACACTTTGATTGCCCGCACTGTGGCTGAGATCAGAATGGCTAGTCGACAAGTGAAGAGATACATTAAAGAACGCTTATAATTACTTAGAATCTTGACTATGAAATTGTTGTGCTAGTACTGTATCCAGCCAAGTTGTGGCACTTCAACAAGTAATAGAACACAATGCAATCTAATACATTTTTAAGTGTATATATACAGGGTGATTTTTTTATCATAACCCACTCAATTACATACAGAATAATAATAATTAAAAATTTTTTTTTTATTATTATCTTTAGTTACACATTATTCTTGAATTATTAACTATGTAATACTTTTTAAGTTCATCCCTTATGCCTGGTAAGGGTGTCAAATTTGTTTTTTTAAATGGAAACACATATTTTTAATTTAATAAAATGTTTGAGTTTTTAATTCAATAATAAATGGCATTTGAATTTTTAATAAAACTTAATTTGTTTATTAGATATAAACATTTAAAGTTTCAACTTTTTGAGTTAATATATAGGTATAATATACAAGGGATTACAAATACAGGTAGCTAATTGGTTTTTTATGATATTGCTATCACAGTTACGGATTGTTTATTATCAATTATGACTATCAATAGATATACTTTTTGTATTGTCAGTTAGTGTATTTATAAACTCACAACAATGTACCTTACTATCATTGATAATAATAATGCTGTGTACCTGATAATTACCCTTAAAAATTGAAAAAATTTTCCTCGTTCCCCGTAAATGGGGGAAACCTCCAAAAAAATTACAAATTTAAAAATCACTTATTTTCGAAATTTTCGAAATTTTTTTTACTAAAAAGTGCTGTAACTTTTTCAAAAATGAACATATCAATTTATATATCTATATTTATAGATGCTAGATGTCTTAACCTATCATTTTGCATATTTATTTTGTAAATCTGACCCTTTATCTGCCCACAGGGGGGATTTAAAATGACAACTTTTTTAACTTAACTTTTGAAAGTGTTCTGGAAATACTAACACTTATGTTAATACCTTAAATTAAAGCTAATGTAATTTACTTTATTCTGCGAAAAAAAAATTTCGGACTTTATTTTATCTTCACGGTGAAAATGGCTACCGAATGCTATTATTGTGTGAAAATTCTCGTTTTATTTTTTACATTTTTAACTTTATAATGCTATGACATATTGAAAAGTGTATGGATCAACATTATTTTTTTATGAAAAATAATATTTTTTAATAATCTCTTTTACATTCGACATACTTTATCTTAATCAGGATATTAATATGGAACTAGGAGATCATGTAGCTTTTGGAATAATACACCAATTTTTTAAAATTAAACACTATCTAAAGATTTGCATTAAAACGTTTTATTTTGATAGTGTTTTTAATCACTGTCAGATATCATTATACTTGATCCAACTATGCCACGTCACCACTGTGCCGCGACCCCACTGTGCTGAGTTTCTTTTTTTGATACAGCTGGTATAAAATAATTGTATACACGTGTGTAATATCGTATAATACACATGTATAATAGTGACTCACATCTTCAGTCGATACTCATTTTTTAAAATTATAAATGATATCAAAATTCAGAAGATATAGAAAAAATCATATTTCAGATTTGAAAACAGTGCAAAAAGTTTATTTTGAAAAGTAAATTTTTGATTCCGTTAAAAGTTCCATGTAGACCAATGTTTATCAGTTTTTTCATAAGTAAACAAAAAATTATTTTTATAAAAGATTTGTCAAGCCCTCTAACTTTTATATAAATTTGTCATAGAAGTAACAAAATATACTTTTTTGTCATTTATTATTATTTCTTAGTTTAATTTGAAAATTTTCCGTTTTGAAATCGGCGTGAAAAATTAATCAATAAAAGCATATTTTTGATTCAGATGAAAATTCATTGTATACCATTTATGTACGTTGTCTATACATTTATAACTACTGTATAATTTTTTATAAAATCTCTTTAAAAATTTCATTAATAAATTATTCAATATTATTTTCTTACTATATTTAATAGCTATAAAAAATATTATTCGTATATTATACTTTTAAACCTAAAATACTAACCATGTTATAATTAAAGAAATAGGAGTTGATATTGCTTTTGTTAACACTATCTACAGATTTTCTGAGCAATTCTTATGATACTGCTTTTAATCACTGCTAGATATCATCTATCCTGTGCAGCGATCCAACTATGCTACCGTTTTATATTAATATTTGTCTAAATTTCTAAAATTAAGGGATATTTTCATTATTTAATGACTATTAGTTCAACTGGATTAAAATCGGTTCATTTGACGTTTAGTCATCAAAATTAGTCCAAAAAAACTAAGAATTATTATGGACAGACATAAAAAAGTCAAAGAATTACATGAAGATAACTTTTTAGTTTCTTATTAAAACTAAAAAAAGAACCAACAAGTTGTTAAAATAATCTACTCAATATATCGTATTATAAAAATTAATTATAAATGTAAAAATCTAACGTTAAATTTACAATACATTTAAAATCGTTTTTAAAAAATGAATCATACCGTAACATATAATCAAATAAATTGAAATATTATAATATAGTAGTGGAACACACAAATAGATTTAAAAATTAAAAACGGTAGAACAGTATGGACGTGGCATTGTTGGGGATAGATGATATCTGATAGTGATTAAAATCACTAACATAAAAACACTTCGATGCATATCTGTACATAGTGCTTAATTTAAAAAAAAATTTGGATTATTCCAAAAGCAAAATTAACTTCTATTTATTCTTATAGTAGTATTCTTAGTAGCTGGTAGTATTCTTAAGATAATTTTTTCAAAAATTTTGGAGATATGTGATTGAATGGAAATTGGTCTGTAACTTAAAATAACTGAGGGACAGCCAGTTTTAGGGATAGGGGAGATGGAGCTGAATTTTAAGATTGATGGGAAAACTTCATCATCTAAAGATCTTCTAAAAATGAGCCATAGTGGGTGAGAAATATAGTGTCTCAACTGGTAAATGAATTCACCACAGAGTCTATCGTGGCCGACAGACCAATCTCCCACACAAAGCTTTAAGACTGTGACAAATGTCCTCAACACTTAAGTTAATGTTATTTGGCAAATTAAAAGTCTCTAAACCCAATTGATCAGTATCCATGTCAAAATTAGTGAAGTAATATACTGAAGAAAAGTAGAAGGCGAACAATTCGGCCGTTTCTTGATCGTTTGTTGAAGTTACGCTATTATAGAATAATTCTTTTGAGATGTTGCTTGAATGATTACTATTATTTACAAATTTCCATAAATGAATCGGGTTATTTTTAAACAATGATTCAATTTTTTTGACATATAATCTATAAAGCTTTTTGGATTCAAATTTAAATTTAACGCATAAAAATGAAAATATTTTATAATTATCTACACTAGGATATGATTTATAAATAAAGTGAGCTTGTTTCTTTTGAAATAAGATCTTCTTTAGGTCTTTGGAAAATCAAATTGGATAAGTAAATTCACGAAAGACAGACTTAGGAACAAAATTAATAGTAGAACGATGAAATTGCAAACTATGTATGTGTATTGTTGTGCCATGTAGCATACGACAGTTGTAACTTTTAGAAATAGGTTAAGCTTCTGAATCTTTCTTACTAACTTCCCTAAGTGAGACCTAATATTGAAAAAAAAAAATATTTACCCCCCTTAAAAATCTATAAGGACGCCTTTGATAGTTTTTATTGGGTGTTAAAGTACTATCCAGTAATTTAAATATATTAAATATTTTTATTTAAGAATAGTGAATTGAAAATTTCAGGGATCAATTTATTTTGTATGAAAATGGATATGGACACTATACTGGAAGATTAAAAGACATGATAATTCGCGGTGGAGAAAATATATTTCCAAAAGAAATTGAATATTTTTTGGAGTCCCATCCGTCTATCACCCAAGCTCAGGTTACTTTTTTTTATTAAGGTTTTGTATTTTTCTTAAGCGTTTTAGATATTTTTGAAATTAAGGAAAATTTTTCAAATGTTCCATTATAAAAGCATTACGTACTACAAACTTGAATACATAATATAATCTTTAAAATATATTTTAGGTTTACAGTATCCCTGATGAACGAATGGGGGAAGAAATATGTGCAAGTATAACAACATTGAATAATGTAGAAATCAAACAAGCAGATATAAAGTCATATGCAAAAGGAAAGGTAATTGTTCAGAGGTGTTTAAATGGTTTAAATCATCAAAAAAAATCTTCAACTACTCTTGGTTATAATGACTTATTAAATACTGGTATCTTTGTACTAAGAGATCTATTTATTAAGAAATGAGCTAGGAATACAATGTTAATTATTGGTATATTTCTGAAGTTACAGGGATTGCCATAAATTTAAAATGCTTTGACATCTAAATACTCTGATATTATAAAATATGGTACGAATAATGCAAGTAATATAGATGTCTGGTTACGGTACACTTTTAAAATACCATGATATAAAAAAAAAATACTGTAATTGGGTTTGAATTTAACCTCTGGTATCAGATATTAGGAGTACCAAATATACATAGCAATAAGTGCCTTGTGAAAAGTATATAAATATGGGAGCATTATCAGTTTGTGGTGAAGGCGTGTTCCATATTTCTTTGTTTTAGTGACGTAATTTGTAATTTCACCTCACTATCAATACTTCTTTGAAAAATAATTTTGTGTATACCCTATGTCATTTAATAGTTAAACCATTAGGTTTGAAATATATTGGACTAGAAATAATTACTTTAAATTACAAATTAAAAATATATTATAAAAATATTAGGTTTATAAACTGTACATGGTGAACCAGTTAAAGGATTAAAATAAACATTTCAATAATAAAAATGAGTAAATAAAAGTTTTGATAGTTGATTTTATTGACTCAAAACAAAATAATATGAATTAAAATAATTAATACAGATTTAAATGTGCGATTTCATGAGGTTCTGATAGATCCTTGGACGAGTGCTCTGCTGGACTCGGACTACATTACTGGTGAAACACGGTTTGGACTGACTGGCTTAAGCTGAAAGAACTAAGCCATCGAATTTCATAGTGCTCAACACTCATATTCTGGTGTTCTTATAACAAAATTATTAATACATGTAAAAACAAGACATATAATTATACAGTAATTCAAGGGTTCGTACAAAACTCTACAATAATATATAGTTAAAATTTTTTTTCATCCATTCAAAATTAAGAATCCCTATTTATAATTTTCTTAAATGGGGACTCGTATTTTTAAAATCATAATATGATAGAAAAAAAAATTACAAACAATTTTGTTCTTGCAATTTTTCTTATCCGATCAATCGCTGGCTTTTTAAAATTGTTTAAAGATTTGGATATCAAATAAAAAATTCATTATTACTTTGATTTTATAATATTGGTGGCAGCAATAACCTATTTTGATGGCGACTATATATTATTGTTATCTCTCAAGTATATAATCGGTGTATATAATTGTTTTTAATAACTACTGTAATAAATAATATAATGGGGTATTATAACAGATTATTTCCGCCTCGGTCGCAGCAATAATACCGGTTGCACTACCACCGGTATTATAAAAACTATTTATTTAACTCAGAATTAAACTTTTTATATTTTTATCCGGTGTGTACATTGTAAATAGTCCTAAAATAATTAATTTTAAAAATTATAAAAATTAACAGATTATTTTTAATTATAACAGTAATGATGCATTTGTGAAAAAACCCAGCCATATCTGATATTAATGCTTATAATATACACATTAATACTATTGATGTTCTACTGTCAAACAATAGTTTGACAGTATTGAACCAGCTCTTTTGCCTTATTCTTTTTTTCCGTACCCAAAGTTTCACTTGCACTATTGATGCACTATTGATATGTATATGCTTTATTTTCTCTTCCTGGTGGATTATTACCTTTTATATTGCCATGCACTTTTCCAACAAATCTTTCTAGCCCTTCAGGATCAGCTAATCTCTGTATGTTCTATATTTTTCACCATATTCCATTTTGTAGACAACTTGAGATTGAATTGTGTAAATAATAAGTAATTGTCCGAGTTGGTATCCGCTTCTTTGTAAGTTCTCATCTTTTTGATACAACTGGCGTGACTTTTGCTTATCATTATATAACTGATCTGATTATGTACTCGACAATTTGGTGATATCCATTTGGATTTTTATATATCCTTTCTTGGGAAGAACATACTACTTATTGTAAGCTCTTTTAACGTAGCAAAGTGTATTAGCCTAGTCCCATTATCATTGATTGTCTCATGTAAACTGTCCGGTCCAATTGTATGCATGTACACAGTCTCTTTGCCCACTTTAGTATTCAGATCACCTACTATCATTTTTATACAGTATGTGGGTATGCTGTTCACCACTCTCTCTAGGTCATAATAGAACTTGTCCTTAGTTTTGTCATATTTTTCCTCCGTAGGAGCGTATTAATTTATTATAACCAGATCAAATAGTCCCCCGGCTATCTTAATGTAGCATATTCAATCGTCCATAGGCAAGAAAGTTTTTATGTTATACAGCACTTTCTCATTAACAATAAATCTCACTCCATTCTCATGTTTTCCACTGTCAGTTCCACTATAAAATAGTGTCGTATTGTCTTTCTTCATATTTCCGCTGTCAGGCCATCGTGTGTCCTGCGGGGCCAAAATGTCCAATTTATACAAGTTTTTCGCGTCCATGACATATTGAAAAAATCCTGGTTCGTTCAGTGTTCTACTGTTCTTAGTTCCCAAACGAAATCCAGTTTCCGATTCCGGTCGTTTGCTATCAAGTCTGAAATTTAATTTTTGCTATTACCTCCTTTTTGAATTTATTACTAATTAGAAAGCAAGTATTTATACATGAAAATATTTTTTTAAAATATTTTTTTTCATATTATTATTAATTTTTAACAAGAATCCGTGCAAAATTTTAATTCAAAATGTTCCTTTTAACTTGTTTTTTTTATCGTTCAAAGTTTATTTTTATGAAAGTTGATAATTTCAGAATGTTGAAATTTTAAACACTACTATAGCTCAACCTGCAATTTTAGAATTTATATTATTAAATGGAAAATTTTAGGAGGAATAAAAAACTGTATTTTACAGATTGATATGTGATTAGGAACTTATATAATTACGATTAACAGTAAATTAATGAGGAAAATTCAACATTTTGTTAAAATAACTATATTTTTTTATCATAATAAATAATTTAAATAAAAGTCTTTGTAAACATTTCTCTGTAACTCACAACATTTAAAGTGATGCTACAATTGAAATATTCAGGAATATTTTTCGTATAGAATATCTTATAGTATTCTATAACATACTAATACTTTGAAATATTCCGTGTCTAGTTTCTCCTATGATTTCATTTATTATTGTATTGTTGAATTAAATTTTAACCTATATGTTTTTGGTTATTTTTTTAGCTTTCATGCGATGCTGAAAAGGTATTAATTATACTATTATGTGGTTTATTTATTTATTTATTTTTTTTGTGCCTGTTACCACTTTTTCTTAGCTCTCGCCGAACCGATTTCTTTCAACGATACGTCAAAAGTTCACAAATCGTACCTAATCTAAGACATTACCCTCAAAAGTTGTACAAATTTACCTTATTTCCCGTAAATGGAGAAATCTCCAAAAAAATTACAAATTTAAAAGTCGCTAATTTTCAAAAGTTTTTAAATTTTTTTACTTAAAACTGCTATAACTTTTTCAAAAATGATCAAATTTATATAATTATTTTTTATAGATGCATGATGTCTTTAATTATCATTTGGTATATTTTTTTATAAATCTGATCATTTATCTGCTTATAGTGGAGGGATTTAAAATGACAACTTGTTCACTAAATTAATTTAGTTTAAAAGAAGTTGAAAAATTAAAACTTTAAGAAAAAGTCGATAATTTAAATCGTTATTATGGTTAATAAAGGGTCAAATTTTTTAAAAATATACAAAATAAAAGGTAAAATTCAGATATTTATTGAAAAAAGGGAGAACAGTGGGATCTCGGCACAGCATGGAAGCGGTAGAATCTTCTTCATTGATAAATGTTCAACAAAACAATTTTAATTCATTTAAGAAAGATAGAGTCTTTAAAAGAGAGCAAATTCGTACCACAGCAATGATTACAAACAATAATGTTATTAAATGTTTTTTGTGTAAATCCGATCATACAATTTACAAATGTCCTAGTTTTTTATCACTTTCGATTAATGAACGCAAAGTAAATTATTTAAATTTGTGTAAAAATTGTTTACGACAGCATCCTAGTAGTAAGTGTTTGTTTCGAAAATGCATTAAATGTGACAAACCGCATAATTTCTTGTTGCATTTAAATAATTTAAAAAATAATAACGAGAATAATATTGAGTGTCATATCAATAATGGCGAACAACAATTTACATCAATGAGCGCAAATGTATTCAGAAAAAAAAGCGAACAGGCATTATTATCTACAGCCATACTTATAGCATATAATCGTAATGGCAAACCAGTTATCTGCCACACGCTACTTGACACCGGCTCACAAAGCAATTTTATTACTAATAGCATGGCCCAAACATTAAATTTAAATAGACGCAGAGTCAATTGTGCTATTACTGATATTCAATTGTCCACACACACCGCTAGTAATTCAGTGGCAGTAAAGATATCGTCGCGCTTATCCAATTACTCCAGTAATATAGAACATTAAAACATCGTTATAAATATAATTTACAATTTAAAGAATAATACGTGAAATTTATGCGTGAGTATTTAATATTAGATCATTGTTATGTATTTTAATAATACATATTTTAAAAAAGAGAACAAATTATGTTTTACAGTAAAAATCTTTATTTTAAAAAATCATAAGAGCGTCTACTTTTTACATCATTATTACATCTTAATCAAAGAGGGGACAAAGACGCTAGCTGCTTAACAGTGCAGCCACTAATATATAACATCCTTCTCTTAACAATTTTTTTTTAAATATATTACAAAAACATCAACAAAGAAAAACATTAATTCAAATTTAATATTATTTTTTTTTCAATTAAAAAACATTAAATAAAGAACATATTTAATATACATAAATAAAAAAATATAAACAATAAAATAATAATCCTACATAAATACAACTCAAACTTTGTATCTAGCTGGTAATCTTATTATTCTATTTGGTCTATTCCTCCTTTCCTTCTGCTTTTTGTTTTCTGTTTCTACACTAGTACTTTCCTCTATTTTATCCTCAGGTTCAGATTTTCTTAAGTGAAAGGAATTTCTCCTATACTGACTACCTCTATCATCTCTTATAATATAAGATCTGGGTCCAGCTTCTTTTACTATAACTCCTTTCACCCACTCTTTGCCTTTTTGCATTGATACTTTTTGTCCTATCACAAAACTATCTCTTTCTTTAGTATTTCTATCATAATACATTTTATACTTCAATTTATTTTCACATAATTTATCATAGATATCACTTGGCACTTTAGGAACTAATTTATTTGTATGAATTGGTAATGCAGTCTTTAATAATCTACCCATTAGTAGTTGACAAGGTGCTAAACCTATTGACGGTATTGGTGTTACCCTATATTCTAATAATTGATTCTCAAGACTAGATTTATCCATTTTCTTAAGTAACATTTTACCTATTTGTACAGTTCTTTCAGCTAGCCCATTACTTCTAGGGTAATGCGGACTACTGTAGCGCATTTCTATATTGTTAAGTTTTGCAAACTGTCTAAACTCAAAAGATCCAAATGGTACATTATCACATATTATCACTTGAGGAATTCCATGAGTTGAAAAAATAATTTTTAAAATATTAATAATATGCAAAGCAGTTTTATTTTTTAATTGTTTAATCTCTATCCATTTGGAATAATAGTCCATTAAAGCAAGATAATCATTTCCTCCAAAAGTTAAAATATCTACCCCTACTTGTTCAAATGGTAAATCAGGTATATTTTGACCTATTAATGGCTCTTTTATATTAGATACTCTATATTTTTCACATGTCTTACATTTTACTATAAAATTTTCAATTTCATTCGACATGGCTGGCCAATAAAATATTTCTTTGGCTCTTAATTTAGATTTTACTATACCTTTATGATCAATGTGTAGTGCCTTTAACACTTTCCCTCTTAAGACAGAAGGAACCACTATACGTTCTTTATAAAATATTATACCTGAATCACTCAATATGTCATTTCTTAAATTCCAATAGTGCCTTATTTCTACAGGCACATGCTCCTTACTATTAGGCCACTCTTTACTAAGTTCAAGTACTTGTTTTAAAACTGAGTCTTTTGCTGTTTCCTCACATAACTCACTTTTAGTTAAACTATTTTCACTATTAACAAAATGTATAGTTCCTTTTATGTCAATCTCATTATATGTCTCGCTACTATGATTTCTAGATAACAAGTCTGCTATATACATATATTTACCAGGCAAATAAGTCAATTCTAAATCATACAACATTAACTTAAGTCTCATTTTTTGTATTCTATGATAGAGAATTTAATGATAGACAGATAATGATCTGTCTGTATAATTACTTTATAACCATAAATAAAATTGTGAAACTTTCTACAAGCAAAAACTATGCCTAACATTTCCTTTTCTATTTGAGGATAATTTTTTTCCGTATCATTAAGACTTTTTGAAGCAAATGCAACTGGTTTATTTTGTTGTAATAAACAACAACCTACCCCAGTACTTGAAGTATCTGTTTGTATAATAATAGGGAGATTAGGATTAAAATTTGATAAAACTGGTAAATTAGTAATTAGTGTCTTTAACTCATTTAATGCATTAGAATGATGTTGAGTCCACAACCATATTATATTTTTTTTTAACAACTCCCTTAAAGTTGATGTTACTTTAGACATGTTTGGTATGAATTCTCTTAGATAATTACACATACCTAGTATGCGTTGCAACTCTATTTTATTTTTTGGCTCCTTTAAATTTTTTATAGCTTCTATTTGACTTTCATCTGGCTTAACTCCCTCATTATTAAATTTCATTCCTAAATACTTTATTTCCTTTTGTCTATACTGTACTTTTTCTGGATTAAACTTAACATTCAATTCTTTTGCTTTGTTTATTACTTCTTCTAGCGCCTCATCATGTTCTTTTTCATTACTACCAACTATTAATATATCATCTATATATATAATTACATTTTTAATATGTCCAAAATATTTTGTTAAAGTCTTAAAAAATACTTCTGGGGCGCATGATATTCCAAAAGATAATCTTTTAAATGCATAATACCCATAAGGTGAGCTAAAAGTACACAATTCACTTGACTCCTCACTTAGCGGTATCTGATAAAAACTTTCTCTAAGATCTATAACTGTAAAAATTGTTTTATTTACCAATTTTGCTCTTATTTCATCTACTGTAGGAATTAAAAAATAATCTCTTTTAATATACTTATTTAAATCAGTTGGATCCAAACATATTCTTAAATTACCATTCGCTTTTTCTACAATAACAATATTACTGGCAAATGACTTAGGATATTCAACTGGTTTGATTATTCCCTTATCACACAATGATTTCAGAGTATCTTCTAACTTTTTAAGAATAGATTGAGGTACTCTACGTGGTGGCTTAATTGTACATTGGTAATCTGGCATTAACCTAATAGTATATTCCTCACCAAACTTACCCAAGCCCTGAAACACACTCTCATTTTCTTTTATAAATTGCTCTTTGTCTAAATATTTTTCTTTTAACTGAACGTCACTTACTCTTTTAATTAAATCTAATTCCATACAGTCACTTAACCCTAATAATGGTTCAACTTTACACTCAAGCTCTAAATCATTAATAACAACAAATTTTAATACACAATTTTTATTATTAACCATACATTCTAACGTTATCTCGCCAACTGCTTCAATAATAAAGCCTCCATAAGTTTGTATTTTCACCTCATATTTTATCATATTATAATTCTTATTTAACTTTTTTAAAATACTCAAAGGTAAAATATTTATATCAGAACCTGTATCAAGCTTAAACTTAATAACATTATTATCAACAATTATATTTTCTGACCAAGATTCTTTAACCAAACTCTGACATATATTAACTTTATTAATAAAAAATAATTGGTCACTACTATTATTATTTTCATTAGTAATAGCCCTAACCTGTCTATTATTATTTACATTATTACTTAAATTACTCTTATCTTTAACAATTCTTGACTTACATCCTACAGCAAAATGACCAAATTTTAAACATATCTTACATTTTTGATTGAAGGCTGGACAACTCCTAGGACCATGATGTCGACCACATTTCTTACAATCATACATTAAAACATTTATGTCATGATTTTTATATTTCATTGATTGACTGGACTGACCACCACTTTGTAACCCATTTGACTTATCATCAAACTTGTTGAAATCTTTAGAATGTTCTGTTTTAGTATTATAAATAACAGCATCAACCATTGGATTACTTGACAAATAATTAGAATCACCCTTTGACATTACTACTGACTGGTTCTGTTTAGCAGCTTCAGCAGCTCTACAACACTCAACAGTCTGTTCTAAAGTCAATTTTGGTTCTCTTAATAACCGTTCCTGAAGTCTCTTGTCATTAATACCAAGAACTATCCTCACTCTTAAAAGATTATTGTTCAATTCACCAAATTCACATTTTTTAGATTGCTTTCTTAGATCAATTAAGAAATGATCAAATGATTCACCTTCTTGCTGATTTCTTTGAAAAAACTTGAATTGTTCTATTATTAAATTTTTTTTGGGTTCTAAATATTGTTCTAAGCCACTTAATATAGTACAATATGGCTTATCAGTCAGCTCAAACTTATCAATCAGCTCATTAGCATCATCCCCAATAAAAGAATGTAATATTGCAGTTTTAATTTTATTTGACTTATTTTCCAAGTCATTAGCTGATATGTATAGTTCATACTTTCTTTTAAAATTTTTTAAATTTTCCATTAAATTACCGTGTAACTCCAGCGGTCCTGGGGCTGGTACTATCAATCCTCTCGACTGCGCCATGTTATGTATTTTAATAATACATATTTTAAAAAAAGAGAACAAATTATGTTTTACAGTAAAAATCTTTATTTTAAAAAATCATAAGAGCGTCTACTTTTTACATCATTATTACATCTTAATCAAAGAGGGGACAAAGACGCTAGCTGCTTAACAGTACAGCCACTAATATATAACAATCATATGGAATTAATTATAGACTCGGACAACGATAATAAGGATGAATACGTATTTCCGCATCATGAGGTCGAAAAGGAAGACAGCGTCACCACTAAATTGCGAGTTGTTTTTGATAGTTCATGCAAAACTAGTAGTGGCAAAAGTTTGAACGAAATACTATATAAAAGTCCAAGCATTCAGCAAGAATTAGTATGCATTATGGCGCGTTTTCGGACCCATGCATACACCCTATCTTCGAATATAACCAAAATGTACAGACATATACTAATCGATAGACTAGAGTCTAGATGTTTTCAAAAAATATTTTGGCGTGATGAAACCGACCAGCCAATAATGATGTATCAATCAAAAACAGTCACCTATGACACAACACCAGCTTCATATTTATCAACAGGCTGTCTTTTATCAATTAGCCGACAACGAGGCTGCTGATTATTCTTTAGCTTATAAAGTCATTAAAGAAGATTTTTGCATAGATGATTTTTTAGATGGTGCTTCTACAAAAAAATATGCACTACTATTACGTTATCAATTAATAGATATAACGCGTATATGTGGTTTCGATTTACATATGTGGATTTACAATGATTCTGATCTTGTTAAAGACATAGCAGGTAATAATCAAATTTATATGTTAACTTTAGATTTAGAAAATAATATAACCAAAATACTAAGATTTTTATGGAATACTGTGGCTGACATTTATCAATACATTGTAAGTAATATTGATCAGAATGTTCAATATCATACTTAACGCAAAATTTTATCACAAATAGCTTCTATTTATGATCCATTAGGTCTTATTGGACTCGTTATAATATTATATAAATTACAAATGCATTATTTATGGACAATGAAAATTAATTGGGACGAAGAACTTCCTAACGAAGTACAAACTAGATGGCGCGATTATTTAAATGAATTACTATATTTAAATCAATTAGTTGTACTACGATATATATTTGTTGATGACAAAATTATTTGTAATTAAATACATGGTTTTGTTGATTCGCCAACGTTAGCCGATGGAGCATGTTTATATTTTAAGTACATTAACGATAAAAATTAAGCAAAGGTTATGTTAATATGCACTAAATCTAAAGTAGCTCCTTTGAAAACTATTTTGGTGCACAGACTAGAACTTTGTGCGGTCTTATTGTTAGCTCGTTTGGCACATTAAATTGTACCAAAATTAAACATAAGAGTTTCGCGTAAATATTTTTGGACAGATTCGTCTATTACGTTAGCTTGGGTTACATCTCCATCAACCAAGTGGAAGACTTTTGTGGTTCATCGCGTAGGGAAAATTCAAACTCTAACAGATATTTTGGAATGGCGTCATATAAGTACGGGTGATAATCCTGCTGACATAATTATCGAGAGGTTGTTCCCCGCGTGAAATTCAAAAAAAAACTTTATGGTGGACGGGTCCACAGTGGCTTTTACTAAGTAGTGATCAATGGCCAACTATGTCAGGGAAGTATTCAATTAATCCAGAAGAAATGGTAGAAACAAAACAAGATTCTCAAATTTTGTTAAGCATTCAATTAAAGTTAAATCTTTTAGAAAATTATTCATTGTACTTTTAATTAAAAATAATTGTTTCTGGTGTTTACGTTTTAAAAATAATTGACTGAGTCGAGTAAAAAATACCCCCAACATAAGTAGTCCTTTAACGAATGATGAATTAAATAATGCATAAATTTCATTAGTATTCATAGCTCAGAACGAATACTGGGCTGCAGAAATAAAAAAATTGCAGAATAATAAATTTGTTTCTCTAAAATGTAAATTAAAATATCTCAATCCATTTTTGAACGGTCGTGATGTAATTAAAATTGGTGGTCGTTTAAAACATTTAACCGAATTTCAATGTTACCCTCTATTAGTTCCAGACAACAGTCATTTAGCTTTATTACTATGTCGTTATGAACACCTTAAGTTACTTCATACTGATCCGTAAGCTATTTTGTCGTCATTACGTGATAAATATTGGATTATTGATGGTCGTAATTTAGCAAAAAAGTTTGTTCATAGTTGTATAATTTGTTTCCGTTATAAGCCAATTGTGCAGCAGCCAATAAAGGGAAACTTGCCGATAGAAAGTTTAAGTCCAACTCTTGCTTTGTCTATATGTGGAATAGATTATAGTGGTCCAATAATGGTTAAATCAAATAGTAATCGCAAAACTCCTTTGACTAAGGGTTACATTTGTCTATTTGTATGCTTCGCCACAAAAGCAGTACACATTTAACTAGCTAACGATTTGACCACTGAATGTTTTTTAGGCGCTTTAAAATGCTTCATTAGTCGCAAAGGACTATGCTTCCAAATATTTTCGGACAATGCAACTAATTTTGTTGGTGCAAATAGAAAACTTCAGAAATTAAGAAAACTGTTTGAATCAGAACAATTCGAAAGGGATATTCAGCCTGCTGTAACTAAATTAGGTATTCGTTGGCATTACAATTTAAATTTATTTGTATTATTATTATTTTTTATTTGTAATGTAATATTTCAAGGCGGGCGGTATGTTCGGATTATATATATATTTATATATTGTTGATAAGGCGCTGTAAACGTATTGTTGTATTTGGGATTTTTAGTCAGTTGTCAATTGTCTCTCGTTAGATCGTCACCGCACTATTATAATAATATTAAATATTAATAATTACTATTATAATATAATTATTATATTTTAATAAAATGAAACTTTATGCAAAATATAAACAATTATCGTTGTTCATTTAAATTTTTTATATTATTTTTAATGCAGTCCACATCGAAGTCAAAGCATTTATAATATGTAACCTAAGCCTTAATATAACATATATTGGAAGTATGGAGTATTTCTGAAATATTTTTAAAAGTTAAATAAAAAAATTTAATTTTTCGTGCATAGGTTGCTATTTTGAATTCTGCCTTGTAGGTAAGTAAAGAGTCAGATTTTCGAATAAAGAATATACATAACTTATTTACAATAAAAATGCGTTTTTATTTAATCATTTTTTAAAAATACGACTTAAAAATTTATTATAAAAATGTTAAAATTTATCGATTTTAAAAATCGTAATTTTCGGAGGAATTTTCTCCTTTTAAGGGAAACAAGAAACATTTTTCAATTATTAGGGGTAATGTATTTAACTAGTTAAAATGTGTGACCTTATGATGCATGTTGAACAAAAGCAATCTATTGAGAGCTATGAAAAAGTGGAGACAGACACAAAAAATTAAATTTATTAAATTAAAAAATTACGGTAAAATTAAAAAGACATAATTTACCTATCGAAAACAGGTTTCTATTATTCTCGTTGTTTATAAAAATTCACCTATATCCTTTTTTCCTTCCTACTGAATACTGTCTTTTAGCTTCCCATCAAAAATAATTATTCTGAATATTTTTCTATTTTTAATTATTGAAGTAATTTATGATTAACTTTGTAATTAAAATTATAATAAGCTTAATGTTTACATGAATTTAATGCTTGCATATATGAATATAAATATGTTTATTTTTTTGTTTACAGATTTCACACTTTAAGGTTCCAAAATATATATTTACAGAAAAAACTTTCCCAAAAACAGGGTCCGGTAAAATACAAAAGTTCAAATTAAAAGAAATTGCTACAAAACGTATATTTGAAATGAATAGATTATCACAAATTAACTAAAATAAACAATTAAAATTAACTATTTTATAACAAAAATTATTTCAAATATTTTTATTTGTTATATTGTTAAAAAACCTGATATTTTTATACTAGAAATGAAAATATGTAATTTTTATATAAAAAATTCTGAATAATAATGAATGTAATACATTTTTGACAGCGTGCATTTGTTTGAATATAAAGTGTAAGATATGTTATTTATTAAAAAAATTGGACTTGAATCATTTGTTCTAATGAGTATAAGTAATCTATAATTAAAAAATATTTGTTAATATATAACTTTAACAATAAAAATGTTTGTGCTGAATTTGTTATGTCGTTAACATCTCTTAACGAGTAGTTTGGAAGCTATTATCACTTTAGTATAATGACTGAAAAGAAGTGCGAGTTTATTTAATTTTATCTCTAGAAATTTATGAATCGCACTATTCCTAAGTATAAATATGATAATATCTATATAAATACTACTTTACATTCTGTCATTTGTGTAATTAGATCATTTTCTTAATTTTAGCTTCGATGCGAAGCTGAGAAAGTATTGGTTTTACTATGATGTGTTTTTGTTTTTGTCTGTTACCAATTTTTCTCAGCTCTCACCGAAGAGATTTCTTTCAACGATACGTCAAATGATCACAAATCGTATCTAGTCGAAGACATTACCCTTCAAAATTGAAAAAATTTCCCTCGTTCCCCGTAAATGGGGGAAACCTCCAAAAAAATTACAAATTTAAAAATCGCTAATTTTCGAAATTTTTTTAACTTTTTTTACTAAAAACTGCCGTAACTTTTTCAAAAATGAACATATCAATATAATTATTTTTTATAGATGCATGATGTCTTTAATTATCATTTGGTATATTTTTTTTATAAATTTGACCCTTTATCTGCCCACAAAGGAGGATTTAAAATGACAAGTTTTTCAAAAAAAATTCACTTTTTCAATTTAACTTTTGAAAATGTTCCGGAAGGTCTGACACTTTTATATATATCTTAAATTAAAGTTAATGAAATTTACTTTATTATGAAAAAAAAATTTGACCTCTGGACTTATCTTCGAGGTGAAAATAGAAATCAAAGTTAATAAAAAATTACGATTTTTGTAAAGTAATTTTTTTTTATATTTTTAACTTAATAATGCTATAACTTTTCGGAAAATGTATGGATCACTAAATTATTTTTTTTTATAGTTGCTTGATGTTTTTACCTATCATTTAGCATATAATTTTTGTAAATCTGACAATTAACCTGCCCCCAGGGGGGGATTTAAAATAACAACTTTTTCATAAAAAATTTACTTTTTTAACTTAACTTTTTAAAGTGTTCCGGAAGGTCTGACACTTTTTTATGTATCTTATATTAAAGATTTGTATGTACATAATGTACCCTATTATGGGGAAAAAAATTGACCTCTGGACTTGTCTTCGTGGTGAAAGTTGACATCAAAGTTAATAAAAAATTACGATTTTTGTAAAATAATTTTTTTTTATATTTTTAACTTAATAATGCTTTAACTTTTTCAAAAATGAACATATCAATATAATTTTTTTTTATATAGATGCTTGATGTCTTTACCTATCATTTGGTATATTTTTTTTGTAAATCTGACACTTAACCTGCCCACAGGGGGGGATTTAAAATGACAACTTTTTCACAAAAAATTAACTTTTTCAACTTAACTTTTGAAAATGTTCCGGAAGGTCTGACACTTTTATATATATCTTAAATTAAAGCTAATGTAATGTACTTTAATTTGAAAAAAAAAAATTTGACCTCTGGACTTGTCTTCGTGGTGAAAGTTGACATCAAAGTTAATAAAAAATTACGATTTTTGTAAAATAATTTTTTTTTATATTTTTAACCTAATAATGCTTTAACTTTTTCAAAAATGAACATATCAATATGATTTTTTTTTTATAGACGCTTGATGTCTTTACCTATCATATGGTATATTTTTTTTGTAAATTTGACCTTTTTTCTGCCCATAGGGGGGATTTAAAATGACAACTTTTTCACAAAAAATTAACTTTTTCAACTTAACTTTTGAAAATGTTCCGGAAGGTCTGACACTTTTATATATATCTTAAATTAAAGCTAATGTAATGTACTTTAATTTGAAAAAAAAAAAATTTGACCTCTGTGATGTGTGTTTATGGGGGCTTCTACGGTTAGGTTTTCTACGGTTAGCGATACACGACCCGTTTTCTGTTGTTCAACACCTCTACCCGATATGGATAGATAATTTTTCGAGAAACATTTTGACTTGACGATATTAAACTCCGTACTCAAATATATTTTTGATTTACAAGAATCGTCCATGAACGATATTAGTTCGCCGATAATGTTCAAAAAGTTTATAAAATTGTCTGCCGACATTCAAAAGTACATACTTGGTGTTATGATTATTATAATCGGAACGTATTGATCAATTACCCACGTGCAACCGATATGTAGAAATTTTCGCTCGACGAAACTCAAATTGAAGACCGACGTTGCTAGTATAGAAAACTCAGGTTGAGGTTGATTCCGAATAGTCATTCTTATATCTTTTCCTCCAGTTGTCATTTTCATCATGCTCATCTTGAATATCACGATGTTATACTTCACTGATTACACACACGAGTAAGAAAACGAAGATACAATACGATTGATTTTCACGAGCGATTGTGTTTTATACTAATATTAAATAACAGGAGTGGGGGAAGAATACAATCATTTTTGAAGTGGGAGGTTGTGAGGCGCTATTATTTGTTATCAAATTGAATTTTTATTTTGATAAGGAAGGCGCTAATAATTTTGAAAAGTGAGGCGCCAGAGGAGATTATAAGTGAGGCGCCGGAAGAGGCGCCCCCATAAACACACATCACCTCTGTACTTGTCTTCACGGTGAAAACGGCTATCGAATGCTATTTTTGTGTGAAAATTTTCGATTTTATTTTTTATATTATATTTAACTTTATAATGCTATAACTTATTGAAAAGTGTATGATTTGCATCGAAGCGTTTATTTTTGATAGTTATTTTAATCACTATCAGATATCATTATAGTTGATCCAACTATACCACGGCACCATTGTGCCGCGACTCCCCTGGGCTGGGTTTTTTTTTACTTAAAATTGCTATATTTTTTTTTTTTTTGTTTGTTTGAAAAACTAGAATAGTTTACGACTTGTGTACAAAATACATACAGACAACTTGAACCAAATTAACAATGTTTAAAACTTTTGATATAATTATTATTTTATAAATAAAAACCTTGTTCTATTATGTAATAAGATTATTGCCCTCTTAGACTATGCTTAAAGTATATTTTTTGTATTTATCACTAATAATAAAAAACGTTTTTTTTTATAACACATACTCGACCTGCTTTCCATACCTAGAAGTTAATGATTAAGTTTTCATAGTTAAAAAAAATATATATCATATTTGAACTACAAAATAAGTTTTAGCTGAACAAATAATTATATTGAGTGTATCAGAAAAATACATTTAAAAGTTTAAGATTATTTGTTTCAGTAAAAAAAAAATTTTTTTTTCTATAATACTTTTAATTATCTTAAAAATAAGAAAATCGATCAGGTTATAAAAAAAACTATATATTTACTAATATTTGCTAAAGAACTGTACAGGTGTTATTAAAATATAAAAAATATCTATAAAACAAAAAAAATTATTAATGACTTATCAATAAGATCAAATTAGGAGTAAAACTTTTTTTATTTACAACATATATTTTACTTTATTTCTCATCAATTATTAATATTTTACATAAATACCTTATTTCTCATCAATTACTAGTATTTTACATAAATCATCACTCATTTTTTTTTTCATCTTGGCATTACTATAAACCAATACAACCCACTCTCATTCAAGGCTGAATGGATTGGGTCAAGTTCAGATTAACCATTGAAAACCAAACCAATCTTAAACTTAGCTTAAAATTCTCTGATTAGATAGATGAAGCTGTAAATCATCTAACTAAATCTATTCAATTAACAGCTTGGTCTTGTTTCACCATTACCCCTCCTACAAATCACATTAGAAATTTTCCTTTACATGTTAGAATCCTTATCTACGAAAAACAAAGCGACCGTGACACCTGGCAAAGAACCAAATATCCTTCTGATAAACGAAAATTTAACAATCTAATAACAAACTTAAAAGGGCTTAAGTTTTAAGCCACAGTCAGATCTAATAACTTCACTAGACACTTCATTTCCTTATCAGCAACTGATAATTCACTTTGCCAAACTACAAGGAAAATCCTTCGATCGCAACCGCTTGTATTCCTCTGAAAAAAATTGACGGTACTTAAGCCATCAATGATTTAGGAAAAGAAAACTTGTATTCTCACCATTTAACTTCTAACTTCCAACTACACTATAATATCCTATTTCCTGTTGTAGATCCTTTTACTCTTAAATTATAATAAATTAAATACACAAGTTCTTAAAACAATAACATTTTAATATAAGAACACACAACACCACCCGGTCTTGTCGAATGCCGGTCAGCAACTGATAACAACGAGGTTTATATAGAGAGTGTACACCACATTTCCTACTCAAATGGAAATGGTAAACTGTTTTCACCCTGCTCTTTAATTGTGATCATACCACCCAAATACATACTACCAAGTGAAGTTGAACACGCAATACGAAAATCTGCTGAAAGGAAAATCCCAGGCTACGATCCAATTAGATTTGAAGTGGCAACTAAACTACCAAAAAACCTCTATTACTCTTGACTTACATATATTAATCTATGATTAAATTCTGCCCGATACTATGGAAATTTTCAGTGATCACTATGGCCCTCAAGCCAGGTAAACCCCCTGAATCACCAGTTTACTTCCCTTATTCTCCAAGATTTTTGAAAATATTATTTTACAACGTACTCTCTCTGCCATCGACTCTAACCTACCAAAACACAATTTGGTATTCGTCATAACCATTCAACAATTCTCCAAGTACACCGCATATTTGACAAAATGTCCCATAAACTAGAGAATAAGCTAGTATGTATGGTTGCATTTTTAGACATGACACATGCACTATGGTCTCCTCTTCAAACTGAAATATTTTCTTACTCCATATTTTTACCTATTATTTAAATCTTACTTAGAAAATCAAATCATCCAACATCAATAAAATACAAACCTTCCAAAACAAAGCCTCCTCCAAATAACAAAAGCTCCATTTTACATCTCCAATGATACCCTCCATAATGATCTCTCCATCCCAACAGTCCAAAAAACTGCCAAAACATTCCACAAGAATTTAAACTTCTTCTTCTGGGCTTTTACAGGCCTTTGAGGCCAATCGCCGCAAAAACAAATTGTTTCCATACCTCTCTATCATTTGCACATTCTTCTGCGTTCCTTACATTCAGAAATTTCAAGTCTTCTAGTACTTTATCCATCCATCTTTGTCTAAGGCATCCTCGAGGTCTCTATGTGTCGGGTTTCCATCCCTCCCAAATTATCCTCCTGCTCTTCAGGGACCCAATAATGTCAGGTTCCTTTTAGAAATTATCCAATTCTTCGTTGTTTCTCATTATATACTTCCCATCGTTATTTCTCTTTGGACTTCGAAAAACTTATGGCCATACCCGTACCTACCGCGCACATCAACCAAAGTGGGTCAAATGTTGAGGAAACCACTTCAATCCATCTAGTAATTTATTTAATTATAAAATTAAAATATGGATATATATATATTATTTCATAATATGGATGATATAAATGGATATGAAATTATCAATTACAAAACTTTATGAGTTCTTTTATGTTACTGAAGTTAAAACTAAACTAAATAATAATTTAAAACTTATAATCTATTTATATTTTCTAAAGAGTGTAAAAAATACAAATCCCTCCAATCCTCTATAAAAACAAAATATAATAAAATTTAACATGTATCTTACCAAAAATAGACTCCCCTGTATTAAATTATTAAAATTGAATTTATTTGTTACAACCAGTACTTCAATTATTTTTTAATATTATTTTGTAATAAACCTTTTTTTCGTGTGCTCAACTTAAAATTTTTTAGCTTCGATGCGAAGCGGAGAAGGTATTAATTTTACTAAGATGTGTTTTTTTTTTTTTTTTTTTTTTTTT
>NW_026099572.1:89179055-89182793 GCF_025091365.1 Daktulosphaira vitifoliae
TTTTGAAAATGTTCCGGAAATACTGCGTCCTTCAAACATATATCAAATTAAAGCTTATTTTATGTACTATAAAATGAAAAAAAAATATTTGTCCTGACACAATTTTCTTTTACATTTAAACGGCTGCCGTAGTTAAAAAAACACTATTTTTGTGTTAAAATTTTCGATTTTCGATTTTAAATTTTCAACTTAAAAATGCTATAACTCTTTGAAAAATGTATATATCAGCACAAATTTTTTTTATAAATGCATTATAAGTACATCTTTCATTTGACATACTTTTTATTAAAATTGGACAATTTCTCCTTATATAGGGGGCGTTCAAAACGTAAAATATTGTAAAAAACATAGATCTTTTTCAACTGAACTTTTGAAAATGTTCCGGAAATACTGCGTCCTTTAAACATATATAAAATTAAAGCTTATTTTATGTACTACAAAATGAAAAAAAAAAATTTGTCCCGACGACCTATCTTCTATACGCAAATGGCTACCATATTCAAAAATATGCTATTTTTGTATGAAAATTATGGGTTTTGTATTTTATTTTAATAGAAGTTGATGTTGCTTTTGCAATTATCCAACAATTTTTTAAAATTAAACACTATCTACAGATTTGCATCGAAGCGTTTCTTATGATAGTGATTTTAATCACTGTCAGATTAAATCTATACTGAACCCAACTATGCAATGTCTCCACTATGCCGCGACCCCACTGTGCTACCGTTTTTCACTTTGGAATTGTGAAACACCAGTATGAGAATTATACTTTATACTTTATTTCATGACAGAATATGCGTAATGCCATAGAAATTCAAGTATATAAGATAATTCATCCTACAGACATTTCAACAATCTCCAATGAAAAAGAACCATGCTGATCAAAAAAAATTACTTATTTTCTCATAAAATAAAATACATTGCAATCAATACCGCACCGACACAAGGATAGGTCAAGTAGAATACATGCACCTAGCCTTGCAAATAACAGTGTTTGTTTAGAAAAACTTTTATTATACCCCCCAATAAAAAATAACAATTGTATCTTAATAATTTAATATATATATATATATATATACTGTCGTGATATGCTTAATACTTTGCATTACGCATCTCACAATTATCAATGAAAAAAGTATAATCTGTATTTTAAATAACTTGTAAACAAACAAATATTTTATTTGTCATAACAAATACAATGTTCAACACAATTTCTTATTATATACATATATGTCAACTCATCTATTGTCAACTACATTATCAATATAATTATCATGTAATGTATACTTTAAAACAATAAAATATAATCATGAATAACACAAACGGCAATATCCTTGGATATGGGGGTACCTCTTCAGTACTATAAAAAGCACTGAAATCCATTGAAAAGACAGAGCCACAGCTAGAGAGAGAGCTACTGCCAGAGCCATAGCTCCAGTAAGCTAGTTCTTTCTTGCGAACTACTCTTGCTATTACATTTTGATCACGGCCCCGTGCTGCCGTTTGAGTTATTTCATTTTGTTTACTCTATTTATGTTTAAAACTTATTTTGGTCTACAAAGACATTATTACCATAAATAAATAATATTGAGTAAAAATTGGCATTTCTGGTTAATATCTTCTTGGACATCATAAAATACGAAGATAAGTCAATTTATATTATCCCATTTATTTAAAGTTAATAATCTGAGTAAAGAACGATAAAGCAATAGATCTATAATCTCCTTTTAACATCAAGAGCTATTTTGCTAGTTTGTTCACACCTGCTACATATACACATTACAGTGTCTCGAGGGTCGGATTACCGCCCCGTTACCTCAGTATCCTATTAAAGGTGTTTACAAGTTTATTAGCTCATATTCCTCAAGTAAGAGGACATGCTTTTATTTCTTCATATCTACTTGTCTTTATTGTTCTAAACCCTCGAACCATACGACCCCAATAGAACCACAACATCAGGTTCACACTTTATACAAAAACCCAAGTCCCCATCTTATAATTCACCTTTTATTTTTATTTTATTAATTTTTGTTATTTGAATTATAACAATACATACATATTAACATTATCACAATAGGTCTAGTGGTAAAATTAGTCTCTATGACCCAATGAGCCTAATTGAGACTGACGGAAACAAAATAGATTCCATTTCTAACAGAATTAATGATATGTATCTATAAAATTGTCTATGTATTCTATTATAGAAAAATATATGAAGAAATTTAATGAAATTGAAGTTATTACAAACGAGATAGAATTTGTATTGACTATTCTTGAAAGTTTATAGCATCTCACAATCACTTTTTTTTTTAAATTTTATGAAATTACATAATATAAAACAATTTTTTTATTGATAGATTATAACTATAATAATAATTTATTATAAAACTTCAAATAATTTCTTTGTATTATCTATACTTTTTTTTTTTTTGAGTAAATAAGATTCGAGGGAACAGAAAGTATTATGCCTCATTAAGGTTCTACTGTAGTAATAAATAAACAATTCTCAGTTGTAAGCAAAAAATAATGAAAATATTTGTTGAATGATAGCTCAAATCTTTAAACAAGCCATTGATGTAACTGTGTAGAAATAATATGTAAAAAAATAATAATTTTAATATAGTTGTTTTAAGTACTTGCACATTGTTTTTAAAACAACAATTATTCCTACCTTAAATATTAAGCTAATTTTTTTCTTACTACTACTTCTAATTGAATTTAATCAGATAAGTATTCTAATAACTACATGTATTACTCTAAAACATTACCTTACTTTAAGTTCAAAATTTAACAATTATCAATAGTTTTAATTTTTTAAAGTAAAAGTATTACTATAAGAATAATTAACATACAAGAGATTTAACTACAATACTGTCATTTCAAAATAGTTTCATGTATAGTTTAACCAACATACATGTTATTGATGACGGTTAGCACACAACACTCGTAATGCAAAGGACTGTTAATAAATTCATGTAAAAGTCTAAGCACGATTACATTTAGAAGGTTAATTTTAGGTTATAATTATACTTATATGTATATGGAAGTATTTTAGTAACTTTAGAGGAGCAGTTTTCAATTTGCACGAATAAAAACTTCCCTTTTTAACACGCTTATATTAGTTTCACATGTATGTTGTATGTTGTTTGTATGTTGTAAGTTTGTAACTCCACGCGGCACGTGTTATTATGTCGCGTATGCCGTCGTCTATGACCTTGAGACTAGACCGTCGTAACGCATTCACCCCACCCCGCTCACCAGTCGGCGCCAACACTATTTTTTTCTGTATAATTTTGAGTAAACGCCGCGGTGCAAAGTCCAGCAAGTGCCGCACGGCCGACGACGTACCGCCGCTAATGATACCGTAGTATTCTTCCTGTTGTCAAAGTGGCAACGTCAATAAACCGATCTCCACTCGCGCACCGTCGCCATCAACGCTGCTAACCTTTTGACGCCCGAGGATCACGCCGGACATCGCGTCGTCGACGCCAACGAAAGTGCCACGATATTATGCGAAGATTATATATTCTTACCATCGCCGCTAATATTAATATATATATACATATATATATTATTATTTATATATACGTATATGTTAATATTCATTTATATATCCCTACAGCCGACGCCGCTGCCGCCATATATGCCTCGCGCCCCGCCCGCCAACAAAACACAGCTATACCTCGTGCATGATACGTTTACGTACTTAAGTCGCTTTACATGTATATATATATATAT
>NW_026099572.1:89183770-89189092 GCF_025091365.1 Daktulosphaira vitifoliae
TTTTTTTTTTCAAATTAAAGTACATTACATTAGCTTTAATTTAAGATATATATCAAAGTTTCATACCTTCCGGAACATTTTCAAAAGTTAATTTTTTGTGAAAAAGTTGTCATTTTAAAACCCCCCCTGTGGGCAGATAAAGGGTCAAATTTACAAAAAAAATATACCATATGATAGATAAAGATATCAAGCATCTATAAAAAAAAAACATATCGATATGTACATTTTTGAAAAAGTTACGGCAGTTTTTAGTAAAAAAAATTTCGAAAATTAGCGATTTTTAAATTTGTAATTTTTTGGAGGTTTCCCTCATTTACGGGGAACGAGGGAAATTTTTCAATTTTTGAGGGTAATTTCTTCAACTAGATACGATTTGTGATCTTTTGACGTATCGTTGAAAGAAATCCGTTCGGTGAGAGCTGAGTAAAAGTGGTAACAGACACAAAAAAATAAAAATAAAAAAAACCCAGCACAGTGGGGTCGTGGCATATTTGGGTCCAGTATAGATGATATCTGACAGTGATTAAAATCACTATCATAAAAAACGCTTCAATGCAAATCTGTAGATAGTGTTTAATTAAAAAAAAAAATTTGTCAAAAAAGAGCAGAGAAAATAAATGATAGCTACAAAAAAAAACCACATTGTAAAATAATATTAATATAAATTTCTTCTAACATGAGGAGACTACAGTAATGGAATCCTTGATATTTATTGAAGTTATTGAATCTAAATGAGATAAAATCAAATGAGTTAAACATTTTTTTTTAACTCATGTTATAATTCAAAAATATATAAAGCAGGGTTGGTAAAATATAAATAATGAAAGATAAATATTTGGGCTTAGTGAGAACCTGATGTTGTGGTTCTATCGGGGTCGTATGGTTCGAGGGTGTTTAGAACGACAAAGACAAGTAGATATAAAAATATATATTAAGTTCCTCTTATAGAGGTAGAATAAACTTTTGTCTGGTTAGTGTCTAATGTCCTAACTAAGAGGCAACGAAACGGCGAAGCCAGTTCACGAATACCTCGGCAACGAAACGGCAGAGCCAGTTCACGAATACCATATAACGTGATTATGTATAATTTCTTTAACCAACCAGTCAAAATTGACACTTTAAGATATTAATTTAATAAATGATCTATTGCTTTGTCATCCTTTACTCAAACTATTAACTTTAAATAATTGGGATAACATAAAATTACTTACTTCTTTTATTCTTGTAAATTGCTTGTAAAATGATTTGATAATTATCTCGATATGTTTAAAAGTATTTAATTAGCACTTCGTCAAAAGATAAATAATTAAAGCAAGTTCTTTTCATATATAAATAAAACGCATAAAAGTCAGCCGACAACAACACAGGGCTGTGACTGATAATTGTTTCTTTTTATTCTTATTTCAATTCGGAGAAAACGAACTCTTTTGGTCGCTGTCACTTCTTCTTTTTTTTCGTCTCTCTGGAGTCTTTCCCTGACTCTCTCGGACTGAAAGGATTTCAGTGTTTTTTATAGTAAAATGATATTACCCCCAATCCAGGGATATTGTTGTCAGCGCTTTTAGTAATCTTTTTAGTTTATTGTATTAATTATGCATTACAGGATTATTATATTCAGATAACATATTTAACAATTGATAAATTGACATATATATATAAATAATAAGAAATTGTGTTGAACATCATATTTGTTATGACAGATAAATTATTTGATTGTTTACAAGTTATTTAAAATACAGATTATACATTTTTCATTAATAATTGTAAGATGCGTCATGCAAAGCATTGAGCATATTACTACACTAAAAAAGAATTAAAAAAAAATTCAGTGCCACAGTCGTGAAAGACCCAAGTGTTACCGTCTCAAAAACCGTACGTCTCATTCGTCACATAATAAAAATGGAAATTTAGCTAGTTCAAATTTTAAAGTTATTTTTCTCGACTTCAAAGAAACAAAAAAAGTTAAATATGATTAATTTTCTATACTATGTCATTTAGATTGATATAATATTTATGAAAATCAGTATAATCCCCTTATAATAAATTAAAATACAAAACCAAGGCTTTTAACACAATAATAGCATATTTTTAAATACGGTAGCCATTTGCGCATAGAAGATAGGTCGTCGAGATAAATTTTTTTTTTTCATTTTATACTACATAAAATAAGCTTTAATTTGATATATGTTTAAAGGACGCAGTATTTCCGGAACATTTTCAAAAATTAAGTTGAAAAAGTTAGTTTTTGTAAAAAAGTTGCTATTTTAAATCCCCTTTGTAAGCAGAATAAGTGTTAAATTTTCAAAAAAAATGATATCAAACGAAAGGAAATTACCTAAGGTTTCAATATAAAAAAATATTATTTTTATTTGTTAATATTTGAAAAAGTTATAGCAGTTTTAAGTACAAAAATCATCCTTATAGAAGGTGATTTTTATTGCAAATATTACATTTTGTTTTAAATTTCGACAGCAATATGCACATAGTAGTTAAGGTGTCGGGACAAAATTTTTTTTTTTATTTTATAGTACATAAAGTAAGCTTTAATTTTATATATGTTTAAAGGATGCAGTATTTCCGGAACTCTTTCAAAAGTTAAGTTGAAAAAGTTCTATTTTTTATACAATGTTTCAAGTTTTGAACGCCCCCTATACATGGGGAAATTGTTCACTTTTAATAAAAAGTATGTCAAATGAAAGATGTACTTATAATGCATTTATAAAAAAAATTTGGGCTGATAATTACATTTTTCGAAAAGTTATAGAATTTTTAAGTTGAAAATTAAAAATCGAAAATTTTAACAAAAAATAGTGTTTTTTTAACTNCGAAAATCGAAAATTTTAAACAAAAAATAGTGTTTTTTTAACTACGGCAGCCGTTTAAATGTAGAAGATAAAGTGTCGGGACAAATTTTTTTTTTCATTTCTATAGTACATAAAATAAGCTTTAATTTGATATATGTTTAAAGGACGCAGTATTTCCGGAACATTTTCAAAAATTAAGTTGAAAAAATTAATTTTTGTAAAAAAGTTGCTATTTTAAATCCCCCCTAATGAGCAGGTTAAGTGATAAATTTTCAAAAAAATGATATCAAATGAAAGGTAGATATCTAACGTTATAGTATAAAAAAAATATGTTGATTTGTTGATTTTTCAAAAAGTTATGGAAGTTTTAAGAAAAAAAGTGAAAAAAATGACAAAATTTACCGATTTTTAAATTTGTAATTTTTTTGGATATTTCCCCCATTTGCGGGGAACGAGGGAATTTTTTTCAATTTTTAAGGGTAATGTCTTCAACTAGATACGATTTGTGATCTTTTGACGTATTTTTGAAAGAAATCGGTCCAGTGAGAGCTGAGAAAAAGTGGCAAGACATAAAAAAAAAAACAGATCATAGTAAAATTAATACCTTCTCTGCTTCGCATCGAAGCTAAAAATAACAAGGTAAAATTAAAAAATTACATTTTTAAAGAGAATTTAATCAACTATACAGAAATATTTACAAAATTAGTTATTAATAAAGTCAAAAATTTAATTTTAAATGGCTTATAATACATTGTTTTACTAATATTTTTACATTAAAATTTTCTAGATCTTTCCTACAATGATTACATTACATAAATATTTTTGGATCCAATCGTAATCTTAATTTAATTGAATAATCCATTACTTAATTAATCCATAAAGTTATTATATTAGTATAGAAAAATGTTTTGCAATATTTTAATTATAAAGTTATAATTACTAATTTTTATTATATCTTGTTTATATTCTGATAAATACATTATTATTAGAACAAACAATTTATAATTAATATGAACATACTATACTTACATTTAAAATTAATAAATTTGTGTACATAGAAAAAATTAACAAAAAATTAAATACTATATTTTTTGTGGGCCTCAACAAAATGACACTTTTGCTCGTTTGTCTATTAAGGTCAGAGTTGGGTCAGTATAATACATAAAAGTATAAGTATTATATGTACATATTTTTTTTTTTTTTTTATTTAAAAAGCTTACATATTANAAGTATTATATGTACATATTACACATCTACTTTTTTACAAACAATACTTATATCATGACAAATGATTCATAATTAAAAATAGATTTTTTTTTAATATTAAAATATTGTATTTATTTAATTAATTTTTACTTCACTTTAAAAATATAAAAATATAATCGGTGAAATCCCAAAAAATTTCCACAAGAATGAGTAACACATAATTTATCACATAAAATATAAAATTAACATGAAAAAGTTAATATTTTGTTAATTTTATGAGATCATAACTGATGTTTATTAAATAAAAGGTTTAAAATCAGTGTGATCTATTAAAGAATAAACATTTTTTAAAGTATTGTACATTTTATACATCTACATGTATACATGTTCTGTAAGTAAGGTTTCTATAGTTCTTATGTTTATAAAAATTGACCTGTTTCCTTACTTACTGAACACCAATAAGTGTGTATTATGCATTGTATAAATAAAACCAAATATACATTTTATTACCCAACCCTGATTAAGGCTCAAAATTGCATGAATTTGTATGTTATACAAAATGCTGGTTGTTTTTGAAACCAGCTCTTCAATTGAATCAGTCATTTCAAAAACTACATTTGTTACTGATTTTTCAGTAATGACTTTGTCAAATTTGATAATTATACATTATTATGTATACTTATGTATTTTGGGTAAAAATTTCATTTTTCAGATTCATATTTACTACAAAAGTCAATGACTTCATTCAAAAATGTTTCTGTATTATAACATTTTGTCAAGTTAAGTTTTTGTTATTAAAGAGAAATATTTCATTTTTTTTTAAATGATTTATTAAAAGTGCAATGGTTTATTAAGCAAAAACAACAAAATTTTTATTTTGAAAAAAGTTGTTACCCATACCAAGTTAAAACTATGAATTATAAATACCAAAAACCTTAAAAATAAATTAGTAAATAGGTGGAAGTGCAAAACAAGTTGGATTTCTAGAGTAATTAAGTTTTTTTTGATACATGGAAATTTAAATTTTATTACTCATGTCGTTTTTGAAATGACCGTTTCAATTATTTTTTATCATTATTTTGTAGAAAACTTTATTTTTTTTGCTCAACTTAGAATTTTTTTCACTTTGGAATTGTGAAACACCTGTATGAGAGTTATACTTCATACTTTATTCCATGAGCTTGTATTCAACACTTATTTATAAAAATATAACACATTGATTCCAATTGGTAATACTTGAATGTAACATATAAAATAACAATTACTTATATCTTAAATTTTAAGATATTTTCTTACTACTCCCTCTAATATT
>NW_026099572.1:89189192-89191067 GCF_025091365.1 Daktulosphaira vitifoliae
CTTATAATTAAAGTCCACCTATGGTCCGGTTATCATATCTGATAGCTGTGATACCTCACCTCGATACTACCCTTGCTACTACCCTTGCTACTATAGCTAGTCGTTATGAAAGTTTCAAACAATGTTGTTGTTACAGACCAAATTATTAAAAAAAAGTCCACTTGCAAAATATACATGTCATACTACATTTAATTTCTATAATACATATATTACACTTATAAATCATAAAACTTGTAATCAGGATATAAATAAGAAAATAGGAGATGTTAGAGGTTCGTTTAATACTTGAGAATCTTGATCAAAACCAAGAATCGAAAGATACCCGACGTCTGCTTTAGTATTATTCCTATCTCCTTAAATGAGTTATAATTTTCTTAAGGAGACACAGGCAATCATGTATCTTAGTTACTAGAAAGAGATTATATAATAAAGTTAAACTATTGTTTTATATCAGCGACAAAGTTAGGTTATATTTTAGATGTTCAGTAAATATTAGTTATATGTAATACTACTGTGATCAAAAAGTAAGGTGAAATTGTTTATAAAATGAAAATTCTTTATTTATTCTTTTAAATCAATTTCTTCTCCTTCAAAGTAATCCCTCTGATAAAATGCACTTTTTCCAACGCTTTTTCTAGTCCTCGAAACAATCGAAATAGTTCATTTCCGGTATAGCCTTCAAAACCTTCGATTCGGTTTTTATCTCCTCAATCCTATAAAAACGATGTCTCCTCAGCGACTTTTTTAATTTGCTGAATAGCCAAAAGTCGCATGGAGCTAAATCAGAATACGTTGGTTGCTGAACTTTATGAGTCGAGTTTTTGGCAAAAAAGTCACGAGAACCAGTGCAGTATGAGATGGCACATTATCGTGATAAAGGAACCAAGATTGTTTACTTGTAATTCCGGCCATTTCAAACGAATCGCTTCACACAAATAATGCATAACATTCAAATAATACACTTTGTTGGCAGTACGGGAAGGAATTCATAGTGCATTATACCACGATAATCAAATAAAACTGTCAACATGACCTTGATTTACGATTGACTTTGCCGTGGTCTTTTCGATCTTGCTTCACCTTTTGCACGATATTCGCTAGATTGGTCGATGGTTTCAGGGTCGTATGCGTAAATCAAAGTTTCGTCTCCAGTAATGATGCATTTTCAGTGGCCCTGATAGTCAGACAATAAAGTTTCACACACATCAATGCGACGCTGTTTTTTCCAAAAAATTGAGCAATTTTGCCACCAATCGAGACTTGAGGTGTTTGAGACACAAAATATCCTTAAAAATGGTTTTAAAAAAACGCGTATAACTTGGAGATTATTAAAACTTTTGACAAACAGACGCTTGGCACATGTCAACAAGGAAGTCCTACCTACCTTCATAATGTCTAAGAGTTTTAAATGACAATTTCATCTAACTTTTTGATCACAGTAGTATACAATACGTCTGACCATAATCCTAGAGCAGTTGGTTAGTAGGTACATCCAAGTGAGATAGAGTTGTTTAGCTATAATGACAATTGGCGATAGATAAGTCGTTGAATAAAACAAGCTAAGTTATTAATAATATAAATAAGATGCAAGTAATAGCATCGAAAACTATGTCTATAACAGCCACTCAAATAAAACTGCCCTTTGTCAGTTCGACGTCAGTAGGTCCGGAATACAGATAAGTGGAATTGTCATAACGGCATTTCCTTCTATACTAATTAATATGTATTACAAATTAAGCAAATAGAAATAAAACGTGTATAATATAAATGATAAGAACATAGTAATAAATGTTCTTACAGAGATCATGTTGCTTTTGGAATAATTCATCAATTTTAGCTTCGATGCGAAGCTGAGAAGGTATTAATTTTACTATG
>NW_026099572.1:89193169-89217114 GCF_025091365.1 Daktulosphaira vitifoliae
GATTATCTCTGAAGTTTGAATTTCAAACTTAGATTTTTAAACTTCATTACACTCTTTTAATCATTAATACAGATTTGGGTTAGTTCCTCTGCCCAGTGAGAATTTCTAGTGATCTCTCAAATACAGACTCTTAAATATAAACATATTATGATGATCTAGCTTGTTGACATCATATGTCGTTAAACCCTAACTGTATGAGTAGTCTACGTTAATTATACAAGTATTACTATATGCGTTACGTCATCGTTACCCAGTTTAATCTGTGATTATTGTTCAAATAGCCTTCAATATGTCATCGTATCCGCTAATTACCGATGGCACTTGATAGTATAAGACACTCGCCTTACACGAGTGCCTTAGAAGTGTATTAATCTCGCAGGGGGCTGACAACGCCTACCAGAAGACAGAAATAAAGATTAATTTACAGTTATTGCACCTCGCAGGGTGACGACACAATTAATTTATCATTAATTACCGGTTACATGTTTTATGCCTATTGCAGCTTCGCAAAGGTGGGGTCGTGCAGTTAGTTTTTATTTAGAATTATTCTAAATGTTAATCCTAATCAATACTATAGTATTTTTTATAAATTTGTCTACTGCAGACAAATTTATTCTATACAATAAAAAAACAAATTTACTCATCTCGTGTATAATTAAAACAAACAACAGTGACGTTAATTTAAACTTAATAATGTTAAGAAACAAAAAAATACAAACTTAAAAGATAAGATACGTTCTTCTTCTCAGATTTTATCCTTGCAAAAGAATGTTCAATGAATTCTGAAAGCCACTCTTATCTATTTCCCATCGGAAAAGAAACGGTAGGACAAAAATGACATGTATTGAGATTACATGTTGAAGCATTGAAGAGTGGTCGTTGTCGAAACGTCTATAATGATAACAACAGCAACGACAACGACATTAACAAAAGCAACAACAGCACGTGTAAGGGAGCTGGAAGATTTATGACTAAGGGAAAAAGTAAAAGCATTCCTCTTCCAAGAATACTCCAAAATCTCCTGTAAAAGATTAACCGCCCAACATTTTCTCTTAACACCCTTAATCGCAATATGTGATTCAACCGGATGACCACATTAAGGTTTGCCTTGGTGCCCTTTTCACACCACCTACANTATTAAGGTTTGCTTTGGTGCCCTTTTCACACCACCTACAGCCCGTAGGTACAAACACACCTGATAAATAACTTAAGTATTTGTGGCCTTCATTTCGATAAGTGGTATAATAGATTCAATCTGACGTACATTATGACTGCAATGCGCGGTTGACCATCCGGCTGTTACAAAGTAGACCAGTGGGTTGTCGCGGCGTATTAGACACGGTCCTACATCGCTTCACGTTACACAGAGACCCGCATCCTTAATAAGCCGTCACCCTACTACGTGTATAAGGTAGTTTGACTGACTAACACTATGCGCCATTGCTACAGTAATAAATTCCCGCAAGTGCCGCACGTCAACGACGGGCCGTCGCAAATATATGTTGAAGTCAATTTTGTTCCTACCATTTTCCATACATATACTTGTTCTTTTCGAGCAACCGACACTGGACCCTCTCACGTTCAATATGTATTTATTTCTATAACTAGACTACGATTATTATTCTTAATAACTTATTGTGTTTAATTTGGGCGTATAATTGTAAAGTATACTAAACAGCTAAATGCCACTTACCAAAATAAGCATTGTATTGGCTACGTTTATTTGATCAAATACCTCAAAAATCATTTTAGCTTAAGACGATTTATTTAAAGTATAATTTGATAAATTTAAAAAGTTAATAATATTTTATCAGAAAACTAATCAGGACAGCCATTTTTGTTGATATAATTGATTATATCAAAACAACCCCTTCGAGTAGCTTCATAATTAGTATTTCTACTCCATGGACAATTATGTTCATGGGCATATTTTAAACAATGAAACTGACCATTTGCAGCAGCAAGTCTTGTAGTGCCTTCATCCCATTTACAACCATTTTCGTGGGCATACATTAAGCAATCTAAATTACCACGCATGGCAGCAGTAGCTATTGTTCCTTCATCCCAATTACATCCATTTTCATGAGCAAATTTCAGACAACTAATGCAACCACTCGCAGCAGCTTCCCTTGTTGTGCCTTCGTCCCATTTACAACCATTTTCATAAGCATATTTTAGGCATCCTACATTTCGATTCGCAGCAGCTCCTCTCATTGTACCTTCAATCCATTTATATCCATTTTCATAAGCATATTTTAAACAGTCTAAATTACCATGCACCGCAGCTGTAACTAATGTTCCTTCATCCCACGGACACTCCTTTTCATAAGCATATTTTAAACAGTCTAAACAACCACTAGCTGCAGAAGCTCTGGTTGTGTCATAATCCCATGGACACCTATTTTCATTAGCATATTTCAAACAATCAAAATGACCACTAAAAGCAGCAGCTTTAATTGTGCCAATAGCCCATGGGCATCCTTTTTCATGAGCATATTTTAAAATTTCTAAATTACCATAACTTGCTGCTACTTCTGTTGTTCTTTCATCCCATGGGCATCCATTTTCATGTACATATTTTAATATTTTAAAATTACCTCTTGCTGTAGCCGCAGTAGTAATGCCATTATCCCATGGACATCCATTTTCGTGAGCATATTTTAAAATTTTAAAATTATTTCTTATGACAGCCGTAAATATTGTGTCTACATCCCATTGACATCCATTTTCATGTGCATATTTTAAAATTTTAAAATTACCTCTTACTGTAGCCGCAGTAGTTATGCCATTATCCCATGGACATTCATTTTCGTGAGCATATTTTAAAATTTTAAAATTATTTCTTGTGACAGCCGTTAATATTGTGTCTACATCCCATTGACATCCATTTTCATGTGCATATTTTAAAATTTTAAAATTACCTCTTACTGTAGCTGCAGTAGTTATGCCATCATCCCATGGACATCCATTTTCGTGAGCATATTTTAAAATTGTTAAATTACTACTTTTGACAGCGGCAAATGTTGTGCCTACAGCCCATGGACATCCATTTTCGTGGGCATATATTAAACATTCTAAATGACCATTTGAAGCTGCTTCAGTAGTCGTATATTCATCCCATTCACAGCCACTCTCGTAAGCTATTTTTAATGTTTCTATATCACCTATTTTAGCAGCTTTTCTTATAACACCTTTTTTAAAAGGGCATATTTTTTTTTCACTCAAATATTTATTTTCAATACCTAAATGAACACAATAATTAATTCACTTATGCTGTATCAAATTTTAATTAGATTAATAAATATTATTTAATTAAAAGAGTGACAGTCGCGTTACATGGACATCACCTTTATCAGTCGTTGTCCTACTACGTGTATAAGGTAGTTTGGCTGACTTACACCAAGTGCAATACGCCACGCTACAATGTCCAGCAAGTGGCGCACGTCCGATATCGATCCGCCGCAAATATACGTTGAAATCAACTTCGTAACACCACCTTATACGGATCTTTTCGGAAGTATCTCCCAACGCACTACATCTAAGCAAATTTCTTTTTATTATTGATTTAGTTGATTCATTTTAGTGGTGGTGACCATCTTTATATGTTAGGAAGTCATATGGTTTTTAAGTAATCGGCCCACAAATATAAATAAAATTGTTTTCAAAATTTTCTTTGCATAACNGAATATAAATAAAATTGTTTTCTAAATTTTCTTTGCATAACACAGGTGTCATAAAAATTTAAGATTATTATTAAATATATATTTAAATACAGAGGTATGGCCTAGTCGGTAACGTAGCAGTGCTTGACGCGTATTACCTCGGATTCGAAACTCGGTCACGAGCTATTTCATTTGCCGAATGTGATATTAGTTCGGTAATTGACGTCGCTATCTCTCTCTTTGACGATAGACTAACCACCTGACTATGCCGCGACCTCACTGTGCTGAATTTTTATCTTTAATTTAAATATATGCCTTACTAGTTAAATTTACTTAGAAATTTTTAGTAGAACTTTTTTTCAACGAAGTCAATTGGAATAAAAATGTGTTATGCATTTTTATAATTAATCAAACTTAATATAATATTTTATTATTCTATAATACATTACAATTATTTTGTCAGTACATGTTCCACACCCGAAAGTGCAACACGTGTGTTCATTATCGCGTTATCGCTTTTTAAGCTCTAGATTTACGCACGCTAACAGATAGTATGGCTTTTTTCGTTTAAAAACAATTATTTCTAACTCTTAAAATAAATGATAACTTTTTACACGATGATCTCAAAAAATGGCATCAAAATTCAAATTATAATTTGGCTAAAACTAATGTTGAATCCTTATTTATGGTAAATTATCCAACAGAAAGAGGAATAGCTTTAATAACGCAATTTTTATAGTTGCATGACAACTGACGAGGACCAAAGACAATATTTACTACAAGTTGTATAAGAGCATCGCAATGATTATCCAGACTGTAGAAAGTTAGCTTTAATGTTATCAAAAAAATGGAACTTACCTTCTTATTGTATTATATTTAATAAAAAATAATATGTTTAATTAAAAAAAAAATATTTGAAAAGTATCTAAAGACAATCGCCACTTATTTATATTTTCAAGAATATCATATATTTTAACTTATGCATTATTTATAAAAAAAAATATATTCAGAACTTAATTAATTTTAATGATGTACTTTAACTAAAACAAGCAATAAAAAATTTACTCATTTGAGTGTATTATTATAAAAATTTATTACAATATTAAAAATCTATTGTTACATTCAAGTGAAACTAAAAAAATTTTTTTATTGATTTATAAAGCAACATGTTATCAAAAAAATTGGAATATTATAGACTGGTAGTAGCACACGCAAAAAGAGTTAAAAAATTATTAAATTTAATAATTTGAAATTTCTAAAAAAAAATGCAAAATATTAATTGTTACGATGGTATTTAAACTCGTACCCATAGCGTAAAAAACACAAGTGTTATCGATTCGGCATCTGTTCGTCGCTTTCTTCGGATGATAAAATTGGCGATCCAAGCTGATTCAAATTTTAAAGTTACTTTTTTCGACTTAAAAATAGCAAACAAATTTAAATAAGTTCAACTTTATATTCTATGTCAATTAGATTATACGATATTTATGAAAGTCATTGTATTCTCCTTGTAAGATATTTTGAAATAAAATAAAAAAAAAATCCAGTATTTTAAAACAAATATAGCATTTTTTTCACCGTGAAGAAACTATATTTCAAATTTTTTTTTCATATATTCATGGAACATTTTCAAAAATTATATTGAATAAGATTAACTTGTGTGCGCGAAATTGATTTTTTGAATCCCCCTGTGGGCAATTTTACAATCAGATATTTAAAAAAGTTTAATATATAAAAGTGTCAGACCTTCCGGAACATTTTTAAAAGTTAATTTTTTGTGAAAAATTTATCATTTTAAATCCCTCCCTGTGGCTAGTTAAAAGGTTAAATTTATGAAAAAATATACCAAATGATAGGTAAAGATATGGCTGTTTTTATTAAAAAAAATTGAAAGAATTTCGAAAATTAGCGATTTTTAAATTTGTAATTTTTTTGGAGATTTCCTCCATTTACGGGGAACAAAGGAAATGTTTTCAATTTTTGAGGGTTTTGTCTTCGACTAGATACGATTTGTGTTCTTTTGACGTATTTTTCATATAAATTGGTCCAGTGAGAGATGGGAGAAAGTGATAACAGATACAATAAAAACAATTTTTTTCAAATGTGGATTAAATTATTCAAGGATACATGACTATAAATAATTGATAACAATTTTTTTATAATAATACACAGAATAGTCGGGTCTGAAAGGGTTAAAAATGTTTTCTTTTTGGGGGAGGTCAGATGAATTCGTCGCTTGCGATGGTTTAATCGTTTTAAGTAATTTAATGTTTAAATTATTCTTATTGGTTTGATTTTTGTTGTATAATATGGTTGAACAATTCTTTTTGTAGTTGTTCAACGTTGGGCGGCAAGTTGTGTATTGAGTAGTGGTTACCTTTGCGATTGTGATATAGAGTTAGTATCGGCATTCACCTGACCCAGAGAATATCTAACGTACGCGCGAGCGTTCAGCTGTAATAAAAATTTTATCAATAAAGTTGTAATAAAAATAATTGTGGTGTTGATTATTACCTTAAAGGAGTGATAGTTACTCCTTGCCGTCCAGGTGGGGGGGCTGCCGGAGGCAAAGGTGCGGGGAGTCTTGGGTCCACTAACCATTTCCGGACACTACACTGTAGGCTATTTACCTATCACATTAAGAAGGGGGGCAGTGCGACCTGTTTACGGTTATAACAAGTGACGCCGCGGGCCTTTCCCATCCAGTATACCAGAGACCTTTCCTAGAGTGGGTTCGCAGAGGCTGCTCTTTACCAAAACTGCTCTTTAGCCGATATTTAAGGTGCTCGGGAGAACACCACCTTGGATAAGAACCAAAGCTGGGATCAGAGTGCGATCCCATATCAGGTTAAGGGTCATGCGCGCATGTCGGAATAACTCAGCCCCACGTATCCCTCAATCATTGAAACCAAGCCCAACCGAGTTTGACACCATGAATCTGGTACACCTAACCGTCAGTGTGGGTTTCCAGACTCCCCGGTTTACCAGTGTCGCAAAAGCATCCTTGGACTGGTCGCAGTCGACGCATACGTATCTCTGATGTGCCTTTGACCAAAAACCCATTCGGGTTCATGGCTGCAGGACTGCTGAAGTCTCCAACCTATTAAACCAGAAGCCTGGAATAGGGATATGGAGATACAGTAAACCCGCAAAACATTGGTCCTTTGTTCGATTGAGTGAAAATTTACTTATTTTGGGTAGTGCGTTATTTTAGTGAATGCTAACCTCGTGACAAAGTGTGGTCTTGACTTAAAAGTATTAAGTCAAATTTGGGGTTTGAACACTTGCGTTCAACTCTGTTGTGCTTATAAATTTTTAACTTGGATTACTTGAAAAAAAAAGAAGGGATTAAGCAGTACTAATTAAGGTAAAATATTAGTATATTTATATATATATGTGCATATTCTGTATACAGTTGTTTTAATTTGATTGCCACAAAATACTTGTGCGTAAAATCCGTTTTGTATAAATACTTTTTTTGTCATTGTAAATTATATTGGAGCAAAGAGAGCGATAGTGTCGAAGAAATAATAGGCTAACAGGCAATTCCGTTTCGGGCGTATTATTAGCGTGTAAAAAAACAATGGCAGAATTAGCGAGTCTTATCTCGCAGAGAAGGAAAATGAAAGGCCGCGTCACGCGCCTTACTACTTATATGCAAGACAATGCAGCCAAAATGGATGTTGATCAGCTTGCACTTCAGCCAGAAAAGGTGGTGGAGACATGGAACGATTTTGAGGAAGTGCAGGCATAAGTAGAAGGGTAATCTGATGATCCATACTATACTATAGACATACTATACGATGAAGTATAGAGAAGATTTCGATGATATATACTTCATGAACGTTGCTTGTACTAAGAAAATTTTGGGAACAGTATTTTTTACGGAAGAAGAAGAACCAGAAGTTCAGACTCTTTTAAAGTTTTTAAAATCTCGTTTTCGAATTTTAGAGGCTGTAAATATGGGAAAACAGGAAAAAGAGTTCAAACAGCCTATGACAAGAAATAAATTTGTTAGGTCTAACGGATTTGCAGTTACGAGCGAACTAAAATGTTTTGTTTGTAAACAAGTGCATACGGTGCATAAATGTCCGACACTTTTATGTCTAAGTGTAAGAGAGAATTAAAAAGATAATTAAGTTAAATCTCTGTAAAATTTGTTTACGAGTGCATGTAGGCGAACGATGTACACAACGGTGGTGTCCTAAATGTTCGCAATCGCGTAATAGTTTATTACATATACCGCGGGAAGATAAGCAAGTTAATGATATGCCCGTATTGCGGTTATTCCCAGGTAATCAAAGTAAACATCAAATGAAAAAAAATGTAAACAATAATACTCCGTCAACTTTGTCTTCGTTTCATTCACGCATGCGTCAGTTCAATACATTGATTCTTTTATCAACTGCTACAGTAATAATTTATGATTATCAGCGGCGACCTCTTTTGTGTTGTGCATTATTAGACAGCGATTCACAACATAATTATATGACTGAATCGGTAGATTAAAGCGCCGGAAAACATTATGCGTTAAGGCATTAATGCCGTCACGCATACGTCGTCACATATAATTTCGGCTACTATGGAATCGCGTGTATCTGAATGCTTGCTTTTATTGGATTTATTTATTTTACCAAAATTAACAAGTAATTTGTCATCTAGACCGATCAGCGATTCTTTATTAAATAAACCTAAGAAAACAATACTTGCTGATCCGTCATTTAATAGTCCAAATTGCATCGATTTAATTTTGAGCGCCGAAATATTCTTCGATTTAATTAAACATGATCAAATTAAACCAATGGACAGCGGCCCGGTGTTATAAAACACGCATCTCGGATGGGTGATCGCCGGTCCGGTTCCAGCAACTACGTTAGACAAGCAAGAGTGCTGTATGTCGGCGGTATCGATAACCGAACTGGCAAAAATTAGTGAGCTTGAAGACCTTATAGTACAGTTTTGGAGACTAGAGGATATTCATGCTAAAGCTCCTTACACATTAGAGGAGAATATTTGTATGAAACATTATGAATTAAATGTTCGTCGCTCAACGGATGGGAGATTTACAGTTGTACTACCATTTAAAGACCCATCTATATTGGGTAAATCATATTACATGACCTTGTATCGATTTTTATATTTAGAAAGGCCACTTCAGTCTGATCCACAGCTTAAAAAAACATAGAAACAATTTATTGACAATATATCATGCTAGGGCATGCAGAAAAAGTTGATCGTCTATAGAAGAAGAGCGTTGTTATTACATGCCTCACCATGCGGTCATAAATGAGCACAGTACGAGTACGCGATTAGAAGTGGTGTTCGACGCATCTGCGAAAACAACGTGTTTATCAAAGAATATTACAACGAGAAGATTCTAGTCAGTCTATTAATATTCTCTACCTCAAGACTATTACCTATGGAATGATAACCTTTTCGTAATTGGCGGTAGTTTGTTTGGAGAAGCTGGCCGCTGAAGAGTAGGAACAGTATACTGAAGCCTGTCAATCGATATGTCAAGATTTTTATATTGATAATTTTTTGGATGGAGCCCTCACGAAAAAAGAAGTATGTCAACTGCGTGACGAACTAATTACCGTCTTGGGTAAAGCTGGATTTGAATTGAGTAAGTGGGCTAGAAACGAATCTGGTATATTAACGACTAATTTAGAGCATTCTGTAAATCAAAATTATGGTAATACAGTACCAAAAAATATAGTAACCAAAATATTGGTTATGTACTTGAACAAAAATAATGACTCATATCAGTAAATGGTAAAAGAATACAACAAAGATGTTCCTATTACCAAGCGTTCTATCCTAACTGAAATAGCGTCAATTTTCGAACCGTTGGGACTAATAAATCCAGTGTTCATTAAATTCAAAATTTTAATTCAAAGGTTATGGCAATTAAAAATCGGATGGGATAAGAAGATACCCGAAAATATAAAACGAGAGAGGAAAGAAAGCCGTGAAAAATTATATGTAATAAATATATTGTTGATATCAAGGCAAATAGTAGGCGACGGCAGTATAAGCGAGATTGAGGTGCATGGGTTCGCGGATGCGTCACTTACGACGTACGGTGCCTGCTTGTACTTACGTGTAATACAAAATGATGGTCAGTGTGTTGTAAATTTAATTTGGTCTAAGTCTCACGTCACCCCTCTCAAAACTGTGTCATTGCCGCGACTCGAATTGTTAGCAGCCGTATTATTAGCACGATTAGCAAATAAGTATGGGCGCAGTTTGCGATTAAATATTATTAATTATTTTTATTGGTCCGATTCTACAGTGGTACTTTCGTGGATAGCATCGCCGTTAGCTAGGTGGAAAACGTTTGTAGTCCACAGAGTAGGAGAAATCCTTGATCTCACATCTATTGTACAATGGTATCACGTGCGTACAGCTAACAACCCGGCAGACGTGGTCTCACGTGGCATTTGCCCACTTCAGTTAAAGAATTTAACAATTTGGTGGAAGGGCACCAGTTGGTTAGTTAAGAAAAGCTCTGAGTGGCCTAGGTCAACTTGACGAAGATCGTCGAATAGAAATATTGATAGAAGAGCGCGCAAGTGTTGGTGTCAGTGGCTAAACATGACTTGTCAATTTTAAATAAATATTTGTCATTAACAAAATTTCAACGCGTTTTTGAATATTGTTATCGGTTTGTGAATAATGCGTTAGCTAAAAAGCGTAAATTAAAGTGTCAGTACGGACCTGTACAGGCTGATGAAATTGAAAAGGCGACTACATGCATAATAAAGGTCATTCAAAAGTGTTACTTCGGTGAGGAAATACAAAGTATTCAAAAACTACGTACAATAATATCAAAAAGTAATTTAATACGTTTAAATCCGTTCTTGGATGAGAAGGGCGTGCTCAGAGTTGGTGGTCGTTTACGAAATCAGCTGATTTGAGCTTGTTGCAGCGTCATCCAATAATATTGCCGGCTAAGTGTGAATACACGAAATTAGTATTTACTAACGAATTTAAAACTTATGCACGGTGGACCGCAATCGATGTTGGTGTCGGTCCGTTTAAAACATTGGCCACTAAATGGACGAAGTATTGCGTGCCATGTTTTAAATATAAGTCCATTGTAGTCCAACCAATCATGGGTGATCTGACCGCTGAGTGGTTAGAACCGTCTAGGGCGTTCCTTAAAATAGGTAATGATTTCGCGGGACCGTTTTACGTTAAGTCTAGTCAGCGAAAAAAGCCCCCGTGATTAAGACGTACTAGTGCATATTCGTGTTCTTTGCGACCAAGGCCATTCACATAGAGTTAGTAAGTGACCTGACCACGCCTGCGTTTATTTGTGCACTGTAGCGTTTCTGTGATCGTCGCGGTCTTTGTTCAGATATTTTTTGCGACAATGCTACGAATTTTATTGGTGGAAGACATCAGCTTGACGAGCTACGCTCTTTATTTATGTACAATAAGCACCAAGAGCAAGTTATAAATCATCTATCTAGGTAGTATGGTCACGAGATTACCTTCAGCAGCTACAGGAGCGAAGCAAGTGGGTGTCGTCTTCTAGTCCTCGACTAAAACCAGAAACTGTCGTGGTAATCCGAGAAGACAATTTACCTCCTCTAAAATGGAACCTGGAGAGAGTAATCAGTGTCACTGAAGGAGCGGATGGTAAAGATTTAACAGCTGTACGATTAATATTTATATAGATTTTGATTTTTTTTTACAAGAAAATGTAGATAAAATTTTGATAACGGAATTTTGAGTTTTATACAATATTTTTTCCAAGAAATAATTATGGGAATAAATTAATTTTTTTTCCGGTTAGAAATGTTGGTAACATTGTGTTTAAAACAGTTGATAAGTATTAAATAATATTATTTACTAATTGACAGCTATTTGAATATAGGTGCGCTGTGGGTGTACCATGGGTAGTTATGCCTCTTGGTATAATTACTGGTTCATATTATTGTTCGCGCGTATTTTTTGAAAATAGCCGGCGGATGATTAATCAGCACGACATTTTTACTTTATTATTTTGTCGTGAACTGTATTTAATATTTTAAAATAAATTATTAATATTACTGATATTATTATAAAAATAATATGCTTCGTGACGAATAGATTTTAGAATTATTAGGTGATGAAAACATATCGGAATACGGAAGTCCAAGAAGTGAAACTGAAGAAATTGATTTTCCATTTGCAGAATTTTAATATTTGTTAGATAATTTTGATAATGATAATGATGATTGCTTAATTGTGTAGGACGAAGAATGGGTACCACCACCATTAATCATAACATGTAAACGTAACATAAAATGGCCTCAAAAACCTTTTAATCAGCCAACTCTCAAGTTAGATGACGTAGAACAAAATAATAATATATTAGAATTAAAATCACCTTTACAATACCTTTCTGAGTATTTTTATAATAATGTTTTCGAAAATATGGCTTATCATACTAATTTTTATGCGATTCAAAAAGGTGTTACTAGATTTAAACCTACTGATATGTACGAAATGAAACGTTTAATCGGTATTCATATTATAATGGGTAATTTAAAATATCCACGTGTACGTTTGTATTGGCAAAAACATTTGGAAGTAAATTTAGTTGCTCTAAATATGACCCGAGACAGGTTTTTTCTTTGCGCAATAATTTACATATCGTCGACAACAATGAAATTCCTAATGGAAAACCTTCTCAGCTTCGCATCGAAATTAAATAATAAAAATATAAAAAAAACAAATTTTATTAAAATTAACACTTTTTCAGCTTTGCATCGAAGCTAAAAATTATATATAAGAATATGTTAATATAATTTTATTTAATTAAATAGATTTTGATTTACAGTGTTTTTATAATCACTGAATTACAAGATCGACCAAGAAATTTATTTGATAAACTTAATAAATATAAATAATGTAAAATCAAATTTACCTTCGTTAAATATCAAACAGGAAATAATCATAAAAAAATATGATAATTGCCATTTCTAGAATAAAATAAAATAACCTTTTAGATTTCAATCAAGTACTTCTACAAAATAAATTACTCACCTCCATTTTACTCATCTTCTTTTAACTAGTGTTTAATTTAGTATTATGTACTGAATGTCTAATGACAAATTTCTAGTTAAATAGGTCTATATATAACAAATCACCGACATAAATAATTATTATTTTATATTATTTAATTTAAAGAACTGATTTTAAGTAAATAATAAAGTATACAAGATAATCGGTTTGACATAAACCACTTGATTACACGCAAAATAAATACGATATTATATCGAGTGGTTTATGATAAACTGATCACATTGTATATACTTTACTATTTACTAAATCTTTATAGTCAGCTTATTCATACACATGTAAAAATATGTTCAAATCGGGATCGGCATAAACATATTCTTAATTAAATAAAATAATGTGAATTATTATCATTAATACATTTATATATATATATACATACATAATGTTAATTTAACGCTAGTCATCTGATTTTTCTTAAAATAATAATCATATTAAGAATATTATATTGGGTAATTTTTAGTATCATTGATTTCTTGTTTTGTCAGTTATTTTGCAGTTCATCCCTTACATTTTATAAGACTATCAACTTAATTTTTCCTACGATGCGAAGGTGAGGAGTTATTAATTTTACTATGATTTATTTATTTTTTTTATTTAAATATTATTATTTTTTTAGCTTCGATGCTAAAAGGGCTGAGAAGGTATTGGTTTTACTATGATATTTTTTTTTTCTGTGCCTATTACCACTTTTTTCAGCTCTTATTTCTTTCAACAATACGTCAAAAGATCACAAATCTTATCTAGTCGAAGACATTATCCTCAAAAATTGAAAAAATTTTTCCTCGTTCCCCGTAAATGGGAGAAAACTCCAAAAAATTACAAATTTAAAAATCGCTAATTTTTTCAATTTTTTTTACTAAAATGTGCCGTAACTGTTTTAAAAATGAACAAATCATTATAATTTTTTTTTTATAGATGCTTGATGTCTTTGTAAATTTGACCCTTTATCTGCCCACAGGGGGGGATTTAAAATGACAACTTTTTCACTAAAAATTAACTTTTTCAATTTAACTTTTGAAAATGTTCCGGAAGGTCTGACACTTTTATATATATCTTAAATTATAGCTAATGTAATATACTTAAATTAAAAAAAAAAAAAATTTGACCTTCAGACTTGTCTTCAAGGTGAAAATGATTACCAAATGCTATTTTCATGTGAAAATTCTCGATTTCATATTTTACATTTTTTACTTTAAAAGACTATAACTTTTTAAAAAATGTATAGATAAATATAATTTTTTTATGAGAAATAATATTTTTTAATAATCTCTTTTTCATTCGACATACTTTATCTTAATCGAGATATTAATAAGGAACCAGCAGATCATGTAGCTTTTGGAATAAAACACAAATTTTTTTAAAATTAAACACTATCTAAAGATTTGCATCGAAGCGTTTATTTTTGATAGTGATTTTAATCACTGTCAGATATCATTATACTTGATCCAACTATACCACTGCACCACTGTGCCGCGACTCCCCTGTGCTGGGTTTTTATTATTATTATTATTANCCTGTGCTGGGTTTTTATTATTATTATTATTATTGTTTGATATTAGACGACAGTTTTTACTCAAGCGAGAAAAAACTAATCTCTTAATAAATGTTACTCTATGCATATATACAGCAATAATTCATTTTATTAATTGAAAGTTAATCGTTCTAAGTAGCCTATTTTTCGTTAAAATTAAATATAGTCCATATTCGAAACATTTGGTCCATATTAAAAATATATACTAATGTATTTAAATTCCACTCTTAAAATATTTTCCCTGAAACTATTTATTATTATAAAGGATAGAAGACTGGACATTTTGTCGAAGAAACGTCAAGTTTCGGGTCAGAATGTTTGATGCGAATAACTTTTTTTGTACGATTTAATTTGTTCTGTGATACATTTTTATATTACACTTTGACTTTGTGTTTATTACGTTTCTTAAATAAAATAGCTATTTAAAAACCTGCACTTAGCGTAAATATTTTATATCCACCGTGCTATTAAAATTGTGTTTATGTGTGCGGCTAAAGTCGAGGTTGGACGCTGGTCATTTAATCAATCTTAATAATTAGTGGGTTTGCTGGCTAATTTTTGGGCTTAACCGTCCTTTAGTAGGTACAGTTAAAAGGTAGTTGTGCTGGTGGCTGACAAGGACCCACCCTTCAGTCTGCTACTTTTGAGCTAGACCATGCTGACGGGTCTAAACTCTACCCCTTAAGTTAATTTTACATACAATAAGTGTAATATCATAAAACATCAAAAATTTGTACACTTACACGTAATTTTTGCAACAATTTATAAATATTTCTTTAACATCATACGTGTTTTATACTTGGAACACATTTTTAAGAAATATAGGTATTTTTAATGAGAATTTGATTTTAATTAAAAATATATATAAATTAGGCAAGTAAAATGGCATAAATTCTATCAAATTTATTGTTAATGTTTAGCTTAAGACGGTTTATTTAAAATATAATGTAATTGACTGTTAAAAATAAACAATATTTTATAAAAATAATTATATTTTAAAACTAATTAGGACATCCATTTTCGTAAGCATAGTTAATTATATCAAAAAAACCTCTTCTAACAGCTTCATAAATAGTATTTCTACTCCATGGACAATTATGCTCATGTGCGTACTTTAAACAATGAAACTGACGATTTGCAGCAGCAAGTCTTGTAGTGCCTTCATCCCATTTACAACCATTTTCGTGGGCATACATTAAGCAATTTAAATTACCACGCATGGCAGCGGTAGCGATTGTTCCTTCATCCCAATTACATCCATTTTCATGAGCAAATTTCAGACAACTAATGCAACCACTCGCAGCAGCTTCTCTTGTTGTGCCTTCGTCCCATTCACAACCATTTTCATAAGCATATTTGAGGCATCCTACATTTCGATTCGCAGCAGCCCCTCTCATTGTACCTTCAATCCATTTATATCCATGTTCATAAGCATATTTTAAACAGTCTAAATTACCATGCACGGCAGCTGTAACTAATGTTCTTTCATCCCATGGACAATCCTTTTCATGAGCATACTTTAAACAGTCTAAACAACCACTAGCTGCTGAAGCTCTAGTTGTGTCATAATCCCATGAACATCCATATTCATGTGCATATTTTAAACAATCAAAATTCCTTGTAAAAGCAGCAGCTTTAGTTGTTCCAATGGCCCATTTACATCCGGTTTCATGAGCATACATTAAGAATTCTAAATTACCATAAGTGGCAGTGACACTTGTTGTTTTTTCATCCCATGGACATCCATTTTCATGAAGATATTTTAAAATGTCTAGGCTACTTCTTTTTATAGCAGCACTAAGTATACCGTCATCAAATGGACAACCATTTTCATGTGCATATTTTAAAATTTCTAAATTACCTTTTTCGGTAGCCGCAATAGTTATACCGTTATCCCATGGACATCCATTCTCATGTGCATATTTTAATATTTCAAAATTACCTCTTAATGTAGCCGCAATAGTTGTACCATTATCCCATGGACATCTATTTTTGTGGGCATATACTAAACATTTTAGATGACCATTAGCAGCAGCTACCCTTATTGTGTTTTTATCCCATGGTAATCCATTTTCATGAGCATATTTTAAAATTTCAAAATTACCATTAAAAGCCGCTAGTGCCGTTATTATTTTATCCCATTCGCATTTGTTTTTATGAGCATATTTTAAGCAATCTAAATGCCCATACTTAGCAGCAACCATTGTTATACCATCATCTAATGGGCATCCATTTTCATATGCATATGTTAAGCAGCCTAAATGACCACCTGCAGCAGCAGCTCTAGTTGTTCCTATATCCCATTCGCATCCATTTTCATGGACATATTTTAAACAAATTAAATTACCTTTTAAAGCAGCAGCTCTTGTTGTGCCTCTATCCCATTTGCATCCATTTTTGTGAGCATACATTAAACAATCTAAACAACCACTTGCTGCAGCAGATCTAGTTATCCCTTCACCCCAATGACTTCCATTTTCATGTGCATATTTTAAACAATCAAAATTACATTTTAAAGCAGCAGCTCTTGTTGTGCCAATGGCCCATTTACATCCGTTTTTATGAGCATAAGTTAAATATTCTAAATTACCATAACTTGCAGCTGCTTCTGTTGTTTTTTCATTCCATGGGCATCCATTTTCGTGTGCATATCTTAAACATTCGAAATGTCCATTTGCAGCAGCGTTTCTAGTAGTGTCTATATCCCATCTACAGTTATTTTCATGTGCATATTTTAAGCATTTTAAATGACCATTTGAAGCAGCAGCACTTGTTGTTTTTTGATCCCATTCACAATCACTTTCATAAGCTAGTTTTAATGTTTCCATGTCACCTATTTTAGCAGCTTTTCTTGTCGTGCCTTTTTCAAACGGGCATATTTTTTTTTTACCCGAATATTTATTTTCAATACCTAAATTAGCACAACAATTATTTAACATTTGCTGTATTTAAATTTTAATTAGATTATTAAAAATATCTTATTAAGAAAGTACAATAAAAAAAATGTAAGTAATGAGCCCCTTCTCCATTTTCTTTAGTTATAATTATTTTGTCTAAATATAACAGTTATACACAATAATAATAAAATTTTATTTTGAATAATATAGTTAAATTAAACTCTTTTGTAATTATAAAATTGAAAAAATACTCTCAATGTCACATTATTTCAGTAGCTCTCCTATTCCAAAAGTATACGATAGTAGAATAATTTTGTATATTATGTTATTAATGTTAATTATATCGTATTTCTTATGAATATTATAATGTAATATTATCAAATAATAATAATTTTAAATGTTATTCAAATAACATTGTTATGATGAATGGATTAAAGGAAACTAATATTAGGGACAACATTAATATTATGTAAATAAAGTGCATTTAATCAACACATTAATTAATAAACTATATATTTAGTTTTTAGATTAAAAATAACATATAAATAAAAGATTTTATCATTAAGTAATAATCTACAAAATCTGTAAATAATTTTAAGAAATTGGTGTTCAATTACAGAAGAAACATCAACTCTTATTTCCTTAATAAATCTTGATTAGTAGTTCTTAGATTCAAAAGTATAATATTTGAATTATTATATATTATAACAATTAAATATATTACAAATTTTGATTATAATTGTATTCTTTTTTTTTTTTAACTCAGATGAAACTAAAAATAATTTTTTTAGAAATTAACAAAGTTTTTTTTATTTATTAATTACATAATTTTTTAAAAATACGCTTGCCACAAGTCTGTTTGCCGTACGATACAACTATTATTCAAGGAAATATTTTCTAGCTGGTCTATGTAGTTTAATTGCTACTTTACTCATAATATTACAACTAGTGCTCGTAACTCTTCTTCTATTAACAGTAATTCGTTTCCCACATCTGTATTTCCAGCACTTCTTGCATCGTGAAAAATTTCTAATCTAACTATAAGTTTATTAGGATCGTTCCAATACACGTATTCCTTAGATCTTTTTTTTTAAATTTTGTAGATTAACACACCACTGCCTGTTTTTGGAGGAAACAAGGAACTAATGATATATTTCTATTTATAGCTTGCATTAGTTTTCAATTTTCCTTCTCGACCTAAAATCATCCTAAGGTGATGATATGGCAATGTACATGGTTATAGGCGAGTCGCAGGGCGAATTTACTATATTTGCGTACTAAGGTACACGCGAATCGCTAGGGCGAATGTCTATATATAAAAAAAACTATTATGCACGAAAAAGGCCATATGGAACACTTTGACAAGGGCCAAAATAGTAACAGCACCACATACACTACGACTCAAAGGATTTTCACATCGATATATACATCGATCATGTACGTAATTATCTAACATAATGAATTTCTCGCACAACCGATGGTGATAGTGCGAGTGGCGTTATCAGTCATAATAAAAATTTAAGAAAACGCCTTCTCGTGATGTATATCTAACAATACCGTCCTTTATTCCAATATTGTGAACACATGGCTTTGAATATATTAAATCTCATATTACTGGAACAATGGTACTCATAAACGTGTTTAAGATTTCTTTCATCTTGCTTGTACTGTATTATCATATTAGTGTTATCTCTTATCAATCGTTTAGGAATTCTAGAATACGTCTATGTTAGGTAAAAACTATCAACGCCATTGTGTCGCTTTCGGCACAAATAGGATGTCATATGAATTTGTTTATTACAAATTAGATCATCAAATACAATGACAAAGTTTGCTTCTAATTTTTAGAGTGAAGGTACGTCTTTATTTCTGGTAAACATAGATAATTTTAAGAAGCGAAGTGTAAGACGCACTATTGTTAATTCAATAATTAACCGATTGCCAATTGAAATGCATATTCCAGGATATTAGTATTGACGGATTTGGCTGATTACGAGTTGGAAAAACGCACATAGAACCATCTAAAAGCGAACGATAGTTCATTTGAAGAAAAAGATGTAAGCGTATGCTGTAACAAATACCATGAAATTTACTACAATTTGGATGTAAAGCTATGCGTAAATTAAAAAATATTAACAGTACGGCAAACTTAGCATTAGTAATCGCTCGTATTGCCATTAAAAGAAAACAAAAATTTAAAACACCCCGCATTATATGAGTACCAAAATTTGGTAAGGTGCTTCAATTCATCCCTATATTTATTGGAATTTCAGCTTTAGTATCGTTGGCTGGTGGAGTATCAAGTATTTTAAGAGCTGCTTGTAATAGATTATTCCAAAATCAACATGGTCTCCTATTTCCTTATTTAGATCCTAATTACAAGTTTTATGATTATAAGTGTAATATATGTATAAATATTTATTATAACAATTAAATATTATATGAAATTGATAATTAATAATTTAGTATTATAATTTTTACAGAGAAATTATAAAAAAATTTTAAAGAATTTATTACTTACAATACTTAAAAAAATTATTGTTATTTATAAATAAATTTACTGGTCTACAAGGAATTTTCATCCAAGACCAAAATATATTTTTCTTAACCTAATTTTACGCCAATTTCAAATATGCAATTAGAATTTCGCATATAACATAAATAATAACAAAATCCTTCTAATTAATATAACGAATATTTATGTTTTATTATTAGGTTACGTAAGAATAATCAATAAATATATTTTAATTAAAAATAAATTGAAAAAGTTATTTTTTCTAAATGCATTTTTAAGTTTTGAAACTCTCCTGTACAAAAGAAATATGATCCGCTTTAAACAAAATGTATGTCGAGTGAAAAAGGTATATAAATAGTATTTATCATAAAAAATTTTTATTAATTCATACGTTTTTCAAAATTTATAGAAATATAAAGTTGAAAATATAAAATTGAGGATTTTATATAGTGATGGGCATTTTCGAGTATTTTAAACTATCAAATAGTATTCGAATTGTTTTTATACTACCGAATAGTTTATTTTTGACATAAACTATCGAATACTTTTAAAAACTATTCAAATGGGCCACCGAATGGTTTCAAAAAATATTCGATTAGTTCTACCTAAAATTTTTATTCAATACACTGAATTAATAAGAAAATTAACGAACACTTAAAATAAATTATTATACAATTGATAATAGTAAAAATTGGTGATGAGCATTTTCAAATATTTTAAACTATTGATTAACTATTCGAATTGTGATTATATAACCGAATAGTTTATTTTTAGCTTAGACTATCAAATAGTTTTTAAATGACTATTTAATAATTCGAATAGTGGACAACCATTGAATAGTTCGATAGTTACTATTCGATATTTCCCATCACTAATTTTAACACAAAAATAGCATACGATAGCCAGTTCACTGTAAACTCAAAATAAATTCCAAAATTATTTTTTTTTCATAATAAAGTATAAAACATTAGCTTTAATTTAAGATATATATAAAAGTGTCAGACCTTCCGGAACACTTTCAAAAGTTAAGTTGAAAAAGTTCTACTTTCTATATGCATTTTTTATATTTGAAGCCCCCCCATATATAGGGAAATAGTCTGATTTAAAAAAAAAGTATATCCAATGAAAGATGTATATAAATACTACTTCTCATGAAAAAATTGTATTGATCCATACATTTTTTAAAAAGTTATAGCACTTTAAAGTAAAAAATGTAAATTATAAAATCGAAAATTTTCACACAAAAATAGCATTCGGTAGCCGTTTTCACCATGAAGACAAGTCCAGAGGTCAAATTTTTTTTTTTCAAATTAAAGTATATTACATTAGCTTTAATTTAAGATATATATAAAAGTGTCAGACCTTCCGGAACACTTTCAAAAGTTAAGTTGAAAAAGTTCTACTTTCTATATGCATTTTTTATATTTGAAGCCCCCCCATATATAGGGAAATAGTCTGATTTAAAAAAAAAGTATATCCAATGAAAGATGTATATAAATACTACTTCTCATGAAAAAATTGTATTGATCCATACATTTTTTAAAAAGTTATAGCACTTTAAAGTAAAAAATGTAAATTATAAAATCGAAAATTTTCACACAAAAATAGCATTCGGTAGCCGTTTTCACCATGAAGACAAGTCCAGAGGTCAAATTTTTTTTTTTCAAATTAAAGTATATTACATTAGCTTTAATTTAAGATATATATAAAAGTGTCAGACCTTCCGGAACATTTTCAAAAGTTAAGTTGAAAAAGTGCTACTTTCTATATGCATTTTTTATATTTGAAGCCCCCCCATATATAGGGAAATAGTCTGATTTAAAAAAAAAGTATATCCAATGAAAGATGTATATAAATACTACTTCTCATGAAAAAATTGTATTGATCCATACTTTTTTTAAAAAGTTATAGCACTTTAAAGTAAAAAATGTAAATTATAAAATCGAGAATTTTCACACAAAAATAGCATTCGGTAGCCGTTTTCACCATGAAGACAAGTCCAGAGGTCAAATTTTTCTTTTTCAAATTGAAGTACATTACATTAGCTTTAATTTAAGATATATGTAAAAGTGTCAGACCTTCCGGAACATTTTCAAAAATCAAGTTGAAAAAATTAATTTATTGTGAAAAAGTTGCCATTTTAAATCCCCCCCTGTGGGCAAGTAAAGAGTCACATATAAAAAAAATATATACCAAATAATAGGTGAAGTCATCAAACATCTATGAAAAAAAAAATTATATTGATATGTTCATTTTTGAAAAAGTTACGGCAGTTTTTAGTAAAAAAAATTGAAAAAATTTCGAAAATTAGCGATTTTTAAATTTGTAATTTTTTTGGAGGTTTCCCCCATTTACNATTCTTAAATTTGAAATTTTTTTGGAGGTTTCCCCCATTTACGGGGAACGAGGGAAATTTTTTCAATTTTGAAGGGTAATGTCTTCGACTAGATACAATTTGTGATCTTTTGACGTATCGTTGAAAGAAATCCGTTCGGTGAGAGCTGAGAAAAAGTGGTAACAGACAAAAAAAAAAAAAAAAACACATCATAGTAAAACCAATACCTTCTCAGCTTCGCATCAAAGCTACTATAAAATTATATACTATGAAATTGTTGTATTACATTGTTTTCAAATTATTATTGATATTGATTTGTAACATGTTAAAAGTAACAATTTTTAACCTTCTTTATTTTGTCCTTTAATGTGAAGGTTTATAATAAAAAAAAAAAGAATTTATTATCATACTTTTAGATGAACTTGCAAGTTTGAAGTTGACATTATTAAATAGAAAAAAATAAAATTGTTAAGATTGATATGCAGTCAGGAAATTTTATAATTACTATTTACAGTATATTTATCAGAAAAGTTCGATTTTTTACATTTATTAGCAATAGATCACTTAAATAAAAATCTTAGTAATCATTTCTAATTAACTTTTGGTGTTTAAAAAAATTCTACAATGAAAATATTCAGAACTTTATTAATTTTAATGATTTACTTTAACTAAAAAAACCAGCACATTTTTTTACTCTATTTTTGTGTGCTACTACTAGACTACAATATTCCAAATTTTTTGGTAACATGTTGTTATATAAATCATTCCTAAAAAAAACCCAGCACAGTGGGATCGCGGCACAGTGAGGTCCAGTATAGATTTAATCTGACAGTGATTAAAATCACTATCATAAGAAACGCTTCGATGCATATCTGTAGATAGTGTTTAATTCTAGGTAATTCATGGATAATTACAATAGCATCATAAACTTCTATTTTCTTAATTATATCATATAATTTTTATAATTAAATTGTTTTCAAATTATTATTGATTTTTATTGTGTTAAAGTAATAATTTTTAAACAGAATTATAAAAAATACCTTGCCACAAGCGGGTTGGAACCTCAGACCCCACGAGAGGTAGCCAAAGTATTACCGACTCCACAACTGTACGTCGCGTAAGCCGAATGATGAAAAAAGTAATTTAACCTAAATCAAATTTCAAAGATATTTTTCTCGACTTCAAAAAAGCAAAAAAATTTAAATAAGTTTAACTTTTTATGCTATATTAATTTTATTTATATAATATTTATGAAAATATGTGTACTCCCCTTGTCAGGTAATTTAAAATAAAATAAACTACAAAACCCAGAATTTGAACACAAAAATAGCATATTTTTGAATATGGTAGTAATTTTTACCATGAAGAAAAATCCAGAAGTCAATTTTTTTTTCAAAATAAAGTATATTACATAAGCTTTAATTTAAGGTATATATAAAAGTGTCAGTCTTTCCAGAACATTTTCAAAAGTTAAGTTGAAAAAATTACCATTTTGAAACCCTTCCTGTGGCCTGGTATGGGTCAAATGTTCAAAAAAATATATAAAGTAATATGTATACAGTGAAGGTATCTAAAAAAAAAATTTAATCATTCGGTTATTTTTAGTTATAAGTTATAAGTTAGATTTTTAAATTTGTAATTTTTTGTGAAATTTCCCCGTTTACGGGGAACAAGGGAATTTTTTCAATTTTTGAAGGTAATGTCTTCGACTAGATACGATTTGTGATCTTTTGACATATTTTTCATCAAAATCGGTCCAGTGAGAGCTGAAATTAAGAGTTCACAGACACAAAAAAAAAAAAAACTCAGCTTTGCATTGAAACTAAAATTAGATATATCATTATTCTTATAGAGAGCGTATTATCCTTTTAGCTTCGATGCGAAGCTGAGAAGGTATTGGTTTTACTATGATGTGTTTTTTTTTTTTTTT
>NW_026099572.1:89217851-89223607 GCF_025091365.1 Daktulosphaira vitifoliae
TTCGATATTTCCCATCACTAATTTTAACACAAAAATAGCATACGATAGCCAGTTCACTGTAAACTCAAAATAAATTCCAAAATTATTTTTTTTCATAATAAAGTATAAAACATTAGCTTTAATTTAAGATATATATATATATATATATATATATATAAGTGTCAGATTTTCTGGAACACTTTCAAAAGTTAAGTTGAAAAAGTTAATTTATTGTGAAAAACTTGTCATTTTAAAATCCCTTTTGTGGGCAGGTAAAGGGTTAAATTTTTAAAAAATATATACCAAATTATAGGTAAATACTCCGTATATTTATAAAAATAACTATATTGATTTGGTCTTTTTTAAAAAATTATAGCAGTTATAAGTAAACAAAATTTTAAAAATGTCGAAAATTAACGATATTTAAATTTGTAATTTTATATAGATTTCCCCCATTTACGAAAAACAAGGGAAATTTATTCAAATATTTTTGAATTTTTTTGAAATTAAAAAAATCGGTTCCTTGAGAGCTAAGAAAGTATAAGTACTAGTATAAGTTAGAATTTTTTGTGAAATTTCCCCGTTTACGGGGAACAAAGGAATTTTTCAAATTTTGAGGGTAATGTCTTCGACTAGATACGATTTGTGATCTTTTGACATATTTTTCATCAAAATCGGTCCAGTGAGAGCTGAAATTAAGCGTTCACAGACACAAAAAAAAAACTCAGCTTTGCATTGAAACTAAAATTAGATATATCATTATTCTTATAGAGAGCGTATTATCCTTTTATATTGGTAATTCTACCTAAAATTTTATTTTGGGAAATCATGAGTCATTTCATATGAGTGGACGGAATTATCATATCTTCCCTGCGTGTCTAATATATGTAGAATATTTCATAAAAAATATATTTAAACTATAAAATAACATTTTTACTGATTGAAATATCCTTAAAAATTACTATTTGAATTTATCAAATTTCGTAGTGTTTTAATTTTTGGCTTAAATTTTTTATTACTATTAATAAATTTATACAAATCAAAACATTCGAATTTTTTTTAAAACATATTAGACATATAATTTTTTTAAATGCTGTTTTGATAACTGACTCAACTGTGCTATCGTTTTTTTAATATATTATATATATATATATTTTAGCTTCGATGCGAAGCTGAGAATTTAAATATACTTTTATTTGAAAATACGACTTCTGCGTGTTATGCATGGAAATTTCATAAACATTGAAACATTCTAATTAAAGATTAACTTAATAAAATTATATTTTGAAAATGTCCTAGATATTAGATATAAATTAAGAAAAATTTTTGATAAACTTAATAGGCATAAATAATGTAATGCGCAATTACCTTCATTAAATATGAAATAGGAAATTATCATAAAAAAAAATATCAATTGCCAATTCTAAAAGAAAATAAAATAACATTTTAGATTTCAACCGAGTACTTTATATAAAGTGTATTACTTACCTCCATTTTTACTCTTCTTTTTACTTAAATGTTTTATTTTGAAACAACTAATGACAATTTTTTAGTTAAATAGGTGTTCATAAATAAAAATTCTCTAACATAATTGATTATTTTTTGATATTCTAAAATCTAAACCATTATTTACTTAATAATTTTAGTCAATCTATTCATACACATGTAAAGAATGTTGGCCATATCGGAATTGGCATAAACACATTTTCAATTTAATAAAATTTGATAAATTACTTATACATATTCAATTATATATTTATTTTAGCTCCAATGCGAAGCTAAGAAGGTATTAGTTTTACTATGGTGTGTTTTTTTTTTGTGTCTGTTAACACTTTATTTCAGCTCTTACCCAACCGATTTCTTTAAACGATACGTCAAAAAATCACTAATTGTATCTAGTCGAAGACATTACACTTAAAAATTGAAAAACTTTCCCTCGTTACCCATAAATGGGGGAAATTTCCAAAAAAATTACAAATTTATAATCACTAATTTTCGAAATTTTTTTTACTTAAAACTGCCATAACATTTAAAAATGATCAAATCAATATAATTTTTTTATATATAGATACATGATGTAGTTACCTATCATTTGGTATATTTTTTTTATAAATTTGACCCTTTACCTGCTCACAGGGGAGGATTAAACAACATTTTAACAAAAAATTAACTTTTTCAACTTAAATTTTGAAAGTGTTCCGGAAAGTCTAAGATTATTATATTTATCTAAAATTAAACCTAATGTAATATTTTTTATCACGGAAAAAAAAATTTGGACTTTATTTTGTCTTCACGATAAAAACGGCTACCGAATGCTATTTTTGTGTGAAAGTTCTCGATTTTATATTTTTTCCTTTATAACGCTACAATTTATTGAAATGTATATGGATAAATACAATTTTTTTATGAGAAATAATATTTATATCCCTCTTTCATTCGATATACTTTTTTTAAAAATAACATAATTTCCCCTTATATATTTATATGTTATAAATATATTACACTTATAAATCATTAAACTTGTAATCAGTATATAAATAATGAAATAGGAGATCATACAGCTTTTGGAATAATCTACCAATTTTTTAAAATTAAACACTATCTACAGATTTGTATCAAAGGGTTTACTATGATAGCGATTTTAATCGCTGTCAGATTAAATCTATACTGGACCCAACTATTACCACTGTGCCGCGACACCTCTGTGCTGGTTTTTTTTTATATTATCCTAAATAGTGAACATTGTTATAGATGATTTATCAATATTTTACCAAAAAATAAGTTTTATTTATTTTTACTGTTACCCAATATCCTTATAAGAAATAAATATAGTTTTTATTTTTTGTAAGATTTAAATATTATTGTGCCCTTCATTTCTGGACAGCCTTCAATTTGCCGAAAGAGTGAAGAAGCGTAATTTGTGATTAGAATTAATTAGTCTTAGTAGTAATACCTTTGCCTGTTTAATTGCCAGCCACAAGGGACTATGCCAATTACCTGTCGGTAACGTGTAGGCAGTTAGCGTAAAGGGTAGTAAAAGGTGTATTGAAATAATGTATAATATATATTAACAAGGTTAACTGTGTTCACGCCAGCCAAGGCTTTACACTGAGAAACGCTGGCCTACCACAGTCTAGTTGATTATATTTTGAATATAGATAGACATATTCTTATAATTATATTTTGACAAGTTCAGAGTAAATTTTAAGATTATCGATATCGACTATAAGGAATTTATCGAGAATATTATTAGTAAAAACATAGTATAATAAAAAAAAAATTTAAAGAATGTAAAAAAAAAGGGTAACAAATTATAACAGACGCAGGTCCTATTGTAGAGAATCCTTTTTCTAAATCTCATATACACAGAGAGACTAATTAATCGAAATAAACGCAAGACACTATAAACGATTATTGACACTGAAGGAAGAAATCACCATAGACCAACTCAGTCAACTACAAAAGGAAATAAAGGTAAGTACGAATATTTATTTTCATGATTTACTTCTAAAAAATTCACGTAATAAACAAGAATAAGAATAAGTGAGGTAGGGATATTTCATTATTTGATAAATAAATATAGTTCGACCCCAAGATACCAGTTCATCTTTACCCCCTTTTTATTTTAACATATATACTACATCCTCTACCGCATCTTTAGCCCCTTTTTACCATTTTAATTTTTGTTATTATATTAAAAAGATTCTAAAATCGAAATATTCAGAATTTAATTAATTTTAATGATTTACTTTAACTAAAAGAACGAATAACAAAAAAGTTGTTAAAAAGATTTACTCAATTGAGCGTATTATAAAATTTCATTACAATTGTAAAAATTCAGGTGAAACTAAAAATATATTTTTTTTAAATTTATTATTTATATAGCAACATGTTAAAAAAAAATTTGGAATATTATAGACTGGTAGTAGCACACGCAAATAGAGTTAATATAGTGTACTAATTTACAATAAATGAATAATATGATATTATAGACCGTGTCATAATTAGAAAAAGTGACAGAATTATAGTCGCAAAATTAATTATCGAAGAAAAAGTGTTGAATGTAATAAGTGCATAGGCTCCACAAGTAGAATGAGATGAAAAACACAAGGAAGTGTTAAAGAGAGTGATGGGTGAGGTAATGCAAGAAGTACCTGGCAATGAGTATGTGGTGATAGGTAGAGATATGAATGGATATGTAGGTAATAACAGTAGAGGATATGAAAGAGTACATGGAAGGTGTGGTTTTAGTGGGAAGACTGAGACAGAAGAAAGAATACTGGATTTTGCAGTATCGTAAAATATTGTAAAGTTATACCAGGCAGAGTGTAACTACACAACATAGATTGATGATAATGGAGTTGTGGTGTAGTGGGAAGAGAATATACAAAAACATAAAGATCTTCTTCTTCTTCTTCTCTACTAAAGGCCTTGCCTTGTCAAGAAGAAAAATCAAGGAACCAGTGGCGGAAATTGAAAGGGGAAAATGAATGAGATTTTAGAGGCGGTAAATGAGAGAGCGATGTGGAATGTCGAGGGAAACATAATTGATGTATGGAATAGATTTGCTAGTTGTGTAAAGAATACTGCAAAGGAGATTGTTGGTAAAAGTAGGAGTAGAATGCCAAGAAACAAGGAAATGTGGTGGTAGCATGAGAACGTTAAAAAAATCATAGAAAGTAAAAAAATGCAATTCAAAGTATGGCAGTAGAGCAAAGGAGAGAAGATTCGATAGAGAATAAACGCATGTGCAAAGAAGCCAAGTGTGCAGTAAGTAAAGCAAAGTGTAAGAGGTATGATGAGTTGTATGATAGGCTATGAGCATTTTTTTTAAACTCCTCATACTTTTTGAAAAAAAATTTACGCCGGTTGTCGACCTCACGCAACCTCATTAGTCGCCTATTACGACTGGCAGAGGGAAGTATTCATATCCCCTATCCACATGATTAGAAGTATAATATAAGAATAATTATTAATTACGGCAATTAAATTAGTACTTAATAATTTAGTATTGTAATTTTTCGGAGAATTTATAAAAATTATAAACTAGTTATTATTTTTATATCAAATATGTATAAAAATTGAAGTGCTTGACACACAGATTTTTGGATAATATATTGTTGTTAATTGTGAATAAACAGTCTGCAAAAACNATATATTGTTGTTAATTGTGAATAAACAGTCTGCAAAAACTTTTTAAAAGGAGCAAATATATACTTTTATTATTTTATTTTTTGTGATAATTTTAAATCAGCAATTTTATTTTTACTATCACCAATAATTTTTGATATTATTATTAATTAGTTAAAAACTTTAGAATATAACAAATTGTTCGCGCCGCATGCAAATCTTATATAGCGCGCGCTTATTGTTTCCGTCTATTCATTTACCCTTTGTCTTCCGGTTGCTTGGCGGCATCAGTCGGTTACCAAGGCCGGCCGATAACTGTATGATATGTATTTTTGTTTTGCAAGCGGGCTTTTATTAATGATAATTCGGCCTGTAACAACAACGTGGTTTGCCACTTGCATAACGACTAGCTAGAGTAGCAAGGGTCGCCACCACCTAGGTGAGGTGTCACACCTATCAGATATGATTACCGGACCATAGGTGGAATTTAATTTTAAGTTAATTAAAAGTATAATCTAAGTTAATATGTCGTTATATGTATAAATTACTATAATGCCTCGTGGTTTATAGAACACAATTATGACAATCAAAGTTGTATGTGGTTGATATGTAAAACATACCGTAGCCCGTGTCTAGATTAAGGAATA
>NW_026099572.1:89225894-89249601 GCF_025091365.1 Daktulosphaira vitifoliae
ATTTCACCTTGGGTAGATTTAATATAGAATTGTACTAGAAAAGTAGTTACACGCGAGTTAATAATAATATAAACCGTATAAATATAATTGCGTACATTAATGCGTGAACGTATACATCGATAATTGTTACATCAACAACATCGTTCATCTCAAGAGAATATCAGGATAATCAGAGGTAAGTGGAACATTTGTTTACATAATAAGTCTATAATAGATCCTTTACTGAAGAATTTTTTAGTAATAAACAATTAGAATAGGATAAGTCATTGAGAATAAACTAAAATATTTTTATAAGAAACACGATACTTGTGACTAGCCGGAAATTAGTGCACGCGTTTCTGTGCAGGAGCTGGGTAGTGACCCTTCTTTGTAATTTCATCTTATTCATACATTAGACGTCTTTACACAAGCATACATACCCCGAGATCCCTTTCTATTTCATTTTATTGTAGTCACTACCGGGTATCTATAGACACTTTTACTTTCCATTGGTACCCATCCTTTTTACACTACGCCTGCTACAATTATTATTTCCTTATTGGCCACCTGTGTTACATTTCTTTACATTTCTTCCCTCTCACACCCCGAACCCCAAACACACTTAACAACATTCCTTCGCCACCTTATTATAGCCATTTTATTTATTACAAGACTACATACCCATACTCTCTCGTTTCTCTTTTTGTTTATTACAAGCCATATTCTCTTTTTACATTTTCATTTTGTTTATTACAGAAACTTTCATCGTTTTTTTTTTATGCGATACTCTAACATATCCCATAATTACCAATACGTTTTTTAACTTTTAAGTTTGAAAATTTTGTTTTCTAAATTAAGCTTTATTTAACAAAATAATGTAATTTTCAAACATCAAATTGACTATGAAAAAACATTTTTTTTTAATTAATTTTTTTCTTAAATATTAACGTACCCTCACAGTTATATTTAATTGTGTTTTGAAACAATTTACTCTTACCGTTTTTTATTAGGACATATTTAAAAATGCTCGAATTTCTAAAAAATCAATTTTTAAGCTTTTTTATTTTAATTTTTCTCTGGTGGAACAAAATATTTTAATATGATTTTTTCACACAATATAGTACTATTTATGTAGTTTCTATGAAAAAAATTTCAAGTTTGATATTTGACCGCAACTTACGAAAAATTAACTTTCAAAATTATGGTTTTTTTTAAGTTTATGAAAAATCTTGGTTTTTTGAATACTGAAAACTTTCTGTATTTTTATTACTTAGTTTTTGTGTCTGTATAGGTACATATATATATATGTATATATAAATTCCTCAATATATTGAGTACATGAAAAATGTATTAATGATCAATTAAAAAAATAAATAAATTATAGATGTATTTGTATTTATAATTAATAAAAATAAAAATACAATAATATATGAAAAGAATGAGAAAAAATATATTAAACAGTTGTGATTATCACTTAGAACATTTAATATCTTGAAATATGGTTGAATTTAATATTTTTGTAGTAGTACTATACGGTGTATTTGTCTTATGCCGGGTATTGTTTTCGCTTGTACAAATCTAGTTTCTACAATTTTTTTATTTCTTGTACTTCACTTGAAGGAACAAAAAAAAAGTTTATTTTTTTTATGTTTTCTTCACAATAATCATACATATCTTTTGGAGTTAAAATATGATTTTTATTAACACATTGTAAACTATATTTGGTGACTAGACTTTTTGTGGTACCACCTACACCATCACTAGCATTTTTTCCGTGGCACGAAGCAAAAACATTCTATTCAGCTCCAATACCAAAATCTTCATCGTGATAAGAAATATTAATAAAATTTTTTTAATTTTTATATTGGCTAGCTGGACCATCGATAAAGTATACAATTTTTTTACAAATGGGCATGTGCTGATTAAATCTTTAATAAATTATTTTTGAAACGAGTAAAATGCTTCTGTAATATGTTCTAAGTGATCACTTATAATACATAAACTCTTACATTTGATTTCATCATTAATTTTATAATAATAAACAAATGGATAANTGATTTCATCATTAATCTTATAATAATAAACAAATGGATGAAGTGTAGCCTGCTTATTCACCCAATGAAAACTTTGAATCTCATCTTGTACTACAAAACTATAGTTTTCTGAAAAGTCTGCAACGACTAAACATTCTGTAGTTGGTAGATTTTCTTTAACCTTTTTGAAATAACTTGACTGCATTTAAGATGTATAGTGGTGTATTTAAAAAAAAAAATAACTTATCTTTTAATAATTCTACAAATTCATCTACAGGTAATAAATTAGTAACTAAATTAGCTCTATCAGTGCTAACCTATTGTCTTAAAATGATGTTTTCTGGGCCATCGTCTAACTCATATGAGAGATTTTTTTTTAAACAGTCACTGCTATTTAAACAAATATCACACTCTCACATCATGAAATTAAAGTTATCAATATTACATACCAAATAACTCAAGTAATTTTTGTATTCATATTTTAATGAAGCTCCTTCTGTCTTAAGTTTCACATTTCGATGATGAACACAAACGCACTCGTATGTGTCCCCGAAGACCCAGCTAATATACACCACTTANAAAAGACGTAGGCCACTTGGAAATAGTTTTGTTGCACAGGACAGTTATGTTGCTTAGAAGTTATTTATTTGCTTTATAAATTATTAAAGAATAAATATATTAAGGTAAAACACCATATACAAGATTAAGAATTATACTACATAAATATACAAAAGGTTTTTACAAAAGACAGAGTTATAATAAACTTAAACTTCACCTTGGGTAGATTTAATATAGAATTGTACTAGAAAAGTAGTTACACGCGAGTTAATAATAATATAAACCGTATAAACATAATTGCGTACATTAATGCGTAAACGTATACATCGATAATTGTTACATCAACAACATCGTTCATCTCAAGAGAATATCAGGATATTCAGAGGTAAGTGGAACATTTGTTTACATAATAAGTCTATAATAGATCCTTTACTGAAGATTTTTTATACTTTGGTGATTTTTATCAATTGCTATTGCTTTGATAAGATGTGACATAGTCATTTTGAAAAATTTGTAGTAAGTGTTGTGATATTTTTACGATTAATTATTTATTTGAACGTTTCGCTATGTCCTTAAAAAATTAATAAGCGAGTTTCAGTTAGTGCGGTAAAAATTTAAAAGCTCTATTTTTCAAAATATCAGACGATGCATTTGATAATGAACCCGAGTTGTGTAATGCCGACTTAATTGTAGGGTTATTTCGTAGGTGCGGTATTATAAAATGTTTTTTAACTCGAGTAGCAACTTTTATCGACCGGTTTATTCCATTTCCAACTTATTATGCAGAAGCCGCATCTCGTTTAAATACTCTTCCTGCTATCTTAAATCAATTTGAAGATGTTCAACATAAGGTTGAAGAAATTTTTTCATTGACGATGATCATCATGCTCAACAGCGCGAAGAGTTTGAATCTAAATATCATGATATGGTGGGTCGATTACCAAGAATAATACCTGCGCTAGCGCCAGCGGCTCCATCGCCTGACAACTATGCCCATGCACAAGAGTCATCATCACATGTCTCGTGGTCAAGGTTAGAGTCCTTGCTCGCTAAAAATTTGAGTATGAAGTCGGTTACACATTTACCATCGTTACCGTTAGAGAAGTTTGACGGAGACTATATAAAATGGCCAAGGTTCTAAAATTGTTTCATGAAACAAGTAAATGATGCTGCTAGTCTTGATGAGGTTGACAAATTGCATTTCTTACGATCTTGTTTACAAGGAGCGCCGTTGTACTTAATCGATGGATTAGATGTGGCCGAGTCGTCGTATAGTCGGGCCTTAGCTCTTCTCAAGGATTGCTATCAGCGCAAGTGATTTTTAATAAACATCCATGTTCGAACGTTGTTTGAAATGAAAAATTTAGCAAGTTCAGCTTCAAAGGATTGGCGTAACTTTTTATCAACGTTTGATCAGCAAGTGGAAGATCTTCGTTCATTAAAACGACCGGTTGAGTATTGGGATGATCTGTTAGTGGGGATTGTACGAAGTAAACTGGATCTTGTTACACTGGAAAAATGGGATTTGTCGCATAAGGCCAATGAGAACGTGACGTTAAAAATGCTTTATGACTTTATGACCACCTATCCTAAAATTTCCTCTTTCCTCTTTTCATCTAACTATTAATAAAGCATGACAAGATAAATGGTCAAATTTTTGTTTAGCAAACTGGCATAAATCTATAGTTTCAATTATTCCTAAACATCCTTGGTTTTACACCCTCCCTCTGTTCCGTTTCCATATTACCTCATTTTCCCGTCTTAGATTTGGTCATAATTGGCTACTTTATCAAGTCACTAAATTATTCTCCATTTTCCCCAAACACAATGATGAAGTCCCCTGTAATTTTTCTCATTTACTATTTGATTGCCTAGCTTTACAACATAACCGTTTACTCTTGTTCAATTTCCTTTCCTCCCTTAATATTTCACCCATTAATAGTTTTAATATCCTTAATACAAAATCCTCCCTAATAATTATACAAATAATTTCCTTCGTTCATTCAGCTGGCTTCGATATATAATATTTTTCTCTCAAGTTAATTATTAACCCCTTTTCGAAAAATTATAATTATTTTAGCCTAATCCTTTATTGGCAAGCCCATAAAATCCAGTATAATGATAAAAAATTAATTATTTATATATTGTCAAAAATTATTTAAATTTAATTATTATACACACATAGAAATCTTGGATGTTTTAACAATAAATAGGGTCGTTGAAGCTAAAATGTAAAGTTTATAGTTATTTCCATTGTCGTACGTTGGTATTGCCCCGATGTAGACATAAAAAGTCGTACACAAATTAACAAATGTTCATTGACGACGAGTTCGTCGTTTTTTAGATCTTCTCGAATCCTGCCGTTGGATACACTGGTCAACTCCAATCTCTCAAATCAGTGAACTACTAAAGGGCTAGAGTTTAGACCCGTCAGCATGGTCTAGCTCAAAAGTAGCAGACTGAAGGGTGGGTCCTTGTCAGCCACCAGCACAACTACCTTTTAACTGTACCTACTAAAGGACGGTTAAGCTCAAAAATTAGCCAGCAAGCACACTAGTTATTAAGATTGATTAAATGACGAGCGTCCAACCTCGACTCTAGCCGCACACACAAACACAATTTTAACAGCACAGTGGATATAAAATATTTACGCTAAGTGCAGGTTTTTAAATAGTTATTTTATTTAAGAAACGTAATAAACACAAAGTCAAAGTGTAATATAAAAATTTAACACAGAACAAATTAAATCGTACAAAAAACAAAGTTACTCGAATCAAACATTCTGACCCGTAACTCGACGTTTCTTCGACAAAATGTCCAGTCCCTCTATCCTTTTCATGTTTCGCTTTTATATTCTTTATCTCATCATTATTAATTTGCTTACCCTTTTGTATGACATTATCAGAGCCGGATTAACATAGGTGCAAAAGGAGCTTTTGCTTTAGGGCGGTTTAAATTTTTGTAGTACAAATATTAAATATTGTGCACGTTTTTTTTTTTTATGTTAAATCTAGTAATACCTGTAAGCTTATCTATTGGATAATTACAATTTTTCATTTTAATAATATATATTCTTATTTTTAAAGTATGAAATGATGAACTACATCACTTAATCATATATTTATAATATTATGAGGATGGACTAGCGCATAGGTACAACTACGATTACAGTTGTATTCATCACAGTTTACATTTAATTATGTAAAATTGAGTTTAAAATAAACGACTTATGTAGTTTTGTGTAGTCGATTTCCTCTGCCGCGTCGTTAACTACGACTGTTATCGTCTAATTTTTGTTAAAGTATACGTACCTGCGACTATTATATATATACAGTCAACTCGCGATATAACGAAGCTCGTTATAACGAAAATCTCGATATAACAAATAAAACTGTCGGTCCCTTGAAAATCTCGTGATATAACGAAAAATTACATTTATTTTAGTTCCCTCGATATAACGAAGTTTTTTTGACCAACGCTCTCGCTATGTAACGAATTATCATATAATAATGTCGTCGTAATAGCTTGCTATTACGGTGTTTGTTTCAGCGTTTTTCACGCGATAAGATAAATGACTCTACAACGTTTTTGTAACCTTTACGTTATCGTTTTAATTTAGTTTGATTGTTGCGTCAAAAGCGATCACATGAAATTCCGCTCGTCGCGTTTATAAGCATGAATTTAAAACGTAAGTGTTTGTCAATTTCTGTCAAGAAAAGAATAATTGAAGCAGTCGAAAGTGGCAAAAAGAAAAAAGATGTAGCGGATAGTTTTCAAATCCCTTCTTCATCACTTTCTACAATTTTGAACAGAAAGAAGCGATTTTTAATAAAACTGACGCAGAAGGTAGCCGAAAAAAGAACCGACCAAGCGAGTTTCTCCATTTAGAACAGTGTTTGTTCACTTGGTTCAATCAAGTTAGGCAGCAAAACATTCCAGTGAGTGGTATATTAATCAAGGAAAAAGCCAAAAGTTTTGCTGAAATATTAGATATCTCAGATTTTACTGCTAGTGATGGCTGGTTATCTAATTTTAAAAAGCGTTATAACTTGGTGTTCAGAAAAATTTGTGGAGAAAGTGCAAGCGTCGATAATGGTATCAGTGAGAATTGGAAGATGAAACTTCAATACTTGTTATGTGAATACGATCCGAAAAATGTGTTAAATGCTGACGAGACAGGACTATTTTTTAAATGTTTACCAGACCGAACACTAACGTATAAAAATAAAAAGTGCCATGGTGGGAAACTGAGTAAGGAGCGAGTTACATTACTTTTTGCGGTAAATATGGATGGTTCGGAGAAGTTGAAGCTCTTATTTATAAGTAAATCCACTAAACCTAGGTGCTTTAAAAACGTCAAATCTATGCCGGTGACGTATAGAAACAACAGAAAATCGTGGATGACTACCGAACTTTGGAACGAATGGCTTGAAACCCTCAACAATGACATGAAAATCAACGCAGAAAAATTATCATATTCGTTGATAATTGCACTGCCCATAACAATCTCTCTGCTCTCTCTAACATNTAACAATCTCTCTACTCTCTCTAACGTGCGAATTGAATTCTTTCCGGCAAACACGACTTCAAAACTCCAACCTCTTGATCAAGGGATAATTAAAAACTTTAAAGTTTTATATAGAAAGGAAATTGTTTCTAAATTTTTGGACTGCTTGGAAAATAACGATTTTCCGAAAGTAACTATTTTGACTGCTATAATGATTAGCTATAAAGCTTGGAACAATGTGACTGTACAAACGATTCGTAACTGCTTTAGAACGTGTGGATTTGCAAAGAAGAAGACGAAATCTCTGCCACTTTAGCAGTTGACAATCAATGGTATAGATTATTTACTGTTCCAGTCGAACAGTTATTAACGTTTGAGGAATTTGTTGCTATCGACGATGATTTGGCTGTTTATGGTTCTCTCAATGACGATGAGATTTTAAAAAAAAACTGATGACGAGGAAGTCAATGATGAAGAAGAATTGTCCGAAGAGGAGGCTCTTCGGACAATTCTACAGTCACCTCGAAGGAAGCCAAAAAAGGTCTCCGTGCCGTTTTAAAATATTTACAAAATCACAACATAGACGATAGTATATTTATTCACATTTTAAAATTAGATAATACAATTGACCAAGTAAGCTCAAGTGGCTATACACAAAAAAAAAATAACCGATATTTAAAAAAAATAAATATGTATGTATATATGTATTATAATTTATTTAAAATAAATTTTTTTAAATCTTGTTATTACAAACTTTTGATATACCGAACTTCTTCCTCGGTCCCTTGAAATTCGCTATATCGCGAGTTGACTGTATATATACATGTATAGATAAGTAGATGATCATAAGAATGATGTCAATAATAAAATGAATATCTGAATATTTGGATAAAATTACAAATAAGTCCAGCACTCACTTCTCAATTGTCAGAGTTAACAAAAAGTGTTAAAAAATTAAGTTAAGTTGTTGTGAGTACCGTAAAAAGGCAATCGAAAAAAATAATAAAAATAAAGATGTTATTGAATCATGCCAAAAATTAGACAGTTTTTTTAAAAAAGGTAAGCAGCTTTTAAACGATTTATAAATATCTATTTACAGTTGGAAATTTAGTAAAATTACGTACTTATTTGGTAAAAAATATTCCATTATTTTAGCTTCGATGCGAATTTTGGTATAAATGGTATTAATTTTATTATGATGTGGTATTAATATTTTTTTATAAAAGTATACTTATTTTTTTAAGTCTCACTGGATCGATTGCGATGAACGATACGTCAAAATATCACGAATTGTATCTAATTGAAGACATCGCCCAAAGAAATTTGAAATAATCTCCTCGTTCTCCAAGAAAATTCCAAAAAAATTATGATTTTTAAAATCAACAAATTTTGAAAATTTTCATAATTTTTTGATAAAAATCTCCATACATTTTCGAAATTTAAGAAATCAAAATAATTTTTTTCGATGTAATAACATTAGATATTTTATTTTTGTTTTTTATATTTTTTAAATCTGGCATTTTCCCTACCAACAAGGGGGAATAAAAACAGCTACTTTTGCATAAAAAGTTGATTTCTTCAAATAAACGTTGAAATGTTTACTAAAATACTGCAACCTTAAAACATATTTTTAGTTAAAGCTTATGTTGTGAACTATAAGATCTAAAACAAAAATTTTACCCGACACCTTTTCTTCTAAGTACAAGCGACTGCAGTAGCTCAAAAACATGTTATTTTTGCGTTAAAATGTTTGATAATAATTTTATATTTTCAATTTAAATCGCTGTAATTATTTAAATAATGCATGGATCTTTTAATTGTTATAACTTTTTCATAAACATATCTATTTTTTTTTAAGTGGATAATTTCTCCTTATACAATGGAGGGTATAGAGTTAAAAATTTCGTTTAAAATGATGAAAATTTTCAACTTATCTTTTGAAAAATTTCCGAAAATATTATCAAGCTTTAAATAAACTTAAAATATTATTCTTTATACCCGTTTAAATTCAAAATTACAGCTTAGATTTCGATTTTTATTTTTTTTTGTAGAATTCTCCATTTAATATTGAAAATGTAAATACTTTAACAATATCTAAATATGAAGAATCTATTGATGATTGTATCTTACAATAATGTGGTGAAACAAAGTTTATACTTGAATATATTGACGAAAAAAAATTGTTTAAATGACAATAGCAATGATAATTCATTAGAGAGCTCAATCACTATACTAATTNAATTCATTAGAGAGCTCAGTCACTATACTAATTTCAGATCCAGCTGAATGGAACCTCGCTTCTCTTGAAATAATAAATTATTTGTTAAAAAATCCACCATTTGAAAATAGAGACCATATCGATTTTAAAAATACTAAACGATTGTTCGGCAAACAATTAAGAAAATTTCCATGTAATATATTTGAAAGACGTCTTCTTAATGATGAAATTAAAAATAGATCATGGTTTCTTTATTCAAAATCTAAGAATGCTTTGTTTTGTTTTCAATGCCTTATTTTTGCTACTAAAAAACAGGTATTTAGTGATCCATCTGTAGGATTTACTAATTGGCAAAAGTATCACCATTTGGTTGCAGAACATGAAAAAATTGTATCTCATAATACATGTATCCGTTTTTAAGAACCACTAAAAATACTTAGGTTATAGATAATGCTTTGCAAGAACAGGTATATAACGAAATTAATTATTGGAAAAATTTATTACATCGCGTAGTGTGTACAATACAATTTTTATCAGAAAGAGGGCTTGCTTTTTGCGGAGAAGATGAACATTTTGGTTCAAAACATAATAGAAATTATCTAGAATGCTTAGAGTTCATTTCTAAATGCGATCCATTCATTGCAAATCACATATCAAATCATGGAAATAAAGGCCGTGGCAATGTGTCTTACTTGTCATCTACAATATGCGATGAATTTATATCATTAATGAGCAAAACAGTTATTGATAACATTGTAATTCAAATTAAAAAATTAAAATACTTTTCAATCATTGTTGATTCGACTCCTGATAATACTAAAGTAGACCAATTGACCATTATTATAAGGTTTATGACAGATAATAGTTCTGTAGTTGAAAGATTTGTAGGATTTTTTTAATCAGTCGGTCACAAAAGTGAGAACATGGAAACTGCTTTGCTTCAACGTTTTACAGATTTAGATATCAATTTTAAAAATTGTAGGGGACTATAATATGATAACGCGACAAATATGTCAAGCATTTATAATGGATAACAGGCTTGTATTAAACGAATATCTGAACAAGCGTTGTTTGTACCGTGTGCTGCGCACTTTTTGAATTTGGTAGGGTCAAACGCTGCTTAAGCTACCAGTAAAGGGACTAGGTTTTTTTTCAATATACAGATGGTTTATAATTTTTTTTTTGGCTCAACAAGTTGTTGGGAACTTTTAGAAAGATACCTAAATAAAATTAAAGGTTCATTAAGTATCAAAAATTTATGTAAAACTAGGTGTTTATCGAGGTATATGCTTAAATATCGGGTACTAAGAAATCTTAAATGTTCTAGAAGTAATATACTCAGATAAATATCAACGAACAGCAGTATGTTACGAAGCAAAATCTATTTATAAAAACATTTGTACTTTGGAATTTTCATTTATGTTATGCATGTCGTATCTAATTTTAAAACGTTTTGAAGCTACTTCAAAAGCACTTCAGTTAGAAAATATTGATTTATGTAACGTAATTTCATTATATACTTCATTGGAGGATTATATTCAAGAAATTTGAAATTCTTTCGACATATTTTTAGAAGAAGCAAAATTTGGAAATGTTTGTGAAACATTTGTTTGGGAATCAACGAGGATAAAAATTAGACCAGTATTATTAGATGATGATAAGAACACTTCGGACGTTATTTTTACGGTAAGTGAAAAAATGAAATTTTTTTAGTGATTATTGACAAATTAATTTTTGAACTAAATAGAAGAATGGAAATTTACACTGAATTATATAATAAATTTGGATTTTTATTAAATATTGATAATGAATAACATTCGAATTGATAAATTTTTGAGATCATCTTTAAGCCAAGAGAAAATGTCAGATTTGTCAATACTATATATAGAGTCTGAAATAGTTAGAGAAATTAAGTGGGAGGAACTTGTGAATAAATTTCCTACAGTCAGATCGAGAATAAAACATATTTGTTAGACAATTTTTAATAGGGTTTCTTCTTTATATTATATTGTATTTCCTTTAATTTACTTTATAATTAGTGAGTATATGTATGATATGAATGATTACAAATAATTGACGTTTTAAACTTGTAGTAGTTATTTGCGTAATAATATTATATGAAATATATAATTTATTTTTAACTACTTCTTGATAAGAAGTATCTATCAACAGTGGCATAGCCAGAAGAGGTTTTGGATGTTGTAACCCCCCCCCTCTATTGAGGATATATACATTGCTCCAGGGCGGCTTTGACACTTAATCTGGCTCTGGACATTATTGTATTGCTTGAGAATTCAAAAATTGCTTACTACTGTTGTAAATTTTATATTGACGTTATTCAGATATTTACTGCACCATTTATTCTGACACTTCTCGGTAGTCACTGTAAATACAGACTATTTGACATGAACTGATGTAAATTTGAGCCTAAAAAAAAAAATTAAATGTAAACGTAAATATTAGAATTGTTATTGTATACCAATCTATAATATTAAAACTGTTTTAATTTAAATATTATTATTAGGTAGATAGTAATTTTTCGTGGGCATATAATAAGGAATCTAAATTACCACGCATGACAGCGGTAGCTATTGTTCTTTCATCCCAATTACATCCATTTTCAATTTGTTAAATATAAGATAAGTTAAGATTTTCAGTTATCTGTCGATGATTCAGTAATTATTCATTAGGATAGACTCTTATTAACGTTGACAGATAAAATAAAATTCATCCATAAAAATAAAAATAATCATATAAAGTATTTAAGAATTAGTTATAATTATTAAACAATAAAATTCTTTAGGAGGGCATTTTAGATATACCATCATATATTTTTAAAATTCACGTAAATTTTACATAGAATAAGTGTAATATCATAAAACATCAAAAATTTGTATACATATGAACCATTTTTGCAACAATTTATAAATATTTCTTTTGCATCGTACGTATTTTATACTACGGAATACATGTTTAAAAAATACAGGTATTTTTATTGAGAATTTTGATTTTAATTAAAAAAATATCAAATTTATTGATAATGTTTAGCTTAAGACGGTTTATTTAAAATATAATGTAATTGACTGTTAAAAATAAACAATATTTTATAAAAATAATTATATTTTAAAACTAATTAGGACATCCATTTTCGTAAGCATAGTTAATTATATCAAAAAAACCTCTTCTAACAGCTTCATAAATAGTATTTCTACTCCATGGACAATTATGCTCATGTGCGTACTTTAAACAATGAAACTGACGATTTGCAGCAGCAAGTCTTGTAGTGCCTTCATCCCATTTACAACCATTTTCGTGGGCATACATTAAGCAATTTAAATTACCACGCATGGCAGCGGTAGCGATTGTTCCTTCATCCCAATTACATCCATTTTCATGAGCAAATTTCAGACAACTAATGCAACCACTCGCAGCAGCTTCTCTTGTTGTGCCTTCGTCCCATTCACAACCATTTTCATAAGCATATTTGAGGCATCCTACATTTCGATTCGCAGCAGCCCCTCTCATTGTACCTTCAATCCATTTATATCCATGTTCATAAGCATATTTTAAACAGTCTAAATTACCATGCACGGCAGCTGTAACTAATGTTCTTTCATCCCATGGACAATCCTTTTCATGAGCATACTTTAAACAGTCTAAACAACCACTAGCTGCTGAAGCTCTAGTTGTGTCATAATCCCATGAACATCCATATTCATGTGCATATTTTAAACAATCAAAATTCCTTGTAAAAGCAGCAGCTTTAGTTGTTCCAATGGCCCATTTACATCCGGTTTCATGAGCATACATTAAGAATTCTAAATTACCATAAGTGGCAGTGACACTTGTTGTTTTTTCATCCCATGGACATCCATTTTCATGAAGATATTTTAAAATGTCTAGGCTACTTCTTTTTATAGCAGCACTAAGTATACCGTCATCAAATGGACAACCATTTTCATGTGCATATTTTAAAATTTCTAAATTACCTTTTTCAGTAGCCGCAATAGTTATACCGTTATCCCATGGACATCCATTCTCGTGTGCATATTTTAATATTTCCAAATTACCTTTTTCAGTAGCCGCAATAGTTATACCGTTATCCCATGGACATCCATTCTCATGTGCATATTTTAATATTTCTAAATTACCTCTCTTAGTAGCCGTTATAGTTATACTATCCATCCATGGCAATCCATTTTCGTGTGCATATACTAAACATTTTAGATGACCGTTAGCTGCAGATGCCCTTATTATATTTTCATCCCATGGACATCCATTTTCATGAGCATATTTTAAAATTTCTAAATCTCCATTCGATGCTGCTATTACTGTTATTGTGTTATCCCACTCGCATTTATTTATATGTGCGTACTTTAAGCATTCTAAATGGCCATTCTCAGCAGCAACTCTAGTTACACTATTGTCCCATTGACATCCATTTTCGTGTGCATATGATAAACAGTTTAAATGACCACCTGCAGCAGCAACTTTAGTTGTTCCTATATCCCAGTCACATCCATTTTCATGAGCATATTTTAAACAATTTAAATAACCTCTTAATGATGCTGCTCTTGTTGTGCCATCATCCCATTTACATCCATTTTCGTGAGCATATATTAAGCAATCTAAATTACCATACATGACTGATGCAACTATTGTACCTTCATCCCAATCACATCCATTTTCATGAGCATATATTAAACAGTCTAAACAACCACTTTCTGCAGCTGCTCTAGTTGTGCCCTTATACCATTCGCAGCCGTTTTTATGAGCATATTTTAAAAATTCTAAATTACCATAACTTGCAGCTACTTTTGTTGTTCTTTCATGCCACGAAAATCCATTCTCATGTAAATATTTTAAAATATCAAAATAGCCCTTATTTATAGCCACANAAATTACCTTTTTCAGTAGCCGCAATAGTTATACCATTATCCCATGGACATCCATTCTCGTGTGCATATTTTAATATTTCTAAATTACCTCTCTTAGTAGCCGTTATAGTTATACCATCCATCCATGGCAATCCATTTTCGTGTGCATATACTAAACATTTTAGATGACCGTTAGCTGCAGATGCCCTTATTATATTTTCATCCCATGGACATCCATTTTCATGAGCATATTTTAAAATTTCTAAATCTCCATTCGATGCTGCTATTACTGTTATTGTGTTATCCCACTCGCATTTATTTATATGTGCGTACTTTAAGCATTCTAAATGGCCATTCTCAGCAGCAACTCTAGTTACACTATTGTCCCATTGACATCCATTTTCATGTGCATATGATAAACAGTTTAAATGACCACCTGCAGCAGCAACTTTAGTTGTTCCTATATCCCAGTCACATCCATTTTCATGAGCATATTTTAAACAATTTAAATAACCTCTTAATGATGCTGCTCTTGTTGTGCCATCATCCCATTTACATCCATTTTCGTGAGCATATATTAAGCAATCTAAATTACCATACATGACTGATGCAACTATTGTACCTTCATCCCAATCACATCCATTTTCATGTGCATATATTAAACAGTCTAAACAACCACTTTCTGCAGCTGCTCTAGTTGTGCCCTTATACCATTCGCAGCCGTTTTTATGAGCATATTTTAAAAATTCTAAATTACCATAACTTGCAGCTACTTTTGTTGTTCTTTCATGCCACGAAAATCCATTCTCATGTAAATATTTTAAAATATCAAAATAGCCCTTATTTATAGCCACAGAAGATAATTTATCATCTAATGAACATCCATTTTCACGTGCATATTTTAAAATTTCTAAATTACCTCTTTCTGTAGCCTCAAAAGTTATACCATTATCCCATTGACATCCATTTTCGTAAGCGTATTTCAAAATTATCAAATTATTTCTTTTGACAGCGGCGAATAGTGTACCTNTATGAATATATATTAAGTTTTCTAAATTACCATATTTTGCAGCTGCTTCGGTTGTGCCTACATCCCATGGACATCCATTTTCGTGGGCATATTTTAAACATTTTAAATGACCGTTTTCAGCAGCTTCAATAGTCGTATATTCATCCCATTCACAACCGCTCTCGTNCATATTTTAAACATTCATAATGTCCATTCAAAGCAGCATTACTTGTTGTTTGTTCATTCCATGTACAGCCATTTTCATGTGAATATTTTAAGCATTCTAAATGTCCAAATGTTGCAGCTTCTATTGTTGTATTTACATCCCATGGACATCTATTTTCATGTGCATATGTCAAGCATTCTAAATGCCCATTTGATGCAGCTGCACTTGTCGTGCTTACATCCCATGGACATCCATTATCATGTGCATATTTTAAACATTCGAAATGTCCATTTGCAGCAGCTTCTCTAGTTGTGTCTTTGTCCCAGCTACAGCCATTTTCATATGCATATTTTAAACATTCTAAATGCCCATTTGCAGCAGCAGCGCTTGTTGTTTTTTTATCCCATTTACAACCATTTTTATGAATATATTTTAAATTTTCTAAATTACCATAACTAGCAGCTGCTATCATTGTGCTTACATCCCATGGACATCCATTATCATGTGCATATTTTAAACATTCGAAATGTCCATTTGCAGCAGCTTCTCTAGTTGTGTCTTTGTCCCAGCTACAGCCATTTTCATATGCATATTTTAAACATTCTAAATGCCCATTTGCAGCAGCAGCGCTTGTTGTGTTTTTATCCCATTTACAACCATTTTTATGAATATATTTTAAATTTTCTAAATTACCATAACTAGCAGCTGCTATCATTGTGCTTACATCCCATGGGCATCCATTGTCATGTGCATATTTTAAACATTCGAAATGTCCATTTGCAGCAGCTTCTCTAGTTGTGTCTTTGTCCCAGCTACAGCCATTTTCATATGCATATTTTAAACATTCTAAATGCCCATTTGCAGCAGCAGCGCTTGTTGTTCTTCTGTCCCATTTACAGCCATTTTTATGAACATATTTTAAACAATCTAAATTACCATATTTTGCTGCAGCTTCGATTGTCCCTACATCCCATGGACATCCATTTTCGTGAGCATATTTTAAAATTATTAAACTGTTTATTTTGACAGCGGCAAATATTGTACCTGCATCCCAGGGATACCCATTTTTATGTACATATATTAAACAATCTAAATTACCACCTATAACAGCAGCTCTAGTTATTCCTCTCTTAAAGGGGCACCCATTTTCATGTGCATATTTTAGACATTCAAAATGTCCATTAGTAGCAGCAGTACTTGCTGTCGTTTTATCCCATGTACAGCCATTTTTATGAATATATATTAAGTTTTCTAAATTACCATATTTTGCAGCTGCTTCGGTTGTGCCTACATCCCATGGACATCCATTTTTGTGGGCATATTTTAAGCATTTTAAATGACCGTTTTCAGCAGCTTCAATAGTCGTATATTCATCCCATTCACAACCGCTCTCATAAGCTAGTTTTAATGTTTCTATATCACCAATTTTAGCAGCTTTTCTTGTCGTACCTTTTTGAAATTGGCATAAATTTTTCTCACGCGAATATTTATTTTCAATACCTAAATTAGCAAAATAATTAATTTTTTTTTATTGTGTTCATATAATAATTAAATTACTTTAAATATTTCGATTAAATATGCTGTTATTAAATAAAAAGTAAAAATATTTAATAATTAAAACTTTTTTTTTAACTTTTAATAAAAAAATACTATTTAATCTTGAGTTGTCCTAATTAAATAATTTACTATATTAGAATTATTTTGTATGACATAGCGTATTTTTGTATATTGAAAAATAATATTATTCGAACATTTATTGTTAAATTATGAGCACTTTTATAATAATATTACACAAACTATAATTATATATAATAAAAATATCAGGTTAAAACAGAAAATAATGTTTAAACGGAATATTCGGTACTACTATGCGGATTAATTGCAAAATGGAAGTGCTACACAAAATTGACCATCTTTTTCTCGTGTGGTTGTTTTTGAAAATTATTCGTCACTTCGTTGTTCTTTAGTTATTGACACAATTTATGTTGCAGCTTTCTCTATAGCCCAAAAGGATGGATTAGATTATCCAGTTTTACTGATCTAATAATAAATCTACAGGTGATTTGAGTTTTTCGTGTAACTCACCACATATTGCCCAGCCAGTAAATGTGTATTAATCGCTGAAGTTAAACCTTTGTGGTTTACAATACCGCCTCGAGGTCGCATTACGTATGGTGATAAATCTACACCTATTAAAACGTCTATCAGCGAAGGTATATCTAACGCGGGATCCACTAACAATGAATGTTTATAGGTCTCGTGAACGACGGACGGTAGTGGTGAAGTAGGCATTATCGTTCTTATCTGCTGTAATATTACGAAATCGTTGCCACAAAAAGTTGGCTCCGATAATTGGTGCAGTACGAAAAAACAATTGAATTCTCCACCGACTTCATTTACCGGGTTTTTTTCAAGACCAATAATACTGCATAAACACTTGACCAAGCCTAAATGCACAACGCGTTGTCATTGCAGACACCTGCGAACCACTATCTAGTAAAACACAAATTGTTTGGTAATCACCTCGAATATTATGCGCACGAATAACTGCAGTATCTAAAATGACAGTAGTATTTAACCGCGATAAACCGCAAAATTCTTGAACTTTAGATTTTAAGACTCCGGAAGTTTCACTATTTAAGCTATTTGAGTTATCTGGTACTGAGTTTTGAGCATTCAGGATGTTAGAATGAAGTAAGGTATGGTGACGTTTCTGGCATTTTGAGTATTATAACTTAGATTTGCATTCAGCACGCGATGCATATTACTCAAACACAAAAACATAACTTCTCTTTGACAACGGCTTCACGCCGTTTTTCAATAGTATACGACCGATAAATATTACAACGATACGCTGTATGAGAGTTTGAACAAAATGGGCATTTTTATCATTTTTTGATGATTCTGTAGTTCCGGTTAATACAATTTTTTATTGTGTATACAATTTGTTACTTAAGTTATTTTTGTTTGCGCGTTCTTTCTTATCGCTATTGTAGCTTTTAATACTTTTTAAAATTCGATAACGATGCCGAACAAAGGAAATCTGATCGTCTATATTTGGAATAGTACACTACGATACCGTGGCCTAGAATAAACGACGCGTGTCTACGTTTAATATCTTAGCACCCATATAAAATAGTAAAAACCCAGATATATCTTCCACACCGAGATTTTTAATGGCTGTTACAATATCATTGAAAACATCAATAAAAGCTGATAGTGATTCTGTAATTATTGATTTGAATGGAAACAACCTATCCAAATATATTGATGCTAATAGTCGTTGATTTTTATACTACTCCATGTGTCATTATAGTTGGCGGTAGAGAGTGGATAAGATTTTATTGTGATTAACGACGGACCAGATAAACATAATAATAATTAATGAAATTGGTCGATTTTATTAATATTTCTGGCGAAAACAAAAAAATCAAATGTTTCATAGAACAAACGCCATTTTTCAGGATTACCATCAAATTTAGGCAAATCAAAATTCGGTGAATAGGTGTTATATTGTGGTTGAGGCATTAAAAAAATGGGCATTCTATTTGTGAAAGTAGCTGACGATAATACTGAATTTATTTTAAAAATAAGCATCTCTATTACATCGGTAACTGAAGAAACAATACACTCGAATTCCTCAACTATGTCTTGATCAACTGAAGCTTCAATCACAGTGTGTTGATTTTCACTAAATTGCCTAATATAGGAGTTTAGTTGAAGTTAGCGAATTTTCAACTCAGAATTACTGATGAGTCTCTCTTAACCATTTCTGCGATCGCATAAATTTCTTTGTCTTCAGCGCACAATCACATAATAAACAGGCAATAATAAGCGCCTTGTTTTTTGGCGGGTTCGGTTTTCACACTTTTTCTTGGCATGATTACTTTACCAATATTCGTCCCGAACGACCAAATGTTTGAACAGAACGCCAGGTACTACTGTGTGGGTTAGTTACGTTCGTTTTTGTTGCCTCTAATCACGCAGGAAAATGAAGTAGATAGTAGATTGTATAAAATAAATGTAGGAATAAATAACAATTACCCGTGTTAAAAGTATAAATCAAAATATTATAAAGATCAATGTGGGTAGGGGGACCCCTACCGTATGTTTCTATTGACCTGCTCTCTATCTTTCCTTTCTAGTCTATTTACCCACAACTGTCTTTAACTTTAATTTTGCTAATTATCTCAATCCTATTCTCCTTCTCTTAATATCCTAACCCATTTATTTTATGATCTCCCTAATAATGCCTATTTTTTTAATAGTTGATGTCTTTAATGGTCTATCTAAACTTAATAACAAATCTATTGGGCCAGACGGTATTTCTGGTAACTTTTTATTCAACCTACGACATTCGATATCCTTTCCACTCTGGATGCTTTTCCAAAAATATCTTGATAAAGGATTTTTTCCATCTATTTTTAAAATTTCCTCTATAACTCTCCTTTTTAAATCCGGTGATCATACTCAAGTTGTTAATTATCGCTTTATTTCTAATCTTTATCATTTATAAATACTTTTTGAGCCCCTTGTCTTTCAATCAATTAAATACAGCACGCATAACATTCTTATCGACGAACAACATGGTTTCCGTGATGGGCGATCTACATTAACATGTAATCTTGTATTTCAATCTTTCATTACTGACTCTATGATGCTTGATAGAGTGCAGCGTAAATTTTTGCGCTTTGCTACTCTTATCCTTAATAACCCCCATCCTCCTCATGACTCATGACTCCTATTCAAAATTTCTTACAACTTCCTTCCTTATGTTCCAGAAGATATGATTTCAATATCCGTTTCATTTCTATACTCTTAGCTGGCCTGATTGATTCTTCTGTCCTACTTTCTATATTGAACTCTCGTTCAACTCGTTATACTGCCCTTTTTCTCATTCCTCTTTCATCATCTAATTATACATTTCATTCCGCTCTCCCGCGTCTTATGCTCATTCCAAATAACGATCCTGATTTTTCACATTCTTTTCATTTTTAATTTAGTCATTTAGCTTTCATATTTAATATTTAAATTTATGATAATGTTTATATCTTTATTTATCTTTTTTAAAATATATTTTATTTTAGTTTTTCTTTACTAAGTTTAATTTTATTTAATAATGTTCAAATTTTTAGTTATATGATAATTTTAAGTTGATCAGTTAACTGTCAAATACATATTATATTTTTTGGGCTATTGCCTGTATAGTTTATAGTAAAGAAATAAATAAATAAAATCTAAATTTAATATAATGTGATAATGATAAAGAGCTGAATGAAAAAAAAAACTTGATAAATATTTAAATTATAGAAAATAATAGGCAAAAACCCATTTTTAATTGAAATGTTATCAATAAGAAATATATTATTTTAATAATGACTTTTCAAAATTTGGCTAAGGTTTTATATTACAACGTGATAAAATAAAATCTTTACATCTATGATTACATTTTTATGATATATATATAAATTTAATATTATTGCTTTACTTAAGGGCGCGCAAACGTAATATTTGGTCATGTAATCAGAAAACTGTACTATTGCTGTCATGGTGAACGCTATATAAACAATATTCTTTATCAATTTAATAATCGTTTTCTATATGACATAGACACTGGCCACCACTGTATATACCTGTATAATTTTAAAAACGGTAGCACAGTGTGGTCGAGGTACAGTGTGGACGAGGCATAGATGGGAAAGTATATGGGATAGTAGATGATATTTGACAGTGATTAAAATCACTATCATAAGAAACGCTTCGATGCAAATCTGTAGATAGTGTTTCCTTTAGAGAAATTGGTGAAATATTTTAAAAGCAACATGAACTCTTATTTCTTTAATTATATCCTGATTAGTAGTTCTTTGATTTTAAAATATAATATATGAATAAATACTAATTATAGTTTTTAAATTTAGTATGAAATTGTGAGGCCAGCTATGATGTATGGTTAATAGTGTTGGGCGGTTGATAAGAAAGTAGAGCAGAGAATAAGTGTAGCAGAGATGAGAATGCTTAGTTGGATGAGTGGAGTGACTAGAGAAGATAGGATAAGGAACGAGCATATAAGAGGAAGTATAGGTGTTGCGTCAATCGTGGATAAGATGACAGAAAATAGACTTAGATTGTTTAGTCATGGTATGAGGAAAGAAGAATCGAAAGCTGTAAGAACAGTTATAGAAATGAATGTTGAAGGAAGAAGAGATAGAGGAAGACCAAAAAAGAGATGGAGGGATGCTATTGAATGCGATTTGAGGACAGCTGATGTGAGCGTAGAAGATGTGGGAGATCGTGTCAAGTGGAATCTTAGGATAAGGGTGCCCGACCCCAAGTAGTTGGGATTAAGGCAAAGAAAAAGAAAAATATTACCAGATATTCCGGTGGCAATTGACATAATATGATTGTTATTTCGGAATGTACAATTTAGCGTTTAGTTGGGTTTAAATAATATAGCGTCAAATCAATTACCTACTCTATCGGTTGTATCTCAATATACACTACACTTTAATGATACAATAAATAAATAAACTCACACATACACACATATGCATTTATAACATTGTGTCTAATGTAAGTATAACATGATAAAAAGTAACCGTAAAATGAAAAAAATGGAATATAAATTTTATTACTCATATTAAATGTAATGTAACTCGAAAAATATTTGTTTAAATGAAAAAATATAAGATTATATTTTTATTTATAATTGTCTTTTAAACAACTTTTGTGCGAAACTTTTTTTTGTAAGTTAAATATTTTTTTTTGAGAAAATTAAGAAAGCTCATATTTTTGAACTTTTGCGAGGATTTAAAAAAAAAGCTCAATTCCAATCTTGAGGACTATTAGTATGTCATTATACATATTTTAATTCAACTTTTAAAAAAACAAAATTTTTTCCGCAATTTTTCCTTTGTTGACTGGCCTAGATGTCAATTTTAAACTTGTAATTGAGCTAAAAGTTATGGTAATATATTCAATTTTTTTTACTATAAACTTTCATAAATCTTTATCAAAAATTTTTCATCAACTTTAAAGAACCAAAAAAATAGGTTAAAAATGAAAATTTGGACTGATTATTTTTAACATATTAACAATCAAATCAGTAATAATTTGAAAACAATTTTTTTTTTCTTTTAATTATTATTTTATATGTAATTAGTAATAATATAAAAATTAGAAGTGATAGAAAAAGTCTAATTGCAGATTTGAAAACAACGCGAAAAGTTGATTTAGAAAAGTATATTTTTGTTTCTGATGAAAGTTCCTTGTAGTCCTGTGCATTTTTTTATAGTAACAAACAGTTTTTATTGAAAATTATTGTATCAAGCCCTTTAAATTTTTATACACGTAAAAGTAAAGCAAAATATAACTTCTTTATTATTTTTATAATTTTTCCGTTTAAATTACAATATTTAATTATTAAATATCAATTTCATACTAAATTTAAAACTATAATTAGTATTTATTCATATATTATATTTTAAAACCAAAGAACTACTAATCAGGATATAATTAAAGAAATAAGAGTTGATGTTGCTTTTGGAATAATCCACCAATTACCTACTTTAAAAAAAAAAAAAATTGGTTGTGAATATTTTCTGTTATTCGACAAAATTACTTCTTCGTTGACTAGAATAAATCATTATATAGAAAATTTGATGAGAATTAAAACAATGTTATTTTTAATATTAATATGCAGTCAGAAAATTTTATAATTACTATTTACACTGTAAAGACATGCATCTAAATAAAAAAAAATTATACTGATTTGGTCATTTTTGATAAAGTTATAAGTTTTATACACTGGACAACAAGGAACTTCAATCAGACACAAAAATATTCTATTCTAAATCAACTTTTCACGATGTTTTCAAATGTGCAATTAGACTTTTTCTATCACTTCTAAGTTTTAATATTATTGAAAAATAGTATTTACATATAAAAAAAGCTAAAATAATTAAGAACAAAAAAAATTGTTTTAAATTAATGCTGATTTTGATTATTAATATGTTAACAAAAGGAAAATGAAATATTTAACCTATTTTTTTAATCGATTAAAGTAGATTGTTGTAAATGTTTATAATAAAAAAAAATAATTTATTTTACCATAACTTTTAGCTCAATTGGCAAGTTTGACATTGACATCATAAAATAGAAAATTTTATGACAATTAAAAAAATTGTATCGTTAAGATCAAAATGCAGTCAGAAAGTTTTATAATTACTATTTATTGTAAATTTATCAGAAAAGGTCAATATTTTTTTGCATGTTTATGGTATTAGATAACTTAAATAGAAGTAATAGTAATAATTTCCTAGTAACTTTTGTTGTTTGAAAAGATTCTACAATTGAAATATTCA
>NW_026099572.1:89249701-89273349 GCF_025091365.1 Daktulosphaira vitifoliae
CACAGAAGATAATTTATCATCTAATGAACATCCATTTTCACGTGCATATTTTAAAATTTCTAAATTACCTCTTTCTGTAGCTTCAATAGTTATACCATTATCCCATTGACATCCATTTTCGTAAGCGTATTTCAAAATTATCAAATTATTTATTTTGACAGCGGCGAATAGTGTACTTACTTCCCATGGACATCCATTTTCATGTGCATATTTTAAGCAATCTAAATTACCTCCTAGAGCAGCAAATCTACTTATGCTTTCATTCCAGTGGCACCCATTTTCATGTGCATATTTTAAACATTCATAATGTCCATTCAAAGCAGCATTACTTGTTGTTTGTTCATTCCATGTACAGCCATTTTCATGTGAATATTTTAAGCATTCTAAATGTCCAAATGTTGCAGCTTCTGTTGTTGTATTTACATCCCATGGACATCTATTTTCATGTGAATATTTCAAGCATTCTAAATGCCCATTTGATGCAGCTGCACTTGTCGTGCTTACATCCCATGGACATCCATTATCATGTGCATATTTTAAACATTCGAAATGTCCATTTGCAGCAGCTTCTCTAGTTGTGTCTTTGTCCCAGCTACAGCCATTTTCATATGCATATTTTAAACATTCTAAATGCCCATTTGCAGCAGCAGCGCTTGTTGTGTTTTTATCCCATTTACAACCATTTTTATGAATATATTTTAAATTTTCTAAATTACCATAACTAGCAGCTGCTATCATTGTGCTTACATCCCATGGGCATCCATTGTCATGTGCATATTTTAAACATTCGAAATGTCCATTTGCAGCAGCTTCTCTAGTTGTGTCTTTGTCCCAGCTACAGCCATTTTCATATGCATATTTTAAACATTCTAAATGCCCATTTGCAGCAGCAGCGCTTGTTGTGTTTTTATCCCATTTACAACCATTTTTATGAATATATTTTAAATTTTCTAAATTACCATAACTAGCAGCTGCTATCATTGTGCTTACATCCCATGGGCATCCATTGTCATGTGCATATTTTAAACATTCGAAATGTCCATTTGCAGCAGCTTCTCTAGTTGTGTCTTTGTCCCAGCTACAGCCATTTTCATATGCATATTTTAAACATTCTAAATGCCCATTTGCAGCAGCAGCGCTTGTTGTTCTTCTGTCCCATTTACAGCCATTTTTATGAACATATTTTAAACAATCTAAATTACCATATTTTGCTGCAGCTTCGATTGTCCCTACATCCCATGGACATCCATTTTCGTGAGCATATTTTAAAATTATTAAACTGTTTATTTTGACAGCGGCAAATATTGTACCTGCATCCCAGGGATACCCATTTTTATGTACATATATTAAACAATCTAAATTACCACCTATAACAGCAGCTCTAGTTATTCCTCTCTTAAAGGGGCACCCATTTTCATGTGCATATTTTAGACATTCAAAATGTCCATTAGTAGCAGCAGTACTTGCTGTCGTTTTATCCCATGTACAGCCATTTTTATGAATATATATTAAGTTTTCTAAATTACCATATTTTGCAGCTGCTTCGGTTGTGCCTACATCCCATGGACATCCATTTTTGTGGGCATATTTTAAGCATTTTAAATGACCGTTTTCAGCAGCTTCAATAGTCGTATATTCATCCCATTCACAACCGCTCTCATAAGCTAGTTTTAATGTTTCTATATCACCAATTTTAGCAGCTTTTCTTGTCGTACCTTTTTGAAATTGGCATAAATTTTTCTCACGCGAATATTTATTTTCAATACCTAAATTAGCAAAATAATTAATTTTTTTTTATTGTGTTCATATAATAATTAAATTACTTTAAATATTTCGATTAAATATGCTGTTATTAAATAAAAAGTAAAAATATTTAATAATTAAAACTTTTTTTTTAACTTTTAATAAAAAAATACTATTTAATCTTGAGTTGTCCTAATTAAATAATTTACTATATTAGAATTATTTTGTATGACATAGCGTATTTTTTGCATATTGAAAAATAATATTATTCGAACATTTATTGTTAAATTATGAGCACTTTTATAATAATATTACACAAACTATAATTATATATAATAAAAATATCAGGTTAAAACAGAAAATAATGTTTAAACGGAATATTCGGTACTACTATGCGGATTAATTGCAAAATGGAAGTGCTACACAAAATTGACCATCTTTTTCTCGTGTGGTTGTTTTTGAAAATTATTCGTCACTTCGTTGTTCTTTAGTTATTGACACAATTTATGTTTCAGCTTTCTCTATAGCCCAAAAGGATGGATTAGATTATCCAGTTTTACTGATCTAATAATAAATTTACAGGTGATATGAGTTTTTTGTGTAACTCACCACATATTGCCCAGCCAGTAAATATGTATTAATCGCTGAAGTTAAACCTTTGTGGTTTACAATACCGCCTCGAGGTCGCATTATGTATGGTGATAAATCTACACCTATTAAAACGTCTATCAGCGAAGGTATATCTAACGCGGGATCCGCTAACAATGAATGTTTATAGGTCTCGTGAATGACGGACGGTAGTGGTGAAGTAGGCATTATCGTTCTTATCTGCTGTAATATTACGAAATCGTTGCCACAAAAAGTTGGCTCCGATAATTGGTGCAGTACGAAAAAACAATTGAATTCTCCACCGACTTCATTTACCGGGTTTTTTTCAAGACCAATAATACTGCATAAACACTTGACCAAGCCTAAATGCACAACGCGTTGTCATTGCAGACACCTGCGAACCACTATCTAGTAAAACACAAATTGTTTGGTAATCACCTCGAATATTATGCGCACGAATAACTGCAGTACCTAAAATGACAGTAGTATTTGACTGCGATAAACCGCAAAATTCTTGAACTTTAGATTTTAAGACCCCGGAAGTTTCACTATTTAAGCTATTTGAGTTATCTGGTACTGAGTTTTGAGCATTCAGGATGTTAGAATGAAGTAAGGTATGGTGACGTTTCTGGCATTTTGAGTATGATAACTTAGATTTGCATTCAGCACGCGATGCATATTACTCAAACACAAAAACATAACTTCTCTTTGACAACGGCTTCACGCCGTTTTTCAATAGTATACGACCGATAAATATTACAACGATACGCTGTATGAGAGTTTGAACAAAATGGGCATTTTTATAATTTTTTGATGATTCTGTAGTTCCGGTTAATAAAATTTGTTATTGTGTATACAATTTGTTACTTAAGTTATTTTTGTTTGCGCGTTCTTTCTTATCGCTATTGTAGCTTTTAATACTTTCTAAAATTCGATAACGCTACCGAACAAAGGAAATCTGATCGTCTATATTTGGAATAGTACACTGCGATACTGTGGCCTAGCATAAACGACGCGTGTCTACGTTTAATATCTTAGCACCCATATAAAATAGTAAAAACCCAGATATATCTTACACACCGAGATTTTTTATGGCTGTTAAAATGTCATTGAAAACATCAATAAAACCATTTAAAGCTGATAGTGATTCTGTAATTATTGGTTTGAAAGGAAACAACCTATCCAAATGTATTGATGCTAATAGTCGTTGATTTTTATACTACTCTATGTGTCATCATAGTTGGCGGTAGAGAGCGGAGAAGATTTTATTGTGATTAACGACGTACCAGATAAACATAATAATAATAAATGAAATTGGTCGATTTTATTAATATTTCTGGCGGAAACAAAAAAATCAAATGTTTCATAGAACAAACGCCATTTTTCAGGATTACCATCAAATTTAGGCAAATAAAAATTCGGCAAATAGGTGTTATATTGTGTTTGAGGCATTAAAAAAATGGGCATACTATTTGTGGAAGTAGTTGACGATAATACTGAATTTATTTTAAAAATAAGCATCTCCATTACATCGGTAACTGAAGAAACAATACACTCGAATTCCTCAACTATGTCTTGATCAACTGAAGCTTCAATCACAGTGTGTTGATTTTCACTAAATTGCCTAACATAGGAGTTTAGTTGACGTTAGTGAATTTTCAACTCGAAATTAGTGATGGGTCTCTCTTAACCATTTCTGCGATTGCATAGTTTTCTTTAATTGTCTTCAGCGCACGATCACATAATAAACAGGCAATAATAAGCGCCTTGTCTTTTTGGCGGGTTCGGTTTTCACACTTTTTCTCGGCATAATTACTTTACCAATATTCGGCCCAAACAATCAAATGTTTGAACAGAACGCCAGGTACTACTGTGTGAGTAAGTTACGTTCGTTTTTGTTGCCTCTAATCACGCAGGAGAATGAAGTAAATAGTAGATTGTATAAAATAAATGTAGGAATATATAACAATTACCCGTGTTAAAAGTATAAACCAAAATATTATAAAGATCAATGTGGGTAGGGGGGACCCCTACCGTATGTTCCTATTGACCCATTTTACCCTGCTCTCTATCTTTCCTTTCTAGTCTATTTACCCACAACTGTCTTTAACTTTAATTTTGCTAATTATCTCAATCCTCTTCTCCTTCTCTTAATATCCTATCCCATTTATTTTATGATCTCCCTAATAATGCCTATTTTTTTAATAGTTGATGAATGGTCTATCTAAACTTAATAACAAATCTATTGGGTCAGACGGTATTTCTGTTAACTTTTTATTCAACCTACGACATTCGATATCCTTTCCACTCTGGATGCTTTTCCAAAAATATCTTGATGAAGGATTTTTTCCATCTATTTTTAAAATTTCCTCTATAACTCTCCTTTTTAAATCTGGTGATCATACTCAAGTTGTTAATTATCGCTTTATTTCTAACCTTTCTCATTTATAAATAATTTTGAGCCCCTTGTCTTTCAATCAATTAAATACAGCACTCATAACATTCTTATTGACGAACAACATGGTTTCCGTCATGGCCGATCTACATTAACATGAAATCTTATATTTCAATCTTTCATTACTGAATCTTTCCTTGTTTCATACTCGAGTAGATGTCATTTATACTGATTTTTCAAAAGCCTTTAATAAAATTAATCTTAATATCCTTTCTGAATTTATATTCCACGCTGGTTTTGGTGAACCACTCCTCTCTTTGTTAATTTCATATTTAACTGAAAGAAAACAGTGAGTAAATATTCAAGGATGGGCTTCTGAAGTGATAAATCCCTCCTCCGGTGTTTCGTAAGGTTCAATCCTATCTCCCCTTCTTTTTTCTATTAATGTAAATGGTGCTAATTCTGTTTTACAGCATGCTAAAATACTCCTTTTTGTGGACGATTTCAAATTATTTATGTGTGTGACTAATAGTTCTGATATTATTTTACTACAAACTGATCTAGATCGCTTACTTAGTTGCACTGAATCAATTGGTTTGACTTTTAATACTTCTAAAAGCTATAAAATGACTTTTTACGTATTTCCTATCATATTCCTTCAACTTACTATATTCATAACTTCCCTATTTCATTTGTCTTTTCTATAGTTGACTTTGGGTTTCGTCTCTCTCCTACTTTAAATATTCGACTTCATATTGAAGAAGCATGTTGTAGGGCTCTTAAAACTTTAAGTTTTATTTAGAGAATCTCTCATGTATTTCACCTCTCAAAACCACCACTAAAAAGTCTTTTTTGCTCATTGTTTCGCCCTATCCTTGAATATGGTTCGGTGTTATGGAATCCTTACACAACTACTGACTCTATGATGCTTGATAAAGTGCAGCGTAAATTTTTGCGCTTTGCTACTCTTTCCCTTATAACCCCCATCCTCCTCATGACTCATGACTCCTATTCAAAATTTCTTACAACTTCTTTCCTTATCTTCCAGAATATATGAAGGGTACAGGGAAAAAACCGACTAAGTCACTTTTTTTCACAAATGAATATTATGGTATCATTAGTTTCAGCTAGAGACACTGCACATTCTGACAGGTCGAAACAGGAAAATAATCAACTATATTAATAGATATTAGCGCTCAAAGTTTTGGTGTACAGGGAAAAAACCGACGAAGTCACGTCGTCCAGTGTACTAACTGCTTAATTCAACATTTTGAGTGTAGATTTCAGTACGATTTTAGAGGTAATTAGAGAAAAGGCAAGTGTTATTAATCTGTTGTTATTGCGGCGTGACCGGCGTTTTTCATAACGTGTTTAACTACAGTTGTTGTATTAATATAGCGTTGTACATAACGGCTTCAAGTTTTTGAATTATATTTGGTAGTTCTTGTCATACAAGCGCATTATGTCTGAAATAAGTGAGTCAGAGGGCAATGTAGTTCTTAAAACTCAAGCACGAAAAAAGAAAAGGACTGGTCGCTTATCAGAAGTAAGTAAAAAAATAAAATTATCGTCACATGAAATGGGAGGTTCTTGCAAATGCACTCGATTGAAATGCTTTGAAACAACATCAGAGGAAGAAAGGAAAATGATACTGCGCCATTTTAACTCACTTAGCTCACATAATGATCAGAATAATTATTTGGCGGGTTTGATTGTAACGCACCCAGTGCAAAAACGCAGGCCTCGACTAAATGAAAGCAGTGCCACAACACGTGATGCTTCTTTTTCGTACAGGGTACGAATCCAGGGTGAAAATTCTGTCCAGAGAGACATACCTGTCTGTGAAAAAGCATTTCGTGCAATTCATGGTATAACACACAGTAAACTTGTTTATATAAAGAACAGTCTAAAGTTATATGGAGTTGCTCCTCAGGATAAGAGAGGTAAACACAGCGCACTTCATAGAAAACTAGCTGATTCGACCACTTCTTTAATTTACAATCATATTTCAAGTTTTAAAGGAAGAAAAAGTCATTATAGTTTGCACGATTCAAAAAAACTATACTTACCAGAAGATCTTAATATAAAAAAAATGTTTACACTCTTCAAAGAACAGCATCCTAATGTACATGTTTCTTACGAAACATACAGATGTATGTTCAACACAAAATTCAATATCTCTTTTGGCTATCCTCGTAGTGATACCTGTGCTATGTGTGATGAATTTAGTGCAAAAATAAAATCTCTATCTCCAGACAAAGACAAGGAAGAAATTAAAAAATTAACGACACTCAATGTTCTTCACAAGAAAAAAGCAGAGAAATTTTATGTTCGAAAAAGGAAAGCAAGACTTGCAGCAAGAAATGACAAGAAAATAGAGGCCATATGCATGGACTTTGCAAAAAATATCTCCATTCCTAACCTTAACACAAATGACGTATATTACAAACGCCAGTTATCCATGTATTCATTTAATATACACGTTTTGTCATCGAACCAATCATTTTTTTATGTGTATCACGAAGGAATTGCTAAAAAGAGTCCCAACGAAATTGCATCTTTTTTATTTCATTTCATCAACAACTACTTGGACGATGACGTAGAACAACTTCAAATTTTTTGCGACTCAGCAGGAGGCCAAAACAAAAATTTTACAATTATTCGTTTTATAAAATTTTTGACAAATAAAAACATTCATGGCCTGAAACAGATAAAAATAACATTTCCAATCAGAGGTCACTCCTACATGGAGTGTGACAAAGATGTAGGCTTATTGAATTTAAAAAGTCCAATGGAAACCCCCAAAGATTTCAGGGAAGTAATTAAAACCTCTCGAGCAAAGCCTTCGCCATTCAAGGTTATAAAAGTTACTCAAAGTCTTATCCTTAACTGGAAGGTCCTACTGTATAAAGAATTTGTGCAAAAATGCCCATTTAAGATTCAACCATCGAAGGAAATTATAGCGTCTGCCATTGATTGCCGCTTAATATGTCATCGCACAACATACAATGGAGCTTTTTTATCTGATGTAATTTGCAGACCATCCAAGAAAGATGTTCATTCGACAGAAAGAGGTGAATTTGCACTGCCTTTGCAACTATACAGAGGTAATTTAACCTTTTTTTATTTATTTCTACGTTTTATTTTATATTTTACAAGCTGTACCTCTAGCTATTTTTGTAATAAAAAACCAACTTCATGATATTAAAATACCCAAATTACAATCCGGACTTTCTCTTTCAGCGCCCATATTGATCAAGAAAGCCAAATACGCTGATCTCATGAGTCTTATGAAATTTTGTAGCTCAAATGCTCAGAAATTTTACCGTAACATGGCACATGAATAGTGATCCATGCATCATTTGTTAATTTTTTTTTTATATCTATATATGCTCAAAGAATAATAATAATTTTGTTTACTATACAAGGTAATAATATTTCATTATTATATTAACAACAATGATAATACTATAAATTACAAACTAAGATAACTGTTATGAAAATGCCATACTTAGTTATTGTTAGTTTTAGATGACTTAGTTGGTTCTTGTCTGTTTTAGATGACTTAGTTCGTTTTTTCCCGGAACAAATGGGGTTTTGTTCGCAATTTTATCATTTACAGTGCCTCAACAAATTATAAGCAAAAAATATGTTTTGCCCTGTTTTGGCGTATTTTTGATCGACATTTAAGTCACTGCAGTACTTAATTTCAGTTGATTGTTTAATTGTAATTGCGTTTTAAAAATAAAAGTTGCATTAACTCTGTTTAAAAAAAAAGTGACTTAGTCGGTTTTTTCCCTGTACCCTTCATATGATTTAAATATTCGTTTCATTTCTAAACTCTTAGCTGGCCTGATTGATTGTTTTGTCCTACTTTCTATATTGAACTCTCGTTCAACTCGTTATACTGCCTTTTTTCTCATTCCTCTTTCATCATCTAATTATACATTTCATTTCGTTCTCCCGCGTCTTATGCTCATTCCAAATAACGATCCTGATTTTTCACATTCTTTTCATTTTTAATTTAGTCATTTAGCTTTCATATTTAATATTTAAATTTATGATAATGTTTATATCTTTATTTGTCTTCATTAAAATATGTTTTATTTTCGGTTTACTGAGTTTAATCTTTACTAAGTTTAATTTTATTTAATAATGTTCAAATTTTTAGTTATATGATTATTTTAAGTTGATCAGTTAACTGCCAAATACATATTATATTTTTTGGGCTATTTCCTGTATAGTTTATAATAAAGAAATAAATAAATAAAATATAAAATTAATATAATGTGATTATGATAAAGAGCTGAATGAAAAAAAAAACTTAATAAATATTTAAATTATAGAAAATAATAGGCAAAAACCTATTTTTAATTGAAATGTTATCAAAAAGAGATATATTATTTTAATAATGACTTTTCAAAATTTGGCTAAGGTTTTATATTATAACGTGGTAAAATAAAATCTTTATATCTATGATTATATTTTTATGATATACATAAATTTAATATTATTGCTTTACTTAAGGGCGCGCGAACGTAATATTTGGTCATGTAATCAGAAAACTGTACTATTTCTGTCATGGTGAACGCTATACACACAATATTCTTTATCAATTTAATAATCGTTTTCTATATGACATAGACACTGGCCACCACTGTATATACCTGTATAATTTTAATATTGTTCCATACTTTTATTTTTTTTTATATTCTATAAATTGTCAAGCCGATTCCCCACTTAAATTGGGAATCGTTGACTATGTGCCTCGTCCTAGTGTGTAAAAAGATTGCAGCTCTCTCCGCTATAAACCACCGTAATAGTATTTTACTACGTGCGTGTAGCCGATATTTCTCGTGTGAATTTGTTGAGTTGTTCGCCATTTCTGGAGCCGAAATCTGCATCTTAGAATGAGTACCATCCAGGACTATGTAGCGTATTTTTTTTATTGATTATAATGTTTTGAGCCTTCCTTGTCTGTTAAAATTTATTTTTTAGCTTCGATGAGAAGCTGAGAAGATATTAGTTTTACTATAATGTGTTTATTTTTTTTTTTGTGTGACTGTTAACACTTTTTCTCAGCTCTCATCGAACGGATTTTTTTCAATGATACGTCAAAAGATCACAAATCTTATCTAGTCGAATACATTACCCTCAAAAATTTCTCTCGTTCCCCGTAAATGGAAGAAACTTCCAGAAAAATTACAAATTTAAAAATCGCTAATTTTCGAAATGTTTTCAATTTTTTTAACTAAAAACTGTGGTAACTTTTTCAAAAATGAACATATCATTATAATTATTTTTTATATTGATGCTTGATGTTTTTACCTATCATTTGGTATATTTTTTTTTTAAATTTGACACTTAACCTGCCCACAGGGAGGGATTTAAAATGACAACTTTTTCACAAAAAATTTACTTTTTCAACTTAACTTTTGAAAATGTTTCGGAAGGTCTGACACTTTTATATATATCTTAAATTAAAGCTAATGTAATGTACTTTATTATGGAAAAAAATTTGACCCCTGGACTTGTCTTCGTGGTGAAAATGGCTACCAAATGCTATTTTGCATTTGTGAAAATTCTCGATTTTATATTTTACATTTTTTACTTTAAAATGCTATAACTTTTTAAAAAATGATCAATACAATTTTTTCATGAGAAGTAGTATTTATATACATCTTTTATTCGGCATATTTTTTTATTTAAATCAAAATATTTCCTTATATACGGGGGGTGTTCAAATCTGAAAAATGCATATAGAAAGTAGAACTTTTTCAACTTAACTTTTGAAAGTGTTCCGGAAGGTCTGACACTTTTATATATATCTTAAATTAAAGCTAATGTAATGTACTTTATTATGGAAAAAAATTTGACCCCTGGACTTGTCTTCGTGGTGAAAATGGCTACCAAATGCTATTTTGCATTTGTGAAAATTCTCGATTTTATATTTTACATTTTTTACTTTAAAATGCTATAACTTTTTAAAAAATGATCAATACAATTTTTTCATGAGAAGTAGTATTTATATACATCTTTTATTCGGCATATTTTTTTATTTAAATCAAAATATTTCCTTATATACGGGGGNACATCTTTCATTGGATATACTTTTTTTTTAAATCAGACTATTTCCCTATATATGGGGGGGCTTCAAATATAAAAAATGCATATAGAAAGTAGAACTTTTTCAACTTAACTTTTGAAAGTGTTCCGGAAGGTCTGACACTTTTATATATATCTTAAATTAAAGCTAATGTAATGTACTTTATTATGGAAAAAAAAATTTGACCTCTGGACTTCGTGGTGAAAATGGCTACCGAATGCTATTTTTGTGTGAAAATTCTCGATTTTATTTTATATTAAAAGTGTATAGATCATCACAATTTTTTTATGAGAAATAATATTTATATCTCTTTTGCATTGGACATACTTTATCTTAATTAGGATATTAATAAGATAATAGCAAATCATGTTTTTTATATCATATATATCTATATATATTTATATATATATATAATTTTTTTTATTAATTACCATAAGCTGTAATTGCCAAAATACAAGGTCATTGGTCAGTGGTGTGTCATGTATACTTAATATATATATATATTATTCCCGTACGGTCCACCCGGCTAGATTACAAAAATTATACGCCGCGCCCGGAGTATACGGACTTGTTTCGGTGTGGAAGATACTACATGTGTAATGTCTTAAAGTTGTAGGTTGAATTTTTTTTTCTTTTCTTAATAATTGTTTTTTTTTCTCTTAATTTTCGTAGTGAGTTTTTCCTTCGGGTTTTGTCTACTATTAAATTAATTTTCATAATTTAATAGAGTTCCCTTAAAAATCAAAATAAATAAAAAACCTTTTTATTGAGAGAATATATTCAATATTCACGTGTATCTTATTTTTTTTTTTTTACCTTTAATAATTTTCCTAGTTTTAAAATAACGGTCTTCGACATATTAATATATGTCCATCACTGGTGACATTAAATAAAATATATTTTGTTTTATTTACAAGGTATTAGTATATTATAGTCTACAACAACAATTTATATTTCAGTATATATCTATATCTTTTTTTCTTATTTAATGATACGCTTTATTTTATCATTGTGTATATTATTTAATTTAATCTTTTTTCTAAAATCCACTTATTGTCTGGATGTATGTTTTTTTATAAGCAAGTCGGTCGCATAGGTGGTTGGTGACCCGACTTTCCATAATGTAAGGGAGCGACGAGGGTAGCAACTCCACTATCCGTTGCGTGGCCTAAGTTGTCACCTCTCAATATAAATAAATATTTTAAAGTTAACTGTAGATAATTCGTTCAAAAATTGTTTACTAAATTTAGAGAATTACACAGAAAAATTCAAAAATCTTTTTAATTGCCATGACACTAAAAATGGAAATTTCCTACCATGATAATTTCAATTCATTGAAACATACTGATTATAAGTTAACTTAATAAAATTATCATTTAAACATTTTTAGATATTAGATGTAAATTAAAAAATTTATTTGATAAACTTATTACTCATCAGTAATTTAAAATCAAATTTACCTTCGTTAAGTATCAAACAGGAAATCATCATATAAAAATATATCACTTGCCAGTTCTAGAAGAAAATAACCTGTTAGAGTGAATCAAGTTCTTCATATAAAATGTATTACTCACCTCCATTTTTACTCTTCTTATTTTTAACTGTGTTTACTCTAGTTTATATACTGAATAACTAATGGCAATCTATTGGTTAAATAGGTATATATATACCTAAAAAAATATTAACATAGTTAATCACTATTTTTTATTATTTATTTTAAAAAACATTTTAAGTAAAACTTAAGTAAATGTACTTTATTATTTACTTAATTATTTTAGTCAACATATTCATACACAGGTAAAAAAATGTTGGCCAAATCGGGATTGGTATAAACACATTTTCACTTCAATAAAATTTAATAAATTACTGATACGTAATACAATTATATATTTACATTTTTATACTACAATGTAAAATTATATTTTTATACTTTATACTTTATATTATTTCGCTTCGATGCAAAGCTGAGAGTATATTAATTTTACCATGATGGATATTTTGTGTGTGTGTGTGTCTGTCACTACATTTTCTTTGCTCTTACTGGAAGGTTTTTTCTTAACGAAACGTAAAAGATCACAAATCGCATTAATTTTATAACATTACCTACACAAATTGAAAAATTACCAAAAAATACCATTATTAAAATCGATATTTTTTTAACATTTGTTACTTGAAACTACTATAACTTTTTTTAAATTAATTTATCAAAATATTTTTTTATATAATTATCTTATATTAACTCTAGTTTCATTTTCACTAACTTAAAACTTTAAGTTAAAAAAAAATTGTCCTGATTACTTGTATGCTATATAAGAGGAGAAATATCAATATTATATTTAGCTATATTGTAAAATTAAAAAATATTTAGTAAAGAAATAGAGTGCTGTATATGAAGATAGGATAAGAAGTGAGCATATAAAAGGGAGTATAGGTGTAGCGTCAATCGTGGATAAGATGATAGAAAATAGACTTAATGGTTTGGTCATGTTATGAAAAGAGAAGAATCAGAAGCCGTAAGAACAGTTATAGAAATGAATGTTGAAGGAAGAAGAGGTAGAAGAAGACCAAAAAAGAGATGGAGAGATGCTATTGAATGCGATTTGAGGACAGCTGATGTGAACGTAGATGATGTGGTAGATTATGTCAAGTGGAAGTTTAGGATTAGGGTGGCCGACCCCAAGTAGTTGGGATTAAGGCGAGGAAGAAGAAGAAGAAGAAGAAGACTGGACTGAGCCATGAGATTTTCTACTTATTCTAACCTAAGCAATTGAATATTATTTGTATTCTTGTTTTATATTAAATTACATTTATATTATATGGAAATGTATTAAGATATTTATATAATGATTAGTTATCATATAAGTGATTCTTTTAGTTTTTTTTTTGAATTTATGTAATATATATATATATGATATGTTTTAATGATTATTTTGTTAAAAGCATAAAATATATTAATAGCAAATGTGAGATACTTCTATTATTATACCAATCCCAATTTATTATTTTTTTGTATGCCATCTTGCAAGATTATATTATGATTATAATATTATTATATTAAGATTATAATATGTTAATATTCGATTTTGACCACAATATATATTATATATAACTATAATATATAAATATGGATAAAATTATTCGCCAATTTTGTAGTGTATGTGAAATATGTAAAAAAAATAATCAAGAAGTAGCAAAAAAATTGGTTTGCTTTCAAAATTAGGACCAGCGACAAAACCTTATGAAATTATGTCCATTGACACAGTGGGAGGTTTTGGAGGTAATAGTCATCAAAAAAGTATTTACATATTTTAGTAGATCATTTCTCGAAATATGCATTTATTTTAACTTCAAAAGGGCAAAGTGCTAAAGATTTTATTAAATTAGTCGATTTGGTGGCAAGACAGCACCAAATAAAAATGTTTTGGCGGATCAATATACAGGGATTAAATCCAAAGAAGTCAAAGATTATATGAAATCAAAGAATATAATATTAATATTTACATCAATTGATTGCCCAGAATCAAATGGATTAAATGAAAGATTAAACCAAACATTGGTAAACAGAATAAGATGTAAAATTAATAGTGGAGAAAAAAAAGCATGGTCTAAGATAGCGGCGGAATGTGTAGAGGAATACAACACATAGTGTAACAAAATTTTCACCGTCTTACTAATTATTTGGTGTTAAGTCTTATATAGTACCAAATGAAATTCAAGAAAAAACTTTTAATTTAGAAAAAGATAGAGAACATGCTAAAATAAATTCTAATAAAAATTATGAAAAAAATAAAAAAAGAGTAGACAAAACAAGAAAAGAACATACATTTAAAGATAATGAGTTAGTATACATAGAAAATGGCAATAAAATGAATAGGAACAAGTTGGATGAAGTTAGAAGAGGTCCTTTCCGAATAATAAAACAAATATCAAATTCAATATATGAGGAAAAAAAATTGTTTCCATAGTAATAAATTAATTCCAGCACAAGATTTGAGTACATAAACTGGAGTTTATGTCTGAAGGAGGAGAGGTATAACAGTGGCGGCACTGTTTATAGGGATACTGTGATCACTGTTGTAATTTGTATTATCATATAGATTTAAGGTGTAAAATCTATGGTAACATTTTTAATAATTAATAATTACTTTTATTTTATATAATTTAAAGATTATAACACGAATCGTGCATATTTATGTTCTATCCTCTATATGGTGACGACCATTGGTTGAGTAATTTCTAACTAGAAANAAAGTTAATTTTTTTTGAAAAAGTTGTCATTTTAAATCCCCCCCTGTGGGCAGAAAAAAAGTCAAAATTACAAAAAAAATATACCAAATAATAGGTTAAGACATCAAGCATCTATTAAAAAAAAATTATATTCATATGTTCATTTTTGAAAAAGTTACGGCACATTTTAGTAAAAAAAATTGAAAAAATTTCGAAAATTAGCGATTTTTAAATATGTAATTTTTTTGGAGGTTCCCCCATTTACGGGGAACGAGGGAAATTTTTTCAATTTTGAAGGGTAATGTCTTCGACTAGATACAATTTGTGATCTTTTGACGTATCGTTGAAAGAAATCCGTTCGGTGAGAGCTGAAAAAAAGTGGTAACAGACACAAAAAAAAAAATAAAAAAAAAACACATCATAGTAAAACCAAAACTTTCTCAGCTTCCCATCGATGCTAAAAAAAAACTCATCATAGTAAAATTAATACCTTCTCAGCTTCGCATCAAAGCTAAAAAATGTTTAAATTATTATTATTCTGCAAGTAATTGAGTGGGTTACGATAAAAAAATCACCCTGTATATTTCATTATTATTTTTGGCCAGTCCGATACATTATGTACGTTATGGCATATTTGAATTATTTTATTTGAAAATTATGGCTTACTTATAATGTTAAGTTTAATTAACTATTCTCTTTGATACTTATGGCTTATTATTATTATTCCGTTCGACTATTTCGACATATTTTTATAATGGCATAATTTTACTCTAATTAACAAAACAATGTTATAACATGACTTATTATTTCGATCGGCTTAGCCCGACATCCCTTTATTTATTATAAATTTTGAAATTATTTTTATTCGATACTAATAGTATCGAATAAAAATAATTTAATATATAATTTGATATAAAATGCACGATACACGAGGTTTAAGAAAATTTGCTTTTTAAATAATCTATTTGAAAAATTAATAGTATAGAATTTTATAAAATTGAGTTTGAAAGAATATTTGTGGCAAATAAAACCCTTGTTTATTATTATTAAATTAAAAAAAATATTTTATTATGGTACTTACGAAATATAATTTCCAACATAACACTCCATGCATCTTCAGTCCAAATAGGTTAAACATAAAATGAACAACACTATACGGTCGCCACATCCCTAGCTATAATTTTACGTGACAAATTTGAATAACGGATTCTATTCATATGTTTATAACAGTCAATCCCTTTGTATAACATATTATGACCTCATTGAATATATATTACTTACATAATTACGATTGTTACTAATAGAGCGAGCTAGTTAATATTATTAAATAAATTTATTTCTTTATAAAATCAATTCGACATGCACGTTTAATATATACATTAACAACTTAACTAAGTTGTTACAGCAGCAAAAATCGTGGTCTTTTAAACAACAGTTATCACGGCTACCCTTATTGCAGTATAGTTATATAAAATAATCGTCTCGCAACTAAGGCGCAAGTCAGCCTAATTCAAAATACCCTATTGTGTATATTTCTTTTTTTTCTATAATAAATGGACACTGAATTTTATAAGATGGTCACTGTGTGTGTTTCGCATATATTTTACTGTATACATTAGTTCTATTATCGAGCATGCTTAACTTAATTTAAGACATCTATTATAAATGTATGCAATTTTTTGACAACGTTGTGGCTACATACATTAGGTTAACTTAACTTATTTTTTATTGTCAAAAATAGCATTAAATTATTTATTATTTTTTTTTTAATTCATTATGCATGCATTGCTTATGATTGTATTCGGTACCCCAACAACCCCTTTTAATTATTAATTTTAATTTAATAATAATCGTTAGCGTCCTGAATAGACCTCGNTAAGCGTTAGTGTTCTGAACAGTCCTCGAGAACACGGAGAATACTCTTTGGGGCCCCGAGACTATTCAAGAAGTCGACGACAGGGCCGGGCTTTTCATAGGAACCGCTTGGTAGCTGACTATTGAGAGCCCACACGAAGGAAGCTCCTCCAACGCTCAAAAGCTTGTAAATTAAGGAGTGTGGACATCAAAGACCCAGAGGTTGTTACAACGACACTAATGTCCCTCCGAAATTTTTTTTTACATTATTTTTCTTTTCCTACGTAGAATTATTTTGCCAAAGTTCTTTTGTTTTGTTATTAAGGTCTAGGGTCAGACCTTAAGTGTAGGGGGAGCAGCTGATACGATCACATTGCATGTGCCCATATCTCTGTCTCCCATGACATCATTGTACCTTTTAATAGACATATATATATAATTAACAAAGTGACATACAACAATACTGACAGGAAGGCGGAATGCACACATAAACACTTTTGTAATTTACGGTCAATGTGCCATAATAAGATATCCCAATCGACAGTTGACCTTTTACCATCATCGCGATCACTACTTTTGTCTGATAATTAACTTAACTTTTCTACCACGTATATAGTGTGTGTGTGTTTGTCGCCATCAGTTCTCTGTTGGATTATATCATCTCTAGGTGTCCAGCAGGTTGTATTATCTATTTAATATTTCAGTCACTTAATAAATATTTATTTATATCGTTGTTAACCAAGAGTGTNATATCGTTGTTAACCTAAAGTGTTATATATATATATTGTAGTGCGACCCTTGGTAGTTCCTCTAAGGGAATATAAATTAAATAGGAAACCTCAGTACCTAAGGTAGATATAGCCTAGCCAGCTATCCCCCGTTGGTCCCTTAGAATACTGTCGTAACACAGGAAAGAGTAAAATGATATAAGGTAAATGTGAAACTATGTGTACGAAGATGAATATGAGGAGGTGGTGCCTGCTGTCTAGGTATTCACGTGCGTGTTGTCGTACAGCAGTCACCGTGCTCGGCTGACACTCCGGGTTAGCTGTGGGTGTCGAAAGGCTGTTGTTATAGGAAGGGAAAATAAGAGTAACACCTAGGTATGAGGTGCAGACGAAGTGCAAGACACAAATACCAGGTATATGCAAAAGGAGCCCAAAGTATGAGGTGCAGACGAAGTGCAAGACACAAATACTTGGGGTATAGGAGAGGACAATGAAGTACGAGGTGCAGACGAAGTGCAAGACACAAGTACTCCAAAGAGAGAACGGGGTAGCCGAGTATAAGGTGCAGACGAAGTGCAAGACACAAATACTAGGCGTACCAGGTGAGGAAAGATAACAGAGTACGAGGTGCAGACGAAGTGCAAGACACAAGTACTCTGAAATGTCGAGGAAAAGAGTATATAGGTTAGAAAAGGAATAAACAAAGACTTTACTTTAAACAGTAAGCCGGACAGCGACAACCGAGTACTGAGACTGATGAATGACACAAGGCACTGGAGTCGACTGACCACGATGGTCAGGTCTATTGGGTTTTTATAATAATTACACTTATTGCCGATTTGGCGATAAATATTATTTGTTAATTCATCAGTCTCAGGCAGCGGATGTGCTGTCTGTATTTTATTAAAATAATTCTCACGATTATGAAAGCGTGACACCATCACAATACTGTTGACGGGCATATAGGCTCAACCCCTAAATAGTGACATAACACTCATTAACGAAATAAAAAAATTTAAGTTTAAACTATAGATAATATAGAATATTGAGATTTAGATGCATTACTAATTACGTAATATAATAAAAAAAATTCGGAAAAATATTTTTTTATGAATTTTAGTTCTACTTTAAAAAAGACACTATTTATTAAGCAAATAAAATGGCATAAATGTAATCAATAAAATTATTGATCATTATTATCATTTTAGCTTAACACGATTTATTTAAAATATAATGTAATTGACTGTAAAAAATAAACAATATTTTATCAGAAAACTAATTAGGACAGTTATTATCATACGCATAACTGGTTATATCAAAAAAGCCTCTTATAGCAGCTTCATAAATAGTATTTCTACTCCATGGACAATTATGCTCATGTGCGTATTTTAAACAATGATACTGACGATTTGCAGCAGCAAGTCTTGTAGTGCCTTCATCCCATTTACAACCATTTTCGTGGGCATATATTAAGCAATTTAAATTACCACGCATGGCAGCGGTAGCGATTGTTCCTTCATCCCAATTACATCCATTTTCATGAGCAAATTTCAGACAACTAATGCAACCACTCGCAGCAGCTTCTCTTGTTGTGCCTTCGTCCCATTCACAACCATTTTCATAAGCATATTTTAGGCATCCTACATTTCGATTCGCAGCAGCCCCTCTCATTGTACCTTCAATCCATTTATATCCATGTTCATAAGCATATTTTAAACAGTCTAAATTACCATGCACGGCAGCTGTAACTAATGTTCTTTCATCCCATGGACAATCCTTTTCATGAGCATACTTTAAACAGTCTAAACAACCACTAGCTGCTGAAGCTCTAGTTGTGTCATAATCCCATGAACATCCATATTCATGTGCATATTTTAAACAATCAAAATTCCTTGTAAAAGCAGCAGCTTTAGTTGTTCCAATGGCCCATTTACATCCGGTTTCATGAGCATACATTAAGAATTCTAAATTACCATAAGTGGCAGTGACACTTGTTGTTTTTTCATCCCATGGACATCCATTTTCATGAAGATATTTTAAAATGTCTAGGCTACTTCTTTTTATAGCAGCACTAAGTATACCGTCATCAAATGGACAACCATTTTCATGTGCATATTTTAAAATTTCTAAATTACCTTTTTCGGTAGCCACTTTAGTTATGCCATTATCCCATGGGTATCCATTTTCATGTGCATATTTTAAAATTTCTAAATTACCACTTTCAGTAGCCACTTTAGTTATGCCATCATCCCATGGGCATCCATTTTCATGTGTATATTTTAAAATTTCTAAATTACCACTTTCGGTAGCCACTTTAGTTATGCCATCATCCCATGGGCATCCATTTTCATGAGCATATTTTAAAATTTCTAAATCGCCATTTTTTGTAGCTGCTAATGTTATACCATCATTCCATTGACAACCATTTTCATGTAAATATTTTAAAATTTCTAAATCACCATTAGCAACTGCTAGTTCCATTATTGTATCATCTAAATCACATTTATTTATATGTGCATATTTTAAGNATCTAAATCACATTTATTCATATGTGCATATTTTAAGCAGTCCAAATGGCCATTCCCAGCAGCAATCCTTGTTATTCCTTCATACCAAGGACATCCATTTTCATGGGCATATACTAGACATTTTAGATGACCATTAGCAGCAGCTTCTCTAATAGTATATTCATCCCATGGACAATCATTTTCATGTAAATATTTTAAAATTTCTAAATCACCATTAGCAGCAGCTAATTCCGTTATTGTTTCATCCCATTCGCATTTATTTACATGTGCATATTTTAAACAATCTAAATGGCCATATTCAACAGCAACTCTTGTTATATGATCATCCCAAGGACAACCATTTTCATGAGCATATTTTAAGCAATTCAAATGACCGCCTACAGTAGCAACTCTAGTTGTTCCTATATCCCAGTCACATCCATTTTCATGGGCATATTTTAAACAATTAATGTACCCTCCTAACGCTGCAGCTCTTGTTGTACCTTCATCCCATTTGCATCCTTTTTGATGGGCATATATTAAGCAATCTATATAACCACCAGCTGCAGCAACTCTGGTTATACCCTTATCCCAATGACATCCATTTTCAACAGCATACTTTAAACAGTCTAAATTACCTCTTTTAGCAGCATTTTCAGTTGTGCCGATGGCCCATTTGCATCCATTTTCATGTGCATATTTTAAGCATTCAAAATGTCCATTCTCTGAAGCAACCCATGTTATACTATCATTTAATGGACATCCGTTTTCATTAGCGTATTTTAAGCAATCTAAATGTCTATTCTCAGCAGCAACCCATGTTATACCATCATCCCATGGACATCCATTTTCATGTGCATATATTAAGCAGTTTAAATGACCCATTGCTGCTGAAACTCTAGTTGTACCTATATCCCAGTCACATCCATTTTCATGAGCATATTTTAGGCAATTAATAAAACCTCCTATCGCTGCAGATCTTGTTGTGCCTTCATCCCATTTGCATCCTTTTTGATGGGCATATATTAAGCAATCTAAATTACCTCCTAGAGCAGCAAATCTACTTATGCTATCATTCCAGGGGCACCCATTTTCATATGCATATTTTAAACAATCTAAATGACCATACTTTGCAGCTGCTTCAGTTGTGCTTTCATCCCATGGACATTCGTTTTTATGTGCATATATTAAGCATTCTAAATGTCCATATTCAGCAGCAGCGATTGTTGTTCTTTTATCCCATTGACAGCCATTTTTATGCACATATTTTAAGTTTTCTACATTACCATATTTTGCAGCTGCTTCGGCTGTTCCTTCATCCCAAGGACATCCATTTTCATGAGCATATTTTAAACACTCGAAATGTCCATTTACTGCAGCGTCTATAATTGTGCCTTTATCCCATGGACATCCGTTTTTATATGCATATATTAAGCATTCTAAATGCCCATATGCAGCAGCAGCGCTTGTTGTTCTTTTATCCCATTTACAGCCACTTTTATGAACATATTTTAAGTTTTCTACATTACCATTTTTTGCAGCTGCTTCGGCTGTTCCTTCATCCCAAGGACATCCATTTTCATGAGCATATTTTAAACACTCGAAATGTCCATTTACTGCAGCGTCTATAATTGTGCCTTTATCCCATGGACATCCGTTTTTATGTGCATATATTAAGCATTCTAAATGCCCATATGCAGCAGCAGCGCTTGTTGTTCTTTTATCCCATTTACAGCCACTTTTATGAACATATTTTAAGTTTTCTACATTACCATTTTTTGCAGCTGCTTCGGCTGTTCCTTCATCCCAAGGACATCCATTTTCATGAGCATATTTTAAACAGTCAAAATGTCCATTTTCAGCAGCGTTTCTAGTTGCATTCTCGTTCAGTTCGCAACTACTCTTATGAGCTAGTTTTAATGTTTCAATATCACTAACTTTAGCAGTTTTTCTTTTCGTATCTTTTTCAAACGGGCATATATTTTTTTCACTTGAATATTTAATTTTAATACCTAAGTAAACACAATAATTTATACATTTTTGCTGTATTCAAATTTCGACTAAATTTCTAAAAATGTCTCTTTAAAAGAGTTACATTTCATTATAGTTCTAATTTTAGTTTATTTTAAATAATATAAATTATGATACTTGTGTTTTGCTCTCTTCTCGTTTTTGTCTAGTTATAAATATATTTCTTTTAAACATAATAGTTTATTTTAAAAAATGTTATAAAATTTAAATATTTTTTTAATTAAAAAATAATAAAAATACTCTCAATATGACATTATTGTAATTCAGTAATTGTTTCAAATGAATAGTCGACGATTGTAGAATTATTTTGTATATTATTAACGTATTTTTATGCGTATTACAAAGTAGTATTTGGTTAATAATTTTTCAATTGTTAGGACACAATCACAATAAATAATATCAAAAATTTTGATTTTATAAACAGATTTTATAACTTTTCATTGACCATGTCAAAATAATATTATATAGAGAAATAAATGTAGCATTATAATCAACATAATTTAAAACTTATTTTACTTTCGTTAAGTCGTTGGTATTTGTTGTACACCAAATTTTTATGACAAGTCTTTATATAACCATGATTAATTAGACAAAGATGTTTCTTGTACTTTATGAAATAGGGAAAATGATTTTTGATGTGAAAGAAATACTATATATACCATTTCAATAAAGATGAAATACCCAAGAACAAAGTTTACGATTTAGTAAAATTTTAATTTTATCAAATAAAAAAAATTAAGTTAATACGAGGCAAAAAACTGAATGGTCAACACAACCTCATTTTTATATTATTATGCACAAAGAGAAAAGAAAAAAAATCATATAATATTAAAAAAAATTATTATTTTATTACACCTATAATTTTATAATTAGAGAAAGTGATGAACATCTTCGGGTACTTAATTGTCATCGAGTACGATATTACCATTTAGCACGGCGGATATATGCCTAAGTAAGTGACTAATTTTAAACAGTTAGACTTACAAACAGTGAAACTTGGTAGTTTTAACACACTGGGTTACCGCGGAATAAAATACACTACATCACCACATTTTAATAATAACTTTGGCACATCACCCATTTTAATAAAATAAATAAATCTTATAAAAAAAAAAATCTCACTGAAAAAATATAAACATGACAAATGGTATTTTAACACGCTAAACATATTAAATACGGTTAAAGGACCTATAAAATATTTACGATTTTTCACACGTGCTTATGGCACGACGATACACTCAAAAAATAAACTTATAAAAAATATTCTGGCTCAACACATTATAAGAAAAATATACATTACGTAGCAATAGTGATTTTTGGTTGTGAGCGTTGCAACCAATTGTTTTTTTATATATGTTTTTACGTGAGTGTCCGCTATTTTTTAGCTTCGATGCGAAGCTGAGAAGGTATTGGTTTTACTATGATGTGTTTTTTTTTTTTTTTTTTTT
>NW_026099572.1:89274569-89303496 GCF_025091365.1 Daktulosphaira vitifoliae
TATAAATACACTAACTGACAATACAGAAAGTATATCTATTGATAATCATAATTGATAATAAACAATCCGTGATGCTAATATCGATGTTATAAAAAACCAATTAGCTACCTATATTTGTAATCCCATGTGTATTATACATGTATATTAACTCAACATTTTGAAACATTAAATGTTTATGTCTAATAAGCTAATAAAGTTATATTAAAAATTCAAATGCCATTTACTATTAAATTAAAAACTCAAACATTTTATTAAATTCAAAATATGTGTTACCATTTAAAAAAACAAAGTTGACCCCCTTCCAAGGCATAAGGGATGAACTTAAAAAGTATTACATAGTTAAAAATTCAAGAATAATGTGTAACAAAAGATAATGAAAAAAAAATGTTTAAATTATTATTATTCTGCAAGTAATTGAGTGGGTTATGATAAAAAAATCACTCTGTATATATATATATTCAATTGGATTTTCATCATTGTGTTGGTAATTTGTATTATTTCTAGAAATATTTTCACTCCAGTTTATGGATTTTATCGTGCCATTGTATTTATTAATATCGATATTATGGGTCATGTTAAGTAATTCATTGTAGGATTATGCAATTATGCAATGATCAAAAAATACAGCATCAATAATAGTCATTATCCCTTTGCAAGAAAGATAATCAACTACATTGTCTTTTCCTTTTATGAATTTTACGATAAAATCTTAATCTAATATTTTCAAGTTTAAGCAAGTTATTCTAGCAGATGGAATTTTTAAATCTTTATATTATTTAATAATATTTTATAATAATATTTAAGTCTAACATGGGGGTTTCAAATAGTTTTAAAAACTATTCTAATAGGCTACCGAATGGTTTTAAAAATATTTGATTATTTCTATCTAAAATTTTATTAAGTACACTTAATTATAATAAGAAGATAATTAACGAATACTTAAGATAAATTATTATACAATTAATAATAGTAAAAATTAGTAATGGGGACATTGGATACACATCGGTTGAATATGCTGTAGAGAAATATAACGTGCATACACTGCTTCACCAAGTAAGTTTCTTTATTTCTTTCCTTATATCTTAATATTAAATATATAGAATTTTCAACGGTGTTTATAACAACGCGTTACCAACCGTGATCAAAATTTATATATTAAAATTCTTCACTTAAAAAGTTAGTTTAATCTTCAAAGATGATCAGGCGTTATCAACCGTGATCAAGATTACTAGCTTTTCTTAAATATTCCTTTTAACCCTTTGCAATGGTGCTCGTAACAACGCTTTACCAACCGTGATCCAAAGGGTTAGATTCCTCCGCTTACGTAATTCAGTTAATCTTCAACGGTGATTATAACCTCTGTTTTACCAACCGTGATACAAAGGGTTATACTTCTACCTTCACCTTAAATTAAGTAGTTCCTAAAGTAAGACTGATATGATAGGTAGCTGTTTAGTATATATTCATCTTTTTTAAAATAAAACAAAATAAATTAATTATTTGACACAATTTGCGTTGTGTATTCGTATTATTGATAAATTTAAGTTAGTAAAAAACAAACTTAAAAGAGTACTACCGTAGAAACGTTTCACTATTTAATATAGTTTTTATGTTTTTTAAATTTATCCTGTTAAGCCATTAAGAGAGTTACTCGTTTTTCTGAAGTAAAACAAATGACGTCGCTTTGTTAAAGAACTATTTTGTTTAAAAGATTACATTTTTAATAATCATAATACAAAATGATAAAAGTTTGGCCAAAAATTGCGATTTATACAATATAATAATAGTAAAATTAAATAAAACTAAGGAAACAAAAATAGGTAAAAAATTGTACAATATACTCAACAAAATATATCAACATAACTTAAATTGCTAAAATCGTCTCATATTTTTAACATTTAAAAGTTTTTATTCAGTTCTTTTGAATTTTAATTGCACATTATATACATTTTACTCAGGGATAAATATTTTTAATTTAAAATTAAAATTCTATCGTTATGTGTGTCGTTAGTTATAAGACGTCATAGTTTTAAACTTACATGTACAATAAAAAGCTTAAAAAATATATTATTGAATGTATAGAGAATATAAAAGAATAATATGATAATGTAAAATTTAATCATTTTTATAAAATAATTAAAAATATATAGAACATGTTAAAACGACTATTCGGGGTTTAAAATAATCGTAATTATTTCAAATGAGGATTGTAATTATTAATTATTAGTGATCTTATTTGGGACATGAGTTTCAAGACATTATGAATCACAACAAGTAAATGTTACATGTAATTATGAAATACGTAAATTTAACTATAAACAATTTTTGTAGATTACAAATTATAAAAAATAAATAAAAAATTGTTGTTTTCTTTATATTTTAACTCAAACATTAAAATCTATTGTAATTATAAGAAACCTATTTAATAAAAAATATTAAAAAGTCTAAAGTTTTGGATATTAATTATTAAATTACCATATTTGAAACTTTATTTTCAAGACATAATGGGTCACAACAAGTATATATCAAATTTAATTATAAAATACGTGGATTTAACTAGAAATAATTTTTGCAACAAAATACTCAAAAATCTGCTGCCCAAAACAATCTTACTGCTTACATATATTTATAACGCGATCTTTCGCCGTTCTTACTTCCCTTCTACTTGGAAGACAGCGATTATTATCTCCATCTTAAAACCTGAAAAAACCCCAGAAAAGTTGACGTCTTATTAGATTTTTACCAGTCCTCGGGAAAATTCTTAAAAAGCTTCTCTTCAACAGACTTCTCCCAATAGAGCAAGGAAAAAATACCATACCTGAATTTCAATTCGGTTTCCATCCAAAACATGCCACATTCCATCAACTCCAAAGAGTCGTAGATACTATTTTTGTATCACTTGAATCCAAAAAATACTGCTCTTCAGTATTCCTCGACGTTTCGCAAGCATTTGGCACGGTCAGGCACACCGGTTTACTATATAAATTAAAAAAAATATTTCCTGCACCTTACTTCCTACTACTCATAATCATATCTTCAAAACAGTTCTTTTAGAGTCGAAATTAATTCCACAGTATACGATTCTCATAATATCCTAGCCGGTGTCCCCCAAGGAAGCGATATTTCTCCCTTCTTATACATCATCTACATAGCTGACATTCTAATGCAAACACACTTATTGGAATAACACTGATGATACTACAATACTAGCTGCCGATCCAGATCCGTACAATTGTAGCAAATTTTTACAATCTCTCCCAAATATAATCTTATTGATGTGACACCTGGAAAATAAAAATGAATGAACTAAAATTTACCCACATCACATTCGCCCCTCGTCAAAATGACTGCCCTAACATAACTCTCAATAACACCATTATTTCTCAGGCAAGGGAAGCGAAATACCTGGTCTTACTATTCGATAGAACGCTTACATGGGGTACTCGTCTTAAAAGTAAACGGAAACAGCTAAATACTCGCCTACATCTAATAAGACCACTCATTCAATACAACCAGAACACTTCCAATCGTGGACTACTTCTATACAAATCCCTCCTCTTAACAATAAGCTCATATGGTATCACGCTGGTTCTAACTGGTCTATACGCGGCATACCCAAACTTTCCAAATTCGAAATTTTCATGGTTGGTATAAACTTTGAATGTATTCGTTATTTCTTTCGTTCTTTTACATAAATGTATTCAAATGGTAGTGAGTTTAAAATCTTCTGAATTAGAGAACTTTCAACATGTCTAACATTTTCTGACATAAAGTGTCTATTCCACGATAGCCATTTATGTACATTATAACTTAAAAATGATTGTTGTATTGTAAATTTATGTTTAAAAATCAAGTCTTGTGTTACTTAAGATTCGATATCTATTACTGATAGTTCTTTAATTAAGTTATTATTTTCCGGTCCGAGTATACACTTCATATCGATTATACTTGTAGACATTGTATTATAATAACACACACATACACACAAATCACAGATATGTTTTAATATTCACTGTACAATACTTATTATCTTTAGTGTTTAGAGTAAATAAAATAATACTGTAGGTTGTTGATGGCTTATATAGGGATCTTGAATATTCCCCCCTCACACTCTGAGAAAAGTTACATATTGTAAATACAACCTCATAACAATACTTGAGTATGGTCATAATTCAATACAGAAAAAAAATTAATACTCTACGTGAGCAGTAACTTTCTATGTTTATTTATTTTATAATATCACTAGTTTTAATTCAGCTAGAAGATGTTTTATCAAAACCAATGTTGTAGTATAATTATTAACATATGTTCTATATATATATATAAATATATGAATAAAGCAAAAGTCATGTAAGGAATGTTTCCCTTTTAGAGTAAACAAAATAATCATTTATTAACACATGTTTCAAACAAGTCCTTTACAATTCATTAACTACGCCCACATCAGGGTTTCTATCACAATTAACCAATCACAAATAATTATTCAACATCTCAGGAATTTCAATAAACTGGCTTACTTTATCCGGCATATAAAAAGCAAGGTCGGGGTCCGAGAATATGTCTGCGTCTTTGTCTCTTTCTCTACCTCGCTCCTCATCTCTGAGCTGTAGCTCATGGTTAATATTTTCTTACATGGAATATGCGTCAGTATATGTAAATAGTTTGTCCTTATAACTTAATATTTTACTCAGATATAAGTTTTATTTATTTTTACTATTTCTTAATATCCTTGCAAGAAATAAATATAGTTTGTATTTTATATAAGTTTTGAATATTATTGTGCCCCTCTTTTCTGGACAACCTTAAATGTGCCGTAAAAAGTGAAGAAGCATAATTTTATTTATTATATATAGTTTGTAATTTATAAAGGTGTTAAATATTATTGTAGCTTTCATTTTTGAACAGATTTAAATGTGCCAAAAAAAGTGAAGAAGCTTAATTTTTGATTAGAATTAATTAGTCTTAGTAATAAAACATCAGCCTGTGTACTCGCCAACCATAAAAGACTATGCCAATTACCTTCCAGTAACGTGTTTAACTAAATTTATATAACAAAAAAATATTTTTGAAGTACGCTATATCCGTTGACTACACAGCTACAGAACTAGTAGTCCGGGTAGAGTTCATTATAAAATATATAGTTCGTAAAGTAGGAAACTTCAGAGTGAATTATAAAAATGTCAATATCGACTATAGGTAATTCATTGAAAATATTATTAGTAGAAATATAGTAGTATATATAATTTGATAATTATATAATTATATAATTATATATAATTTGAAAAGCATTTAAAAAATATAAAAAAATAACAAATAGTATTAGAGGCTATCCTATTTTATAGAATCCTTTTAGCTTTGATGCGAAGCTGAGAAGGTATTAATTTTACAATGTGTTTTTTTTTTTTGTGTCTGTTACCACTTTTTCTCAGCTCTCACCGAACCGATTTCTTTCAATGATACGTCAAAAGATCACAAATCGTATCTAGTCGAAGACATTACCCTTAAAAATTGAAAAAATTTCCCTCGTTCCCCGTAAAAGGGGGAAACCTCCAAAAAAATTACAAATTTAAAAATCGCTAATTTTCGAAATTTTTTCAATTTTTTTTACTTAAAAGTGCCATAACTTTTTCAAAAATGAACATATCAATATAATTCTTTTTTATATAGATGCATAATATCATTACCTTTCATTTGGTATATTTTTTTCATAAATTTAACCCTTAACCTGCCCACAAGGGGGGATTTAAAATGACAACTTTTTCACAAAAAATTAATTTTTTTAACTTAAATTTTGAAAATGTTCCGGAAGGTCTGACACTTTTATATATATCTTAAATTAAAGCTAATGTAATATGCTTTATCATGAAAAAAAAAAATTTCGGACTTTATCTTATCTTCATGGTGAAAATGGCTACCGAATGCTATTTTTGTGTGAAAATTTTCGATTTTGTATTTTCCATTTTTAACTTTATTATGCTATAACTTTTTGAAAAATGTATGAATCATTACAATTTTTTTATGAGAAGTAGTATTTATATAGATCTTTCATTCGACATACTGTTTTTTTAAATCGGACCATTTCCCTAAATACAGGGGGGATTCAAAACATAAAAATGCATATAGAAAGTAGAACTTTTTCAACGTAACTTTTGAAAGTGTTCCGGAAGGTCTGACACTTTTATATATATCTTAAATTAAAGCTAATGTAATATACTTTATAATGGTAAAAAAAAATTTCGGACTTTATTTTATCTTCATGGTGAAAACAGACATTAAACTTAATAAAAAAAATACGATTTTTGTAAAAAAATTCTTTTTTATATTTTTAACTTTATAATGCTATAACTTCTCGAAAGATGTATGGATCAATATAATTCTTTTTTTTGTAGATGCATGATGTCTTTACCTATCATTTGGTATATTTTTTTTATAAATCTGACTTTTTACCTGCCTACAGGGGGGGATTCAAAATGACAACTTTTTCACAAAAAATTGACTTTTTCAACTTAAATTTTGAAAGTGTTCCGGAAAGTCTGACACTTTTATATATATATTAAATTAAAGCTAATGTAATTTACTTTATTATGCGAAAAAAAAATTTCGAACTTTATTTTATCTTCACGGTGAAAATGGCTACCGAATGCTATTATTGTGTGAAAATTCTCGATTTTATTTTTTAAATTTTTAACTTTATAATGCTATGACATATTGAAAAGTGTATGGATCAACATTATTTTTTTATGAGAAATAATATTTTTTAATAATCCCTTTTTCATTCTACATACTTTATCTTAATTAGGATATTAATAATGAACTAGCAGATAATGTAGCTTTTGGAATAGTTCACCAATTTTTTAAAATTAAACACTATCTAAAGATTTGCATCGAAGCGTTTTTTTTTGATAGTGATTTTAATCACTGTCAGATATCATTATACTTTATCCATCTATACCACGTCACCACTGTGCCGCGACCCCCCTGTGCTGTTATGTTTTTTTATTATACTTAGTGTATGGCTATCGAAATTTTTTTGCAGATTAATGTTTGGATTAGCATTTTTCTAGTCGTCATAGCCCTCTATTGAAGGTAGTAAACTATTATTGTCACGATTAAATAATTTTTCTACAATTTTACAATAAACTAACTACGTACCTACACATAATTATTCATTTTTTAACAATTTTAGAAATATAAGCTTGTTTAAGGATCTTATTCTGCAGCGTATTCTCTTTTGAAATTAGAGAACCAATATTTTTATTCTAATGAAAACTAAACATAGCAAAGTATTTACTTTATTAATAGTAATTACTACGAATTACTTCATTAAAAATCCAAAATGTAGGATCATTGTCAAAAACAATTTTTTAACAACTACAAAAGGAAATTAAGATAAGTGAGAACATTTATTTGCATGCTTTACTTCTAATAAATTCAAGAAATAAACAAGAATAAGAATAAATGACATAGAGATAATTTTATTATTTGATAGCTCAACATAGTTCAACCCCAAAATAGTGTTTAACCTCATACTACATACCTCCACATCTCCTGCCCCTATTATCTCCATTATATTATTAAAATTATTATAGTTTAATTATTGCTTATTACACGAGAGGGGAAAAATAATATACTATGTATTAGAGCTATAAAAATAATATATTAAATACTTGTTCATAATTAAAAATTCATCAATAATAATTGAATTATTTTAATTGGAATTATACAATAAATAACAAAGTTCATACAAATAAATAAATATTTTAAAGGTAATAGCGGATAAAACGTTAAAAAATGTACAGTAAATTTCATTGTGAAAAAATTGAACAAAATTAAAATTTAAATGACCAAAATTATAAAAACTAATACTTAAAAATAGTCATAATAATACTGTTTAATACATGAATCGTGTTTTTGATAAAATTCCTTCAAAAATTTAAAAATATCTCTCGTTCACCATAAATGAGGGGAATATCCAAAAAATGTATAAATTTAAAAATCGATACTTTTCGAAATTTTTTCAAGCTTTTTTACTTAAAACTGCCATAACTTTTTTTAATTTTACTGAATTAACATATATATATTTTTTTTATAAATACGTAAGGGACTTTTCTATCATTTTATATAATTTTTTTTATTAATTTGACCCTTTATCCATGGGAGATTCAAAATGACAACTTTTTCTTAAAAATTTAACTTTTGAAAGTGTTCCGGAAATACTGACAGTTTTAAATATACCTTAAATTATAGGTAATATACTTTATTATGAAAACATTTTTTTTAACTTTATTTTGTCGTCATGATGAAAATTTAATGATTCTCGATTTTGTATTGTATTTGGATTTTTCTTTCATTTAGATTCAATAACTTCAAAGATTATCAAGGATCCCATCATTGTAATCTCCCTTCGTTTGAAGAAATTTCTTATTCATATTAAAATTATTTTACTATATGATTTTTTTTTTTGGCTCTTATTATTTTCATAACTTTCACTTGACAAACTCTTTTTAATAATACATCAAATGATGACAACTATTATCTAGTTAAAGATATTATCCTCAAAAATTGAAAACATTTCCATTTTATTAAATAAAAAGTTACTTAGACGACATTTTCCATATAGACAATTAAAATCATTCAATTTTAATGTATTTATTGTTGAATAAAAAAAAAAAATGATTTTTAACTTCAACTACATTTAACTATGATTTTTTACAATTATAATCAAATTTTATTATACACGCAATTGAATAGATTTTTTTCAACAAATTTTCGATAATATTTATTAGTTTCGATGGGAAGCTGAGAAAGTTTTGGTTTTACTATGATGTGTTTTTTTTTTATTTTTTTTTTTGTGTCTGTTACTACTTTTTTTCAGCTCTCACCGAACAGATTTCTTTCAACGATACGTCAAAAGATCACAAATCGTATCTAGTCGAATACATTACCCTCAAAAATTGAAAAAATTTCCCTCGTTCCCCGTAAATGGGGGAAACCTCCAAAAAAATTACAAATCTAAAAATCGCTAATTTTTTCAATTTTTTTTACTAAAAACTGCCATAACTTTTTCAAAAATGAACATATCAATATAATTTTTTTTTATAGTTGCTTGATGTTATCGCCTATCATTTGGTATATTTTTAATAAATCAAACTCTTTATCTATCCACAGGGGAATTTAAAATGACAACTTTTTCACAAAAAAATTACTTTTTCAACTTTTGAAAATGTTCTAGATAGTCTAACACTTTTATATATATCTTAAATTAATGATAATGTAATGTACTTTTTTATGGGAAAAATATTTGACTTCTGGACTTGTCTTCAAGGTGAAAATGGCTAACGAATGCTATTTTTGTGTGGAAGTTCTCGATATTATATTTTACATTTTTAACTTTATAATGTTATAACTTATTGAAAAGTGTATAGAACAATACAATTTTTTTATGAAATATAATATTTTTTAATAATCCCTTTTTCATTGAGGATATAAATAAGGAAATAGCAGATCATGTAGCTTTTGGAATAATTCACCAATTTTTAAAATTAAACACTATTTAAAGATTTGCATCGAGCGTTTTTTATGATAGTGATTTTAACCACTGTCAGATATCATTATACTTGATCCAACTATGTAACGTCACCACTGTGCCACAACACCCTGTGCTGGGTTTTTTTAATATTGTGTGTTTCTTGAAATCATGAAAAAGAAGTTAGTTTACTACAACCCCACCCCAAATAATTTTTTTTTATCTATAACTTATTATAGTAAGGTTATAGCTATAACTTATTGAAAAATGTATGGATCAACACAACAATTTTTTGCGATAAGTACTATTTATAAACTTATTATGTTCTTTAATTTGGATCATTTTTCTTTTTACAAGAGGGTTCAAAACTTTTTCAACTAAATTTTTGAAAGGGTTCCGGAAATACTGGCATATTTATATACATATTATATTAAAACCTATGTAATATATTAAAATATTTCAAACTTTATTTTGTCTTCATGGTGTAAACGGACATCAAAGTTAATAAAACCCAGTATAGGGGGTTCGCGGCACAGTGGTGACGTGGCATAGTATAGATATAATCTATAGATTATTCGGTAGCCATTTTCACCACGAAGACAAGTCCAGAGGTCAAATGTTTTTTTATTAAAAATATTGTGTATTTAAAAAGGGGTAATGAAACGACATTATCTTGTTAAGTCAACATTTAATCTGATAAGAAAAGAGAGAATAGTAAACCAATTCATCAAATAAAAATATTTTAAAAATAATTTACTATTATATAATTTAAAAAAATATATTTGATTTATCATTATTCTTAAAGAAGGCGCATTCCATTGTATGCGGATTATTCCACATAAAACTGTTTATTATGAAATCATGTGTCATTTCATATCAGTAAGCAGTGTTACATATATCTTATCTGTATGTCTAATAAATAGGTAATATTTTATAAAAAATATATTTTAACCATAAATTATAAAAATTTAATTAATTGAAATATCCTTATAAATTACAATTTANAAATATATTTTAACCATAAATTATAAACATTTAATTAATTGAAATATCCTTAAAAATTACAATTTAGTTTAGCAAAATTTTGCAGATTTTAATTTTTTAGCTTAAATTTGTTACTAGTTTTTAAATTTTACCATAAAAATATTTATATTATTTTTTGGCGCATTAAATATCCAAATATCCAAATTTTCAAAGTTTCTTTTTAGAAAATTCGATTATTGCACTTTTATGTATAGAAACTTCCAAAACACTGAAATATATTTATTAAAAGTTAACTGAATACAATTATCTTTTGAAAATGTTTCAGATATTAGATATAAATTAAAAAATGTATTTAATAAACTTATTACGCTTAAATAATTTAATATCAAAATTACCTTCGTTAATTATCAAACAGGAAATTATCATAAAAAAATATATTAATTGCCAGTTCTAAAATAAAATAAAATAACGTTTTACATTTTATCAAGTATCTTCTATAAAATGTATTACTCACCTCCATTTTTAGTTTTCTTATTTTTACTTGTGTTTATTATAGTAATGTATACTAAATAACTGATGGCAATCTACGGGTTAAATAGGTAGGCATATATAAATATCACTAACATAAATCATTTTAATTAAAAAAATTATTTTAAGTAAATTTAAAGTTTATATACTTTATTATATCAGTTAACATATTCATACACATGTGAACAAATTTGGCCAAATTGGAATTGTCATAAATATATTTTCAATATAATAAAATATGATAAATTACTGATACATATACAATTATAAATTTATTTTTTTATGCTATAGTATACAATTATATTTTTAAATTTTAATATTATCTACTTTATATTATTTCGCTTCGATGCAAAGCTGAGAATATATTAATTATACCATGATGGGTTTTTTGTGTGTGGTCTGTCACTACTTTTTCTCTGCTCTCACTAGACAGTTTTTTCTCAACGAAACATAAAAGATCACAAATCGCATTAATTTTATAACATAATTTACAAAAATTGAAAAAATTACCAAAAAAATACAATTATTTAAATCGATATTTTTTATCGAACTTTTTTGATGAATATGATTTACCTTTTTGACATCCTTAAGGAAACTTATCGCTCACTTGTTTTATATACTTCCTTATGAATGTATTGATTTAATTATGTTGTCACTAATATTTAGTATTAATCGTCATATTATTATTTATTTATTACAACTCAACCTTGACTCCTTCAAGTTTAAAAGCAGGGGAGGAAAAGTATCCCATTTAATCATCCTCTCTATCAAAAAAAAAAAAAAAAATTAAAAAACTCAGCATAGTTTGGTCGCGGCACAGTAGAGATGTGGCATATTTGGCTTCAGTATAATCAGTATATTACAAATATAATAATAAACGGATTTTGGTGCAATATCATACAAAAGCCATTTATGATATAAAACCAGTTATCGAGGAATCAGTGGACAATCTGCAAATTTTCATCGTCAATATGAAAGCGCTGGAAAATTTAGATCACAATGCAAATTTATGGGGCACTCTTATGTTTCTCTTCATATCATCAAAACTAGACGCGAATACATTGCATGCAAAACTAAGTATGAAAATTTTCAATTTGCAGGAAATGTGGAAAAGTTCATAATACATTTTTTTAAAAGTTACGTATGCAGGCCGGTCAAGTTCCACGTATCTTATCATCACCCACCCTCTCTCGCTGCTTGACCTACGACATTCATAGTAGTCGTGTGTAGTACTATCGACACCTAAATCAGTACGTTTGTGTAGGACGGTTAAGCCGATCCGTTGAGTCTAATTTTTCGTTACCAGTAAATTGGCGTAATTTTGTATTGGCCTGTATAGGCAAAAAATCAGTCGTAAATTTTCTTGAGTACTCAATTCATAATTTATGTATTTATAAATAAACGAAAAAAAAATGTTGTTATTTTAAAATATAATTTGACAAAATTTTAAAGACGTTACATTTGTATATATAAAATTTTTAAACAATACTTTAAAGCAAACGTAAATAACAGAATTAATATTTAATGGTTGTTTAAAAAGTATTTTTGATATTGATGTAATTATTTTAAAATTCAAAAACGTTCATATTTCATATTTTCAAAATAAGTATGGCTAATATTTGGTGTAAAAACTTAGTGGTAGGTAAAAATATAAAAAGAGTATTATTTTTTTTTAATTTCAGCTAAATATCTAAATTTAATATGATTTATAATTATATTAATAATATATTGCATCATCATAAATAATAGAGTAAACATTGTACAAATTTATTTATAGATATTTACGTGTAATCATTGACAAAGGCATTTATATTTTAATACAAATTAAATTCTACTATAATTACCGCTTATCAAAAAAAATATGTATAGAGTATTTATTGAATGTGTCAAACGTTCTATGTGCCAAAAACATAGTTGTTCAGAAAACACAAAAAACAATGGTAACATGGGCATGTCTCACATAACGAACACCATCAATGAATGCAATTTTGTACAAGTAAAAAATTTAATTGACATTTGAAACACATACAAGATTGTGGTCTTTGGCAAATACCACATAAATTAGAAATAAAACAATTTTTCACTTTTTTGGCACATAGAACGTTTGACACATTTACTCTTCATATATACTTCTAGAAACGATCAGAAGGCTAAGAGTGATAGATCCACAGAAACAAAAATTATCACATGGTGAAGACAGGGAAAAGCATCTTGTCTCTCTCGACATAACAATGAAATATTTCTAGAATATTCCTTTTTGATATTAAAATACTTCAGAATAACTGAAAATATTCTCAGAATATACGTTGTCAGCAAATATAACATTCTCACATTAAAAATGAATACTTTTAAAATATTATAAAATATTAAGTATTTTGCAAGTTGTATATATATATGTGTGTGCAATGCCGGTTAGGTTGGGTTTAGCATCGGTAATTTGCTATTTTGTGTAACTCTTTTGGTTTGATTAATAAATAATATGACCATCTATTTGCGGAAGGAAAGGACAATATAAGATTTGGAAATTAAGCCTTACATTATAATAAATAAAAAGAAAAAGACTACGCATATATGATAATAACAATATGATATTTTGGTTAAAGAAAACAGACAAACAAAGTAAAAACAATGATAAATTAAATTAGAACAAATTACTAATGAACAAATAACAAATTATCCCCTTTTTTCTAACTAATATATTAGTTTTTTATGTGGACTGTAGATACTTTAAACAAACAATAAAAAAAATTCTTAATATTTATCCACTGCCGTTTGAAGGTGATGAATACTGTGAAAATCCGAATAAAGAAAGGGCAAATAACACCGTCACATTCAACAAAAAAATGAGCAGCTCAGTTCAACGACTATGGTAACAAGGTAATACACGACTCAAACACTTGGCGTTGATATGACCAAAACGACCGAATAACAGAGCGCGAAATAAATCAGTTTTCAATGCCATACGTTGCAGGGACCTGTCTAAACAGCAACGCCGCCGTACCATTACGAAGGTGGTGGTTTTAGTGGGAAAAAACACATTGAAGGTCGCAGCGTATATTGAACGCGGAATCTCCAGTCCACTAAACGGCTATAGAAAATGAAAATAAAATTGCGTGATGTCAGCGGCATACCTGTTGTGACAAACACAAACGTGTATGACGTGACCGACTGACCAGCTCACCCCCACTTACCGTGTTTTTATGTTTAATTAAATATGTATAGCGTCATCTCACATTAATATGTATGTAACAATATGTATATATAAATGATATATTTCTCGATACTTATGTATAATTATTAATAATCATTCACATGTGAAAAAATGTAATAGTTTGATATATTTAAATTGTCAGATTAATATAACACAAAATTTAGGAAAATTTTGTTTTTAATATAATCTTTTGAATATTTTAATAGTGAAAATAAAAGGTGATAGATATACTAGGTCAGTCAACAAAGGAAATATGGCGGAAAAAATTCGCAACCAAATTATTTTTTTTTTTAAAGTTTAATTAAGATATGTATAATGACATACTAAAAGTCCTCATCAATTGGACTAGAGTTTTTTTTTACAGAGTCACAAAAGTTCAAAAATATGAGCTTTTTTAATTTTCTCAAAAAATATTTAACTTACAAAAAAAAGTTTCGCACAAAAGTTGTAAAAAATACAGTTTTAAACAAAAAAGGTATCTTATACTATTTCATTTAAACAAATATTTTTCGGGTTACATTACATTTAATATGAGTACTAAAATTTATTTTCCAAATTTTTTCATTTTACGGTTACTTTTTATCATGTTATAATTACTTTAGACACAATGTTATAAATGCATATGTGTGTATGTGTGAATATATTTATTTATAGTATCATTAAAGTGTAATGTATATTAAGATACAACCAATAGAGCAGGTAATTGATTTGACGCTAGTAGGGTAAAATTGAGGACTCTGAAACCCCTCCGCCTCACCTACTCACCATCCTACCAAGTGTGTGTGTGGAGGAAGTGTACGGGGGATTAAATCCAACGTAAACTAACCTAATGATGAGAGAGGGAGAGGTATTACATTATTATAACGCTCATAAGAGTCTGAACTTTGTGAGAAAAAAATTGTGCCGCTGTCTGTATATTATTAAATTTATAGTTATAATTTCTAAGAATTTTACCATCGGCTACCAGACGCTTAGGTAAGCATATTTCCAACATCAAAGGTATTACCGTACAGTAATGATCACTGTCGTATGCATTTATATTTTATATAGTATTTTATTATTAAACTATATGCTTTCAATTTATATACTAAATAAATTAAATATAATAAGGATAAGGTACTAAAATATATAACACATTTATTTATTTATTTTTTTTTATAGTCAAATATATATTTAAGTAATCATTAGTATTTTATAAATAAAATCTTTTACGTTATTTTTTGAAAAAAACAAATTATAATATTTTATGAACTTCATTAGTCATAGTATTATATTCAAACATTTTGTCGTGTACAATTAAGAAGTATGCTGTAGTGTTGGTCGGAAAATTTTTATCAGATTCAAATTCTAATCTTATATCTACTGGCGCATTTTTTAGTAATTCGTTTTGCCTCGAACAGTCAATGACAATGAGTGGTTCAGTTGTCTTGAATTCTGTTTTTGTCAGCATAGGACACGCCATCTCCTTTTCATAGAACGCCTCTTAAAATTGCGTGTACATATGATATGGTACAGCATACTTATCATTTGGAAAGTCCATTCGCAAGTTGTCATAGGGGTACGATTTCGAATTCATGTATACTTTTAGAGATGATAACGAACAATGGTCAAATCTACTACTATCTTTGTTTATTTTATTTTTTCTATCCACTTGAAAAGCTACAATAAGAAATCTCGGGCTCTCAGTCTGCGATGAAGTTTTCACAGTCCAGGCTTGTCTTTTACTATTTGGTAGGCCGGGATTTTCATATAGATCCCAACTTCGAAATGTTATTTGAAGTGGTGTTGAGGATTCCAGGATTTTGAGCATGTCTAAGCATGTCATCCGACACACATACATGTGGAACTTTCCATATAACTTTGTTCAAAATAATTTTACAACTTGATAAATTTTCATTTGTCAAGTAAATACAGTTTAAATCTGTACCACTCCGTTGCAATATTAAGTCTTGACGACAATTAACGATGATTTTTTTATGATCCTCGGCAAATCCTAATAATAACCTTAGAGGTATGCATACTTCAAATTTCATACTCATATTTGCAGTTACAACACTCCAGCCAGAATTTTCAAACCGTGTATGATCATTCGGTGAAAATGTGACGTATCCTTTTATTGTAGACATTATTCCAGGCATACGCGATCTATCAATTTCTATTGAGTTCAATAAATATCTTATTTTAGTGAATCAGTGAACTAGTTGTTCCAATTGTTAACCAATTGTACATCTGAGCCGGCAGGAACTCTCGAGAGTTCTCCATCAATCAAGAGATAGGAATCACATGGAAGGGTGTAAACATCTTGCTGTTGAATACATATTCGTAATTTCACTTTAATATCATAATAATTAATTTTAAACTCTCGATTTTCTAAATATTTTTATACAAATATATGTAATAGAGTATGTGTATAAATATGTTTTATACAATAACAATTACACATTAACAAAAAATGTCTATTAACAAACGCAGTAATGTGACTGAATAATCAAAAAAGAATTTGATAAAATATTATTTCTAACGTATAAATATTTTATCTATGAAATTGCATAATATTATACATATTTATTTATTTACTTTAATATCATAATAATAATCACCTTATGATGAGTTTCATCATTACCTCGCCTTCTTATTTATCACCACATGTAGATTAACCCTCCATACTTGTGAAATCTACTACCATGAGAGAGCTTCTCCATTATACTCTTAACCTTTCATAGGAAGAGGGTCATATGCCTTTCACCATATCCCCCCCAGGGCTTTTACACCACCCGTTCACCAATGACAGGGTAAACCTACATCATGTGGGTGTGGGGTGACTATGCCTTTCACTATATCTCCCCGGCTGTTTACACCGCCCGTCCACCAAGGGAGAGGAAACAGCCGGGGCCGTTTTGGGGGGGTCCTTTTTCATACTTTATAGTACTACTATTTGACATTTAGCTTTTGAATACTTTGTATTTTTTCACCAAAGTGTTACTTTGGTGAATAACAGCGTTGTTGCGCACTCTTCTGTCGATATTTCTATTAGACGATCTTCGTCAAAAGTTGACTTGGGCCACTCAGAACTTTTTTAACTAACCAACCTCCACCACATTATTAAATTCATTAATTAAAGTGGGCAAATACCACGTGAGACCACATCCGCCGGGTTATCAGCAGTACGCACGTGATGCCATTGTACAATGGATGTGAGCTTGTGTATTTCTCCTACTCTGTGGGCCACAAACGTTTTTCACCTAATTGACGGCGATGCTATCCATGAAAGTACCATTGTAGAATCGGACCAATAAAAATAACTAGAAATATTTAATCGTAAACTGCGCCCATACTTATTTGCTAACCGTGCTAATAATACGGCTGCTAACAGTTCGAGTTGTGGCAGTGACACAGTTTTGAGTGGGGCGACGCGAAACTTGGAACAAATTAAATTTACAACACACTGACCATCGTTTTGTACTACTCGTAAGTACAAGCATGCACTGAACGCCGTAAGTGACGCATCCGCGAACCCGTGTACCTCAATCTCGCTTATACTGCCGCCACCGACTACTCGCCTTGGTATTACTAATGTGTTTATTACTCATAATTTTTCCCGGCTTTCTTTCCACTCGCGTTCTATATTTTTGGGTACCTTAGTATCCCATCCGATTTTCAATTGCCATAACTTTTGAATTAAAATCTTAAATCTTATCTTATGACTACTGGATTTATTAGTCCCAAAAGATCGAAAATTGCCGACATTTCAGCAAGAATAGAACGCTTTGTAATTGAAACATCTTTATTGTATTCTTTTATCATGTACTGATATGAATCATTGTTTTTGTTCCAGTACATACCTAATATTTTGGTTACTATATTTTCTGGTACTGCAGTACTATCATGTTGATTTCTAGAATGCTCTAAACTAGTCGGTAATATACTAGGTTCGTTGCTAGCCCACTTAACCGGTACTACTGCTATAATATAATCGTAATGCTTATTACTACTCAATACACAACAGTATCTATAGAAAAAAAATTATATTAATTCGGTCATTTTTAAAAAAGTTATGACAATTTTAAGTAAAAGAAATTGAAAAAATGTCAAAAATTAGCGATTTTTAAATTTGTAATTTTTTGGGGGATTTCCCCCGTTTACGGGGAATGAGGGAATTTTTTTAAATTTTTGTGGATAATGTCTTTGACTAGATACGATTTGTGATCTTTTGACGAATTTTTGAAAGAAATCGGTCCAGCAAGAGCTGAGATTGAGCATTCACAGACACAAAAAAAAAAACATTATAGTAAAATTAATATCTTCTCAGCTTCGTATCGAAGCTAAAATTTTATAAGAATTGAAAAAATTGTATCGTTAACCCTTTAGCAGGCGCGTGCCTATTTTTAACGTTCATAGTCACGTGGGGGTTCATCAGACTCCATTTCTAAAAATTATAAAATATGTATTAAAACAGTTCATTTTTTTTAATTCAAAGACATTATTTGTTACCATATAATATATAAATATGAATGAAAATTCAAAAATTAAAATTAAAAAATAAATAAAATACAAAACTATTTGCATTACTAAAAATTATATTACGAAAAAAAAAAAAATTATTTTCAAAATTTCATTAAAAATTTTGGTTTGTAAAAAAAATTATTTTAATTGCAAAATCTTATTTTTAAGGCGGCAAACAATAGCTTTTATTATAACAAAATTAATTTTTCTTGTATTTCTTTGAGCTCAATCACGGCTTATATTTATTAGTTTTATGTGTATTTACATTTATATAATCATTTTTCTAAATTGAATTTTTTTATTATTAATATTACAATACATTTAATTATTATGATACAATTATTCGTGTGTAGTAGCACATTGATTACCAATAATCAATGTGTCTACATTGCGACGCGATATATTTATTACATATTTTGTGCTTATTTGTTCCGTATTATCGAGTAGTGNCCTCGACCCCACTGTGCTACCGTTTTTGTTATTATTTGTTCCTTATTATCGAGTAGTGGAAATTCTAAATAGATTATTTATTTTAAAACTTAATTGCACAGTCGGTAGCATATCCACATAATTCCAATTTCAAAATATTATATCGATTATAACATTGCATTTACGATAAAATGATATTTTGAAAAAAATTATAACGTTACAAGTCGCGTGGGGGTCAATATGACCCATTTCAATTTTGATGGATGTATTAAGTTATACATTTTTTTTTCGAATGTATTTATTTATGAAAATCGATTCAATATTACTATAAAAACCATCTTCTAAATTTATATCTATGTACACCTTTTATGCAATATAATACATCCGTTTTTATTTATGTGGGGGTATGCTAGACCACCCGCGACTGTGAAAGAATTAAAATTAATATGCATTCAGGAAATTTTATAATTACTATTTATAGTAAATTTATCAGAAAATCTCAATATTTTTTTGCATTTTTAACGTAATAGATAACTGAAATAGAAATAATAGTAATCATTTCCTAGTAACATTTGGTGTTTAAAAAGATTGTACGATTGTATTATTCTGAAGTTAATTAGTTTTAATGATTTATTTTTACTTAAAGAATTAATCAAAACAAAATTGTTAAAAAAATGTACTCAAATGAGCGTATTATAAAATTTGATTTTAATTGTAAAAATCCATTATTAATTCAGGAGAAACTAAGAATCATTTATTTTTAAAAACGATTTATATAACAACATGTTAATAAAAAAATTGGAATATTATAATCTAGTAGTAATACACACAAATAGAGTAAAATATTATGAAATTACAAAGTAAAATGATTTAATTTTGTAGTTATTGTGTATCACACACGTCGCTNTAAAATATTATGAAATTACAAAGTAAAATGATTTAATTTTGTAGTTATTGTGTACCACACACGTCGCTCCACCATTTCACCTTCAACAATCTGTATGGAGAACATGGGACAAGTAACTGTATAATTGATAGATTAGAATTTTTTTTCAAATTTTGAGGGTAAATCATCAACTAATTGTAATTATTTCATGTATAGTTGTAAAAAGTAGGTCAAGTTTGAGCCGAGAAAATAAATGATAGTCACAAAAAAATACCTTCTCAGATATACATCGAAGCTAAAATCTAAAATATAGTAAAATAATTTTAATATGACTAAGAAATTTCTTCTCGCATGGGGCGACTAAAGTGATGGAATCCTTGATCTTGATTGAAGTTATTGAATTTAAATGAGATAAAAATCAAACGAGTTGAAAATTTACTCCAACTCAAAAAAAAGCAAAAAATTAATTGCCACAGACGGATTTGAACCTCGTACCCTAAGCGTGAAGACCCAAGTTTTACCGACTCAACAATCGTACATTTGAAAAAAAATGGCAATTTAAGCTAGTTCAAATTTCAAAGCTATTTTCACGACTTAAAAAAAAGCAATTTAAATAAGTTTAACTTTTTATGCTATATCAATATGATTTATATAATATTTATGAAAATCAGTGTACTCTCCTCATCAGGTATTTTAAAATAAAATAAAGTACAAAACCCAGAATTTTAATAACAAAAATAACATATTTTTGCATACGGTAGTTATTTTTACCATGAAGACAAGTCTAGAAATCAAATTTTTTTTTCATAAAAGTATATTACATAAGTTTTAATTTAAGGTAATATAAAAGTGTTAGTCTTTCCAAAACATTTTCAAAAGTTAACTTGCAGTATCATTCACTACTTTTAAATTATTGAAAATTTCTTAACCTTTGCAATAACTTGAATTTTCTTCTCGTATAGATGGGTCTATTCCCATAAAACTATAATCAATATTAAATCGATCAAAAAAATTTAAAGTTTTACTTATCACAAAATCTTCTATTTTTTTTATTTTTTATAAAGTTTGATACTTCATTGAAGTCCAAATATATGCGTTAATTTTTTATGATATAATTTTCTTCCCCATCGAAATTTTCAGTGTCAATTCTTTTAATGTTAAATGCCATTTTAGTTTTTGTCTCGTGTGTAATATGTTTATCGAAAAATACTAAAGCAATGTNATATGTTTATCGAAAAATGCAAAAGAAATGATGTCTGAAGTTAAATACCATAAATGGTTAACAAATTTTTTCAAATTATTTTTTGATAATTCTTCATCTATGGTTTTGTATTGGAATATATCTTTTAAAAATTCTAAATCTTGTCGAGGCAAAAAAGTAGCAATTGGTGCATTAAATCAAGCTTTGATGTATAAATTAATCAAGAAAATGTATATACTCGAGATTGAATTATATTCTTTTTGTGTCTACTTGAATTCTTCACGAAAAATAAATATTTTAAGAGTATAAATCGCTTTTGACATCCATCGAGTATGGTGAATCGCTCCTGGAGCTCTAAATAATACACCTCTAGGCGGAAATCCATTTAAAAAAATTACTGTTAGCTCAAGAAATTCTCTATAATCTTCTCTTAAGTGGGATAGTTTTAATTGATTTAAACAAAACTCTAAAATATGATCAATAGAACTTTGCAATTTTTCAAAAATAAATCGATTGTTGATACCAGACTTGTAATTTTCGGGCTAGACTTTTGAAAACGAAGAAATAAGGGGACATTCGGTACTGAAGTTATACCAAATTTTATGTCAAATGTACATTTTAAAATAATCTCGTAAATATGATGACGATACGGAAAGTATAAAATGTTTTTTTCTAACCATTGTTCTAACAAAACAAACGTACCTCCAATACTGCCTAAACGATAATTAATATTACTATTTATATTTTAAATTAAATTTTGAAGGATATAAAATTATAAATAACAGTTAATATAGTTTTATGTAAAAGTAGCAACACGAAAAACAGTGATTTTTTACACAAAAATAATAATTTTCGTTTAATTTCGACTGAGTTAAATAGATAATAATAAACAATTGTTTTATTTACCTATGTTAGTGACTGTAGTATCAAAACACATAGCTTTTACGTGGTTTCTTAAACCCCAATCGACCAACGTTTGATATATAGCCTCAGCCTGTGATTTAGAAGTTCCGTTTAACATTTTTGGTACTGCTAATAGTTGGTCATTTCCATTATTTGAAATAATTATAGGTAGTCTATCAACTAATTGTTTACTATATAAATCAGGTAATAATTTTCCGTCCCAATGTAAAACTAAGGCATTGAGATTAGTCACAGAAAACTTGTCGCGAATTTCTGTAGCTAAATTCCAACGTATTTTTCACGATGTCGTTTAATTGATGACCTATTAACTATGATATCATTGACATCATGCCCTAATGATCCAGCCACTGCAATTATAATATGCACTGCGTCTCGGTCGCTTATTTTGCACCTATCTAATGCTGAAGATAACTTTTCAGTCATTATGTCTATTGTACCTCTTTGTTTTATGGAGCTTGATATTGGCAAAACATTAGTTTCATTAGACGGACCCGGTGAAAAATTAATATCTTCTAAATTTAATATTTGATCTTAAGTTTTTTTAACATTGCCATCAAACAAATTACTGAAGTTATCATTGTTTACAACTATAAAACAATATAAATTAAGAATATAATGATGTATTAATCGTTTTAGATAATTTATAGATAGTAATATTTTAATCTAACTCACAATCATCAGGCAAACTTTCTTCTGTGTTGTCGCTTGTAGAACAGAATTCCACAGTTTTAGCTAAAATTTAAATAAAAATTGCATATGACTGAACAATACTATACTATTCATTGTTTATTTATAACTCAAAATACTTACTAGTAAATTTGAATTCATCTTCATTAAGTTTTCTTTTTTTCTCATATTCTTTTAATTTTTTAAATTGCGTAAATTCTTTTTTTTGGTAAGTTACATCAACGCCAATAAGTGATCCTGGACGACCTTTTTGTCTTTGACTTATTTATTTGCTTGTCTATATCAATAGTCATCATGTCTAATGCATCTGCCTGAGCAATATCAAATAGCTCATCAAAACATTGTACAAATTTATTTTCTTTATCTATCTGAGTATTTGTACGCCGACTTGAATTTTTTTGCAAATTACAAATTTTGTCAGAATATCAATGTTTCATCGATCACTAAACGCGCACTATCACGAATACTCAAATTAACTTCTCGAATATTAAAAAATAATACCGATAAAACTTGTTTATTTAATGGTAATTTACATCCAACGAGTTGATGTGAACTATTACTATGTAAATTATGATTCAGATACCGATACACTTTCATTTAGGTTGATAACGTGATGTGCGGCTGAAGGTAACACGGTACCGACGGGATCTGAATCATAAGTGCATGGTGGCCTAGTGGTTTGGTTTGTCTATACAACGCCTTGGGTCGCGGGTTCTAATCCCGTACCGTGCCTCTTTTTTTCACATGATTTCCGGTATACTTTCTGTCAATCCCCGGCGGTTGTGTTATGCTGATGAGTAAAAGCTTTAAGATTACAAACATTTTCATTTCTATTGTATTTTGTATGGACAGACTATTAACACGTAAACCGATTTATTGTCAAATTATTATTTTTAATGAATAACAAAAATCGTTCAAATATTTCATCATTTTATAAAATAATTTTACTAATAAATTCTTATTATTACAATTGTGATACACATTTGTTATAGATTTAAAAAAACATGCAAATACATCATAATTTTAACCCATAAATGAGGGAAATCTTCAAAAAAATTACAAATTTAGAAATTGCTAATTTTCAACATTTTTTCAATATTTAGCTTCGATACGAAGCTGAGATCGTATTAGTTTTACCATGATGTGTTTTTTGTTTTGTCTGTTGCCACTTTTTCTCAGCTCTAACTCGACCGATATCTTTCAACAATACGTCAAAAGATCACANAAAAAACATGCAAATACATCATAATTTTAACCCATAAATGAGGGAAATCTTCAAAAAAATTACAAATTTAGAAATTGCTAATTTTCAATATTTAGCTTCGATACGAAGCTGAGATCGTATTAGTTTTACCATGATGTTATTTTTGTTTTGTCTGTTGCCACTTTTTCTCAGCTCTAACTCGACCGATATCTTTCAACAATAATTCGTCAAAAGATCACGAATCGTATCTAGTCAAAAACATTACCCTTAAAAATTTAAAAAATTTCCCTCGTTCGTAAATGAGAGTAATCTCCAAAAAAAACTACAAATTTAAAAAATCCCTAACTTTCGAAAATTTTCCAAATTTTTTTACTTAAAACTGCCATAACTTTTTCAAAAAGGAACACATCGACATAACTTTTTTTTATACTAAATCCTTAGATATTTTCCTTTCATTTGACATAATTTTTTAAAAATATAAATCTTAACCTTCTCACTGGGGGGAATTTAAAATAGAAACTTTTTTACAAAAACTAACTTTTTCTACTTAATTTTTGAAAATGTTCTGGAAATACTGCGTCCTTTAAACATATATCAAATTAAAGCTTATTTTATGCACTATAAAATAAAAAAAAAAATTTGTCCCGACGACCTATCTTCTATGCGCAAATGGCTACCATATTCAAAAATATGCTTTTTTAACAAATTTTTTTTTTTTTTAATTAAACACTATCTACAGATTTGCATCGAAGCGTTTTTTATGATAGTGATTTTAATCACTGTCAGATATCATCTATACTGGACCCAACTATTCCACGACCCCACTGTGCCGCCACCCGACTGTGCTGGGTNTTTTAAAATTAAACACTATCTACAGATTTGCATCGAAGCGTTTTTTATGATAGTGATTTTAATCACTGTCAGATTAAATCTATACTGGATCCAACTATGCCACGACCCCACTGTGCCGCCACCCCACTGTACTGGGTTTTTTTTTACTTTCTTTAAATTCGAAAAAGTAATTTTTAAATTTGAGTTAGCTTAAATAGCCAATTTTATCATGTGACGAAAGTAACGAACAGTTGCTGAATTGGTAACACTTGTGACTTCACACTTAGAGTAAGAGTTTCAAATCTGTCTGTGGTAATTAATATTTAGCATTTTTTTTGAGTTGGAATAAAATTTTCAAATCATTTGATATTTATCTCATTTAGATTCAATAATATCAATATTTTAGAATAAAATATAGAATAAAATTTAGAAAAAAATAAAATGAGAAAAAATTGATATTAATGTTAATATTATTTTATTATGTGGTTCTTTTTGTCGCTACAATTTATTTTGCGAACTCTCACTAGATCTACTTTTTTCAACGATACGTCAAATAATTACAATTCGTATTTAGTTTAAGTTATTACTCTTAAAAATCGAAAAAATATTCCTTATTCAAATAAAAAGTAGCTCAAACAGCTTTTTCCATACAAACAATTAAAATCATTAATTTCTAATATTCTTAAAGTATTTATTGTCGAATTAGATTTGATAAGATAAAAGTACAGTGGACCCCCGGTAATCCGGCCCCTGGTTAATCCGGCACCTCTTGTAATCCAACATGTCTATTATTATTGGGTATTTTTTTACAATCTTCGCTAATGTAGATAATGCATGATTGAAAAGGTTACAATTGTGCCATCACTATTGTGCTAAAAGTATACATTTTTTATTTACTATTTATTCATTATGTATTACATATACGTACCTAATAAATTATGTCGTCACAAACCCAGAAGCGAAAGCACAAAACACTGACAATTAAAGAAAAATGTGATATTTTAGACCATTTAAATCGTAATAAATCTTTTAGTAGTTTAACAAGTGAATACAACGTAGGTCGAACTACAATTTATAATATTAAAAAAAATCATGAGAAGATTAAAAACTTCGTATCAACTACTGACTGTGGGCCAGACAAGAGACAGACACTCAAGAAAGCTGAATACCCAGAAGTGGAAGAAACTTTGTACATGTAGTTTCTTCAGGAAAGAAATAGGCATGCACCAATTTCGGGAACCATGTTGGCCATAAAATTTTTTTTATAAGGAAATTATAAAAAAAGATGATTCTGTGGCTAGCGAGAGATGGTTAGAACGTTTCAAAAGTCGTCATGGCATACGTTTAATGACTATAACAGGAGAGAAACTTTCTATTGATGCTACCTGTATAGAGCCATTTAAATTAAGATTTTTGCAAAAGGTGAAAGATTTAAATTTTAACCCATCACAAGTGTACAATGGAGATGAATCAGGACTTTTTTGGTGTGTGATACCAAACAAAACTTTCGTTTCCTATAATGAAAAATCCGTACCTGGGCGAAAAATAAGTAAAGAGCGTGTATACATACTACCATGTGCAAATCCTGCGGGTTCACACGCGCTAAAAATGGTGGTCGTTGGAAAATCGAATAAACCACGGGCATTCAAAAACATTGATTTGCTTGTACATTATTATGGTCATTATTGGATGACAAAAGGCCTATTCAAAAAGTAGTTTGATGAATGCTTTGTACCAGAAGTTAATAAATGGTTGAAAAATCATAATTTTCCTCAAAAAGCGTTATTTCTTATTTATAACGCTTTCAGTCATCCGTATAAAAAAGAACTGACAACTGAGGATAAATGGATCACTGCGATGTTTCTTCCACCAAACTGCACTGCACTGATTCAACCAACGGATCAGTATAACATTCAGTTTGTCAAGCAAGATTATAAGAAACATCTACTTTTGAGAGCTGTATCAAAAGATCAGCCAATAGAAAAAACTTTAAAAGAATTCAATATGAAAAACTTGGTTTTTGCTCTTTGTCAATCGTAGAATGCATTACCTTCGTCAACTATTACATCATCTTGGAAAAAGTTATGACCGGATAGTCACCAGTCCTAACAACGATCCACAAATCAGTGTAACTTCGGAAGTAATAGAGAAACTTGCTGTTGAAACACAGATAAGATCGCAAGATTTGGAAATCTGGTACCATGGAATGGATAAGGAGGATAATATTTTTTATGAAATGACTGACGATGAGATTGTAAAAGAGATATCTAGTAATACAACCATAAATCAGGAAGATGATGACGACGTATTTGCAACTACTCCACAAGTGATAGCACAAGATGCAGTTAACGCCTTTCAACTGGGTTTGCAATGGGCTGAGGAGAATGGTGCATTTTACAACGAACTTTTACTTTTAAGAAGACTGAGGGACAGAGCATTGGTTTCGCATTTCAATAATGTTAAGAAAAAAAAAATGGATAAAGATTTTCATCTTTCATAAATTTATATCATGATTTTTATTCATAATTTTTGACTATTTTAGTATGGACATTTGTTTAAACACAATTGCATTGTAATTGTATTCCTTAATGTCAAGTTATTGTTTTTTGTAAGTCCACTAGAATTAATGACGTAATTTTATAATAAAACATAAGCTTTCTATTGTGCTGTTTAATTTACTTAAGTCGACATACATAATGAAGCATGATTTGTACTTCACATCAGGGCTTGTCAAGACCAAATCTTATCTTAGGATTTGTGATTTTTCTGATTACAAGGTACCCTTTTGTTAAAAGTTCCGGACTATAGAAGGTCTTAGGGAATACTTTATAATCCGACAAATTCGATAGTTTGATACTGACCTGCAAAACAGTTTTCGGATTACCAGGGGTCTACTGTATTCAAATACAATAGTAAATAATTTTACTTTGTAATTTATTAATTTTTTAACCCTATTTGTGTGTGCTACTACCAGTCTATAATTTTCCAAATTTTTTTGTAACATGTTGCTATATAAATCATAAATTAAAAAAAAATGATTTTCAGTTTCACCTGAATTTAACGATGGATTTTTACAATTATAATCAAATTTTATTATACGTTCAATTGAGTAAATTTTTTTAACAACTTATTTTTTATTGGTTTTTTAGATAAGTAAATCAATAAAATTAATGCCATTCTGAATATTTCCATTATAGAATCTTTTTAAACACCAAAAGTTTATTAGAAATGATTACTATGATTTTTATTTAAGTGATCTATTACGATAAAAATGTAAAAAAAATCGAACTTTTCTGATAAATGTACTGTAAATAGTAACTATAATATTTCCTAATTGCATATTAATCTTAACAATTTCATTTTTTTCTATTTAATAATGTCAATTTCAAACTTACAAGTAGTATCTAAATAGCGGGTTCTGGGGATCAAAGGATGCCGCCATAGTAATTAGTGTCATACGTCANAGTAGTATCTAAATAGCGGGTTCTGGGGATCAAAGGATGCCGCCATGGTAATTAGTGTCATACGTCATCAAAAAGTAATAAATTAAGAGTGTTAATGGGTAATTAAATGGTTAATTAAGGTCAATCGTAATTGTTAAAGTCGTAAATCAAGTGTGTTATTGTTAAAATTGCGATAATAATGTGGGTTGGCGGAGGGTAGGTGGTCAGCTGACTCGGCGTTACGTCGTTGTCGGTGTGACGTATGCAGCAACGCGTGCCCCTCAATCAGGAGCATCACAGGTGTTACGTAATATAATCGCCCTTAAGGTCATCACGTCACATACAATAATGTTAAAGACTCTGCCCCTGCCTACACCCTCCCACCTAGGAGTTGTACGTCAAACGGTCGCGCGTTATATTGTGTCATCGCAACCGCCGCCGCCGCCGCCGCCGCCGCCGCCGTCGTCGTCGTCGTCGTCATCATCGACATCGTCGACGGGGTATAAGCCGTAGTCGTATAATCCATAAAATACACCTCATTCGTCATCGAGATTCCAATGTCTAACAGAT
>NW_026099572.1:89303596-89349577 GCF_025091365.1 Daktulosphaira vitifoliae
TAATATTAGACAAGAAAAAATAAATTAAAGAAAAGCAACTTTATTTATTAAAGCGAACTGTCTGACATTCGGGGTGCCTATTTGACACAGTGAAAAAATCAAACTTATTAGTTACACAAAAGTTAAAATATGGGTAATACATACATTATAAATAATACAAAAGTAAATTAATTAATTTACATCGTCCTTAAGTGTACAAATGTTTGTGAATAATGAGAAGTGTGTCACGCATAATAGTTAAGCATATGTCTCTTAATTCTCTTAGGTTTAAAGAGTGTGACTTAATTAATAATTTCTCAATAAAGGCGATGCTGTTCCGCGTCTCCCAAACCAAAGACCGTAAACTTCTCAATTATACATTTTATATTTCTCTTGAAGAAATAGAATGGTTGGCTTGTCCTGGTGGTCTTCATTCATTTCCCAACGCAGTGTTGTATCAAGAACCATTCCCTTATTTTTTGTTCGGTCAAGGATAATTATACCATCCCTTCTGTTTAGATGGCTGTTATTTTCGGTTAAGGCCAAGCAATGGACTTCTCCTCCAACCCTTTCTTCCTAAACATGTTCGCTAGCTGAGCGCCTATTTTATAGTTTTAATAAATTTAATTTTTGATATGAATGTAATTACATCATAATATAATCAATTTTAACCATAACATTTAATTTTTTTACTTAAAATGTCTTAGTACCTCAATTTTAGTCTATATTTTTAATTACCCTTGACAATTATAACTCACAAATTTTTAGTATAATTTACGTTCAAATTAATATAAGTGTATAATGGAAAACTCAAAGACACAATCTCATCGTCTAAAAATTACCACAAAAAAAAAACATTATTGACCGNAAAACTCAAAGACACAATCTCATCGTCTAAAAATTACCACAAAAAAAAAACATTATTGACCGAAGGCTTTCTTTAATAGTTCTGTTTTAGCAAATTTTTTTAAATTTTCAAAGTTTTTACAAAAAACTAATATTTAATAGTCATCATCTATTCAAAACCATTAATGCAGGTGTGATTGAAAACTAATTTATAACACTAAAATGGAAAAATCGTTTCACAAATAAAACATCTCTTTTAAAAGTGAATTAAGTTAAAAAAGAAATTCTACTGTTAAAAATAGTCATTAGATACTGTCTTTAATTATTTACTCTCTAATTCATCAGAGATTAATTTTTCAAACAAATAAAGTAAATTATTTATTTCTAAACCAGTCTTTAGTACTAAAACTTCAGAATAAAATAAAATTCCCATTGGAACTACCTCGACTCAAGATATAAATAATAATAATTTTCAATAACTTGAAATTTTGAAACTAAATAATTTGTATTTTGAAATAAAAATCAAACTATTTTAATAATCATAAAATTTGATCAAAAATTGAATAAGAGAGGTAGTTTTTTGTATTTTAAAATTTTTTCGGTAAAATTACTAAAAACACGTTGAAAGACCAATATAAATTTTTGTAAAAATTTCAAATCTTCACGAAATGACTATTTTAATATATTAAATAAAGTTAAAATAGTTATAATTTCAAAGATCGACTTTTTTTTATTGACCCTAATAGATTCCTTTGTCTATTACACTTGTTGCGGCGAGTTATATGTGCTCGCGTTCAATTTACAACCAAAAAGGAACCGGTTACATTTAATAAGTGGGGATGCCGCTCGCTTGTAATAAACCAAAAATAAAAAGAAAGAAAAAAATAAATAGAAAAATAGAAAATTAACTTGTGAATATATTAAGAAATTAGGGGTGCTTAGTAAATTATTATAATCATTATTTATTATAAGTTTTTGTAATTTTAATGTAGATTTAATTGTCTTCAATTTTATTTAAATTAATTTTTTATTAATTATTTCTCTCATTAATTATTAATGGTTTATCATGCAATAGATTGTTCGAAAGCATAGATTAAATTGTACTTACCTTACGTCCTGTGTAATACAATAATATCTCAAATAATCCAGTGTTGATTTCCGTATTAAACGCACTACGTATACGATTTACACTATATGTCATATAGTTTATATAATTAATTACAAAGAACGACTCAAGACTTTAAATAATATGACTTGATTACACAAATTCTAAGACTGATCTTACTTGTAAATGATTCCAAACACTCTGTATTTTATTATAAATACTATTTTAATTTTTTTTTACTTAATGATTTTTTTTATATGTCTGTTAAATAAGTATTTTTTTTAGAGAGTATATTTTATTGAGAGATCGACACCAATATTTCTTAAATTTTCCTCTGGCCTGGCCAAAACAAGATTCAGAAATATCTATATCTATGTAAAAAATTTATCAAGGCAGAATTGTGGTGGCCCAATGTGTCCCGGTGCTAAAATAAAGCACCTTGAAAGGATGCGGCACAATAATAACCAAGACAAAAATTAAACACTGCAAATATATTCGTAAGTTTCTCTACGTTGTCTGCCGGCGCGATGTTTATTAAAACAAAGACATTAGCAACGAGACTAGCTACCCAATAAGTATAGGCTTACAAATATATTCTAACCTAATATACCTAATTCTAGAACAATGTCTAGTTGCAACCTTTACTCTGTCTGCCGGCGCGATGTTTGTTAAAACAAAGACATTAGCAACGAGACTAGCTACCCAATAAGAAAAGCTCACAATAAATTTTTATTATTAAATGAATATCTAAATTTAGGTTGGATTTATTGTTAAAATAAAATAATTTAAAAAAAATATAATGTTTAAAATATTATTTGATGTTTATTTTCATAACAAGAAAAATAAAATATTATTAATGATTGAACAAATTAAATTAAATTAAAAGATTCACCAAAACAAAATTCACTTTAAAATTTCTAAGTGTCATTTAGTTTTAAAGAAAAATATTCTAAGTCCAAATTAATTAAAAAATCAACTAAGTCCCGGAGAGTGAAATCTTGAGTAGAGTGTCGTAGATTTTGTGTATTTTAAAATCGTCAAAAGAACTGGTTTAGATGGGGAAAAATGGCTTTTTATAGTGCGAAGGGGGTAGCCCAGCGATCTCTACCGTGATCCTAGAAGCTGAGGCTTTGTATTCTAATTGGTTAATTAAAATGGGGTCCCAGCGTGTAGGCGTTACTTAATAATTTCTACAAGAGGGAGATTTTATCGTATAGTTACAGGGTTATTTTGTATTTTAAATAAGAGAACCCTGTTTTGGTGATCCTGTATAATCATAATATGTGACATACATGAATAAATGATAACACCATACCATACACTAATATTATATGTAATAATATAATATTACACGCTGCCCGGTAAGTCGTCACCTTATCTAGTCAGTCAACGATTATACGGTCTATTTGATTAGACTCATCGGCGCCGCCACTAGTTTTTTTACGACTTTGCGGTATCGTCACGTAAATGTGAATTCGGTGGATTTACCGTGGATGTGATCAATATAATTGAGTTCGTGTCTTGTTTCATTCAAACGGTTGAAGTTGTTTGAGTATATTATTATTGTTATAATACGATCATTGATGTTCTGCCCAGGTCAGATAACTGAATTCTACAATACTTAAAATCTTATATTTGTACTCATTTTATTGCAGTGTACTATTTATTTGTTATTATTAATGTAAGTGGGGACGCCCAACTATAAAGTTACTATTATACTATTATAGTATTTACTATAATAAACTATAAATATAATAATGTAATGGTAAACTATTATATAGTTTACTATTAATTACACTAATATTGTTATTATAGACAACTTCCTTTTGAGTTTCTTTATTTACTAAGTTTTTGGGATTTCCTTTTATTCACATCCTAAGTCAATCAGGCCAACCATTATTTAGGAGTCTGTAGACGAACAACACTTATGCTTTAGAGTATATCCAATTAAACTAAGACATTTAAAACTAAGTGTATATTCTCGTAGTTAGAAAAAAAAAATTTCGAACTTTATTTTGTCTTCACGGTGAAAATGGCTACTGAATGCTATTTTTGTGTTAAAATTCTCGATTTAATATTTTACCTTTTTAACTTTAAAATGTTTTAACTCTTTGAAAAATGTATGGATCAATACAATTTTTTAATGAGAAATAATATTTATATGCCTATTTTATTCGACATACTTTATCTTAATCAGAATATTAATTAAAAAATAGCAGATCATGTATCTTTTGGAATAATCCACTAATTTTTTTAAAATTAAAGATTATCTAAAGATTTACGTTGAAGCGTTTTTTTTAATTTGATATACTTTTTTTTTAAATCGGACCATTTCCCTTAATACAGGGGGGGGGGTTCAAACATAAAAATGTATATAGAAATTAGAACTTTTTCAACTTAATTTTTAAAAGTGTTCCGGATATATTGACACTTTTATATATATCTTAAATTAAAGCTTATGTAATATACTTTAATATAAAAAAAAAAATTTTGGACTTTATTTTGTCTTAATGGTGAAAATAGCTACCATATTAAAAAATTTGCTATTATTGTGTTAAAATTCTTGTTTTTGTATTTTATTTTATTATAAGGGGATTACACTGAGTTTCATAAATATTATATTAATCTAATTGACATAGTATAAAAAATTAAACATATTTAAATTTTTTGTTTCTTTGAAGTCGAAAAATATAACTTTTAAATTTGGACTAGCTTATTTTCCATTTTTATTAAGTGACGAATGAGACGTACAGTTTTTGAGACAGTAACATTTGGGTCTTTCACGCTTGTGGCACTGAATTTTTTCTTAATTCTTTTTGAATTAGAAAAAAATGTATAACATATTTGATTTTTATCTCATTTAGATTCAATAACTTCAATAAATATCTAGGATCCCATTACTGTAGTCTTCTCTTGTGAGAAGAAATTCATATTAATATTATTTTACTATGTGTTTTTTTTTGTAGCTATCATTTATTTTCTCAGCTCTCTCTTGACCTACTTTTTTGACAATTTTTTTTTTTTTAATTAAACACTATCTACAGATTTGCATTCAAGCGTTTTTTATGATAGTGATTTTAATCACTACCAGATATCATCTATACTGCACCCAAATATTCCACGACTCCACTTTGCCGCCACCCCACAGTTCTTGTTTTTTTTTTAAAATATTTCTCTTAGTAAAACTAATACCTTCTCAGCTTCGCATCGAAGCTAAAATTTGTTTCTGAAAAGGAACTCATCTAAACTTTAGAATTATTGAACACAAATTCTTATTGCAAATTTATTTCATTAAAATTATTTCCAAAGGACAATATACACTATTCATTATATAGTCTATATGCTGACTCGGCCGCCAAGAATTGATGGCCTATCTTAAAAAGTCTATTCTTATTTTTATTTAAAGTATAAATTTCCGCAACTCAAGGTGTCATAGAGACACATTTTTTATTAGGCAACGGCGTACATATCGCCATGCGGTACAAATAAGGCAATAATTAAAAATATAGTTTAAAAAAACTAAAAAACACGCTTTTAAAGAACATCGAACTAAAAAGTTAAAAATAATTTTTAAAATAAGCGTAAAACAATAATGAACGAAAAGTACTAGTATTATTGTGATAAAAGCGTCGGGCGCTCAATATACGAAAAATATAGCACAAAGCACCCACGCTTTTATCACAATAATACTAGTACTTTTCGTTCATTATTGTTTTACGCTTATTTTAAAAATTATTTTTAACTTTTTAGTTCGATGTTCTTTAAAAGCGTGTTTTTTAGTTTTTTTAAACTATATTTATTTTTCACTTTTTAGTTACATGTTATTATAGTAGTTACTATCAATATCATGGTTGTAACGGGTAAAGGGGAATCAGGGTTCGATTCCGGAGAGGGAGTCTGAGAAACGGCTACCACATCCAAGGAAAGCAGCAGGCGCGCAACGTGGAGGTAGTGACGTAAAATGACGATACGGGAATCATCCTTTGTAATCGGAATAAATACCCTATATATCTCTTAATGAGAATAAAGCGTATTAATATATAAGTTTTAATAGTAAATAGAATATATATATACATGTAAAGCGACTTAATTACGTAAACGTATCATGCACGAGGTATAGCTGTGTTTTGTTGGCGGGCGGGGCGCGAGGCATATATGGCGGCAGCGGCGTCGGCTGTAGGGATATATAAATGAATATTAACATATACGTATATATAAATAATAATATATATATGTATATATATATTAATATTAGCGGCGATGGTAAGAATATATAATCTTCGCATAATATCGTGGCACATTCGTTGGCGTCGACGACGCGATGTCCGGCGTGATCCTCGGGCGTCAAAAGGTTAGCAGCGTTGATGGCGACGGTGCGCGAGTGGAGATCGGTTTATTCACTTTGACAACAGGAAGAATACTACGGTATCATTAGCGGCGGTACGTCGTCGGCCGTGCGGCACTTGCTGGACTTTGCACCGCGGCGTAAACGCGCGCTGTTGGTCAGTCAAATACTCAAAATTATACAGAAAAAAATTATACAGAAAAATAGTGTAGTCGCCGACTGGCGAGCGGGGTGGGGTGAATGCGCTACGACGGTCTAGTCTCAAGGTCATAGACGACGGGATACGAGACATAATAACACGTGCCGCGTGGAGTTACAAACTAACAACATACAAACAACATACAAACAACATACATGTGAAACTAATAAAAGCGTGTTAAAAAAAAATTCAACTTTGATATTATTTGGATTAAAGTTTTACACTTTTTATAATAACTTTCATTGTAAATTTAGTTTGAATTAACATGATTATTACAAAAAAATGTCACTTATTCAATATGAATATAATATAATGTATATTAAAATAAATATAGTTAAAAAAAATTTAAAAAACACGCTTTTAAAGCACATCGAACTAAAAAGCAGCAGGTGCGCAAATTACCCACTCCCGGAACGTGGAGGTAGTGACCAAAAATGACGAAACGGGAATCATCCCTCGTAATCGGAATGAATATACTTTATATCTCTAAATGAGAATACAGCGTATCAATATATAAATTTTAATAGTAATTAGAATATATATATATATACATGTAAAGCGACTTAAGTACGTAAACGTATCATACACGAGGTGTAGCTGTGTTTTGTTGGCGGAAGAAGCTCGGGGGATAGTTGTACGCGAAACATATGCGGCGGCTGTAGGAATATATACATACATACATATATATAGTAAGGTGACATAAGTACGTAAACGTATGATGCAATAGGTAAAGCCTTGTTTTGTGGGCGGGGGGAATGTTATACCTAAGGTATAAACGGTGGCAGCGGCGTCGGTTTTAGGAATATATAAATGAATATTAACATATACGTATTTATAAATATTAATATATATATATATATGTATATATATTAATATTAACGGTGGCGGTATGAATATATAATCTTCGCATAATATCGCGGCACTTTCGATGGCGTCGACGATGCGATGTCCGGCGTGATCCTCGGGCGTCAAAAGGTTAGCAGCGTTGATGGCGACGGTACAGGAGTGCGGATCAGTTCGTTGACGTTTTCACTTTGACAACGGTAAGAAGACTACGGTATAATTTACGGCGGGACGTCGTCGGGCGTGCGGCACTTGCTGAACTTTGCACCACGGCGTATAACGCGCGGTGTTGGTCAGTCGAATACTTAGAGTAGAGCGACGGCTGATAAAGGTGGCACGAGTCGTGGGGCATCGTGTATTTTGAAGCGACGCGGGGTCGTGTCAGTCAAAATAAAAATTTATATATATATATAAATTGTTATTATATTATAATTGATGACACTTGCGCGTCTACGGGTTGGAAAATATTGTTGTCGCCGAGTGGAGAGCAGGGTAGGGCGAATGCGTTACGACCGTCTAGTCTCAAAGCCGTAGACACGTGCGCGTGGAAAGTTACAAACAACTCACAACAAACATACATGTGAAACTAATATAAGCGTGTTAAAAATGAATAATTGCTCATAAATAATTTGAAAAGATAAAATCAAGTTAATTTTTTTTGTAATGGAAAAACACAGAAAATATATTATTCTCTCATATTAAATATTTTTTTAATAGTTTTTCAAATTTTGAGCATTTATATACTTCTTACTAACAATTATGTTGATTTTTAATTGCTTAAAATTTTAGGAATGTTCTTAAAAATGTTCTATTTGTGCACTGTATAACCATAATTGTGCAATAAACTTAAAAAAGCTTTGTTTTTTTACTTAATTTTAGAAACCTTGTAGCAAATATTAACCTTNTGTGCAATAAACTTAAAAAAGCTTTGTTTTTTTACTTAATTTTAGAAACCTTGTAGCAAATATTAACCTTTCTTATCAATCTCAAATTTGGCAAGTTTATTTTTATAATTATTAGAATGCACTCTGCATATATAAGTAGTAAAACATATGAATATGATCTAAAAACAGAAACTTGTATAAAAGGACTACCCTAGTACTTAGTTAAGTAAATTAATATCCTGAATTTCATTGATATCGGGACAGTCCAAATTACAATCTTATTAAAATACAAGTGAAATGATTAACATAGCGAGATACCATAATTTTCCAACAAATTCCCAAAATATTGTACTAATCTTTTATAGCTAAATATTATTTCAGTAATTATAATTTTTGATATTAATTATTAATATCCGAATAATTATCATAATGAAGTGATTAGGTCGAAAGCGAATAAAACAATATTTAGACCAAAAATATTATAATTACATTAAATAATAAAAATTAAAAAAATAAATAAAATATTTTACACCAGTATAAAAAAATATTTTAATTATCCCATAAAGTAAATATTTTAGGACATTTTGAATACATAGTGACATCTTTTGATATTTTAATAATTCATTGAAGTTGAGCTTAAAACCTAGATGTCGCTAAAAAATTATTTCAAATATTTTTAATTTGGGATAAATCGTAAATTACTTTTTTTTATTTCATTTTATTTAAACTAATTTAATATTTTGATACTCAACAATTAGAAACATTTTTTTCGTTATTTTGATGATAAAAAATATTTTAATAAGGTGAATCGAAAAATGATTTTAAAATATTTTTAAACCATTAAAATGGTTTATTAGTGGAAAAAAAAATTATTATTTTTTATTTGTTTATATTGGTCCTAGTGAGTAATTAAAGGAATATATATATTAAAAACGCGTAAAATTATAAATACTTCTATCTATACTTTTCACAACACGATTAAAAGCTATGAATAATGAAAATCATTTCAAATGTTTAATTATAGCTACTAATTTAATTATAACTTATATTATAATTAAAAAATACAATGCAATTAATTTAATTTTTCTATAAATTTTAATAAGTACTAAAGTCCATTAACTTAAAAATAATGCACATTTTAAATTTGATTTGATTAATTTAGTTTAAGTAGCATGAATTTAATGACCGAGATCATTACAACGAACATCACTTTATTGCCATAAAATATCTGAACATTGCATGGATTTTAATATCATCACATCATATTATGATGTTCATGCTTTGAGATATCACATTTATTGATCTTATCACAGTGAAAAACCCGGCTACTACTTGTAATATCCTTAATATTTGTAGTAAAAATAAATTAGTCTGAATTAATTAAATCAAAATTGACCCGAAGGAAAAAATGCACAAATAGTCTTTTCAGGTATTTATTGATATATTTTTAATCCATAGTTAATAGTAAGGTCTCCTAATAAACTATTACAATACTTATAATATATAAAACGTAAGTCCTCTTTTAATTTTGATTCTTTCCTTTATAAGGCTCCTAATATTGTATATTTAACATAATTAATCGTTCAGAATCTTCAATGGCACTTTTATACATTGAACTCAACAAACATATACTTCTTAAAAGTATTTTTAACTTTCATCGCAATTGTATTTGGGCTATTCAATTCCGTTCACTCACAATGCCAAGAATGAAGATAAGTTGATATGTACAAGTCCGATACCACTTCTTATGCTCTTTATCGAGCGAGATGTTAACTTTTCATGTAAATTTCTGAATTTAGCTACCCAATATAGTATATGCTCAGTGTAAATATTGCAAACATTAAATTTGGAAAAAATTAATTGTTTTAATGATGTTTTAATTTAATTGAAATTTAAAAAAAACTAGTGATATTCGAACCAAATCAAACATCTTAAGTTTAAAAATCAAACTTAAAATTTTTAAAAATTAAATCGAACTTTTTCATTGAAAACAGTTTGATAATTGAACACGTATAATCAGATATCGAACTAAATTTGTAGAATAATGATAAAAAAAATGATTTACCAGACAATGATTAAAATTAATATTTGGTGCGGGTTTAAAAAAGTTCAGATACAATTAAAAAATTGAAAGTTTGGTTTAAGTTAAACCCTAAATATCAGCATTAAAAAACTTTAAGGCATACTCAGCCATAATGTGATTGCGTGAGGTAATTTTAAATTTATTAATTATTATTATCGATGCTAGTTAAATGTGAATATTTAACTAGCTATGAGACTATTTACTATTACAATATTATATTTTATTTTGCGTACGCGTATTATAAATTAATAATACATACGTTTAATTAAAACTAAGATTTTGTACGAACCATATTATCATAAATAAAATTCAAAATTTTTATGATCATTAAATAGTTATTTTCTTCAACTGAATAAATTTTTATTTTTATTTCACAAAACAATTGTCCTATAAAAATCAACAGGATTCCCCACTAAACATAATATGCGCTTTTAAAAAGCTCTAGTACACTTTATGAGAATTTAACTGTAAGACTTATATTTTTAATACGTAATAAGAAATTTAATTGTTTTGTTCTGAAATAGAAAATTTAATATTTTAATAATTAAAATTTTAATTATTAAAAATAAAATAATTGCTAAAGTATGTTAAATAAAGAAAATATTGTATGCGTTTATTTATCATCAATCATAGTTAATTACAATTAAGTGAAATTATTTCATTTATTTTTACACTTTGTTTTCAGATTAATATCAGAAGAAAATGTTAAAATTATCATATTTTTCATTTTTGTAAGTATAGTATATTCGGTGCATTTTATTTTATTAATTAACATTTAGTACTTGAATTGAGCAGGAACGCATAAGAATGGAACTTCTCTTCTAAAATGATAAAAATTCGTTATTTAAAAAATACTTAGTATATGAAATAACTACAGATGTCTTTTAGATATTATATAATTGTTTAAACTATTTAGAATAGTGTAAACAGACTGTACAAGTTGAAATGTGTATGCTTCTGTATTTGTATTAATAAAGTTTTTTACTTATTCATTTTTGAATTGTTTATATTAAAATTTCGCTCGTTTCCTGTAAATTAGGGAAATCATCCAAAAAATTACATTTTTTTTGGGTAAATTTCGACATTTTCTTAACTTAATATGATATACTACATCAAAAATTCTTACTTTGGATATTCTTTTATGCAATTTAATAAAAAACCTAAGTACAGGAAGGGTTTGAAAATTAAACCACCCATGTATGTTTAAATTATTCCTTTCTTATACAATTTTTAGAAATATCCTGAAACGACTGCATGCAATAAAGCTATATAAAATTAAAGATTTTGAAATATGCTCTAAGATTAAAAAAAAATTTGTCCCAGCGACTGATCCAATATGAAAAATTAGACGTAAAGTAAAAAATATATATTTATTTAAAGTATTTTTTTTTTTTATTTTAACATTTCCACAGATAATAGTAGTATATGACTAATTTTTATATTAAAATATGCAGAAAATCGTTTATAAACAGTTATAATATTGTTTTGTGTATGCAGCTCAAATATTTTAAAAAACTCAAAAAGATTACTCAAATAGGTTAAATATGATAATTGGAATCGAGATTTCGCACAGATTATTTTTAACAAATTAATAATCCAAATGTATTATACTTAGAAAAAATAATTTTTTTTTTGTATTTGAATAATTTCTCTTTATTTAAAAATTCGTTTATTACTAATGAGCAAATACCTTAAAAATTAGAGATGATACAAAAATTATTGTGTTATAAGTTTTAAACAATTTGTTTAAAGGAAATGTTATTACCGATTGGCCAATCAAATATTTAACCAATGTGATTGTAACCAATTGTACAATTAGGTAAGAAATTATATTACATATTATATTCAATTCATATTACTATTATTGTTTATCTAATTAGTTATTAATTTTTTTTTTTTTTTATTAGACATAAAATACCACGGCAGTTCTGGCCATTGGTCTGTTAGTAAATTACATTATTATTATTATTACAATTTTTGCATAACATTTATACATATTATATATATTATATATACAAGTTATATTTCTTTATATAAAGTGGATTTTTTAAGAAAATAAGTAATTTTTGAATTACGATTGATTCAGGACTGAGTTATTAATTATTATACTGTGCAATAGTTGAATAGGACTTATTTATTTATATATTGAATCCCTTCCCTTTCAAAAAAAAAAAAAATATATATATATACAGTCCACTGCAAAGAAAGGTGTCGCGTATGCACATTAATATTATTTTTCCGCGCCCTAATACACATTTTGAAAAGATTGATGGTCATTAGAAGTAATTATTGTTCTTAGATGTCTTGTCAGTTGCTATTTAATACTGAAACAAGCAACACGTTTGTTTCGCTCTCGCTTCTGAGTTAAACGTGTAGTGTCTGTTATAAAAATTTGTTTATAAATTGTTCACAATGCATGCCGTGGACATTCGGACGACTGGTAAGTTAATCATTAAGTGGGTCGCACTTGCGACAGATCATATTTTAACAAATGGAATTAACAATGGATAGCGACGGCAATTCAACGTATATTTACATAACTATCAGTTCAAGTATTTTACAATAAATGCAAGTTGATAATGAAATAAAAAAACAAGTCGCGGAACTGCGAGAGAGCAATGAAAAATTACAAAAAAAACTTTTTGAAATGAATCAAGGAGCCTCTGGTGTAATAATGAGCTCACCTAAGAAAACGATTCAATTATCAAAGGAAATCGTGAGTATTTCCGCCAAAACTCGTAAACCACCACCCATAATAGTATGTGGTGTTACCGACGTAAAAAAGTTTATTAGCAACTTCACATTAGAAGAGGCTAAGGATAATGAACAACTTGTCAGAACCTTAGCTAATAGTATAAATTTTTTAACGAATGACGAACATCAGTTTCGTCGAACAGTGAAAATTTTAGAAAAGCAAAATATTGAATACCATCGATACCAGCTTAAAACTGAAAATATTTTTAAAGCTGTGATTAGAGGTTTACATTCTCAGACGGACATTTGTGATATTAAAAAAGAGTTGGCTGACTTAGGTCACCTGGTTCATAATATTACAAATGTTCAAATAAAAAAGAAAAAAGATCAAAATAACAAAGCAATGATTGGATACACATTAGACTGCCATTGTTTTTTGTGGAGTTAGAACCACAAACAAACAATAAAGATATCTTTCAGGTAGATAATTTGTGCCATCGCAAAATTCCAGTGGAGCACCAGAGAAATAAAAATAAAGAAGTACCACAGTGTAAAAACTGTCAAGCTTTTAACCACACACAAAACTATTGCCAGAAAACTCCAATATGTGCAAACTGTGGTGAAAATCATACAGCCAATTGGAAAGGCTGTTCGGCTTATAAAGCAGCTGAAGCAAAAGCTAATCCAAAAAAGGTGACTGCTGTCCAACACATATAGTCGAAGCGTATACAAATTTAAAAAGTGGTATTTCTTACGCACAATTAACCAAAACAAATACCGAGACAGAGGTCGAAACTAGAACAGCATTACAAGCTGAGCCATCACTTTGCGATGTATTATTAGACTTGAATAGTGTTACTCAAACATTAGCCAAACTAACATTAAACGTTGATAAATTGAAAAATAATCAGCCTAAATCTACTAAAAAACAAAAAGTGACTAAGAAAAACAAAAAATGAGCAATTCGTTAAGAATAATAACCTGGAATGCCAATGGGCTTGTTCAACAAAAAAAAGAACTAGAAACATTTTTATACAACGAAAAAATAGATATAGCTCTTATATCAGAAACTCATTTTACTGGATGGTCATTTATAAAAAATTATGGTTATAGGTCATACACAACACAACACCATTGTGGTAGAGCACGGGGTNACAACACAACACCCGAGTGGTAGAGCACGGGGGGGTACAGCAATAATCATAAAAGAATCTATTAAACACTTTGAACTTGAAAAATTTCAGCACGAAGCAATTCAAGCTACTAATGTTTGTATTAATGACGGGCGTAATAATATAACAGTCTCAGCAGTATATTGTCGTCCTTGAAGACAAATAACTAAAGAAAATTTTATTAGTTTGTTCTGAGCCCTAGGTGACTAATTCATCGCAGGTGGTGATTTCAATTGTAAGCACCGCTTTTGGGGTAGCGATAATAGTACCAGTAGAGGTAAGCAACTCTATGAAGANACCAGTAGAGGTAAGCAGCTCTATGAAGCCGGCATTGAAATTAATGCAGAATATCTAACAACTTGTAAGCCAACATACTGGCCTAATAATCAAACGAAAAGACCTAGTATGCTTGATATATTTGTACTTAAAGGCGTGAACTCGAATTATACCAATATTGCAGGAATACCTGACTTAACGTCAGACCATATACCAGTGCTCTTAATACTAAGTTCGCACGTAATAAAAAAACAAAGACGTCCTGTGCTCATAAATAAACACACAAATTGAGAAGCTTTTCGTGACCATTTAGACATAAGAATTGACTTGTCAGTTAAACTCAAATTTACAAGTGACATAGAGATAGCTGTACAGAATTTAACAGATAACATAATTATAGCTGCTGAACAATCTACACGTAATAATGAAGTTATGTTCGAAAAAGAAAAGACTTATCCTTTAGAGATAAGAAACTTAATTCAACTTAAAAGAAGAGCAAGGAAAAAATGGCATCGAACACAAAATCCAGTAGACCGCTTTTGTCTACTGGAATCGACTCAACAAAATCCTAAAAGAAAAAATGTTCTCAATAAAAAATGATACTGTTAAAGCATATATAGATAACTTATCTGCAACAGAAAATACAGACTACTTGTTATGGAAAGCAACCAGTCGTATTAAAAGACCTTAAGTATATGTGCCACCAATTTTAAAGGATGATGGTACATGGGCTCGAAGCGAACAGGAAATATCTGAAACTTTTGCAAGTTACTTGGAATGTGTATTTCAACCTAACAACATACAATCTGACCTAAACACGACGTACTTAAACTGCGGTACCACTGATCAAACTACAGATCGCGTTAAATATTTCACGCCTCTTAAAGTTGCAAATGAGATAGAAAAAAACCTTAACTCTAAAAAGTTTCCGGGTTATGATAGGATAAGTCCGCGTATATTTAAAGAATTATCTTGCAAAGCAATCATCTTATTAACTTACATATTTAATGCCTACTTACGTATAGAATATGTACCTGTAAATTGGAAAAAAGCCCTAGTCATCATGTTATTAAAACCAGGAAAGCTGGCTGAGAGTACTAGATCCTACAGGCCGATATTACTTTTTCCTACAATATCGAAACTTTTCGAAAAACTACTTTACATTAGATTGAATCCTATTATTCAAGAACGTCAACTAATTCTTAACCACCAGTTTGGATTTCATACTAAACATTCCACCATAGATCAAGTACATCGCGTTACAAACGTAATTAGTAGAGCTATGGAGGAAAAAAAGTATTGCTGTGGCGTTTTTTTCGACGTTTCTCAGGCCTTTGACCGCGTTTGGCATGAAGGCTTACTATATAAATTGAAAAAGCAGATGCCTCGTATATGGTTTGGACTACTAGATTCATACATAGTAGAAAGAAAGTTTCGGGTAAGTCACGAAGAAATTGTATCTGATTGGAAAGGTATTAAAGCAACCTCAATGTAGTGTCCTCGGGCCTATACTTTATCTACTTTATACATCTGATATTCCTACCTACAATAAAACAAAAACAGCTATGTTTGCTGATGACACAGCTATATTGTCATGTGATAAAGACCTTTCGATCGCCACAAAAAATTTGCAAATAAATGTTGATAGTATCCTTACATGGACAAAAAGATGGAAGATGCTATTATATAGTTCAAAATCAGTACACGTGATCTTTACAAATAGATTAATAAAGCCCAACCCGATAATGCTTCATGGTAAATTAATCCCTCAAGAAAATTCGGCAAAATATCTAAGTATGCATTTAGACTCTAAATGAAACTGGAGTATACACATTAAAATGAAATTAAAACAAATAAAACAAAAAAGAAGTAATATGTATTGGTTAATTGGCCGAAGATCAGAATTATCAATAGAAAATAAAAGATTACTTTACGTGTCTATCTTAAAACCAATATGGACTTACGGCTTTCAACTATGGGACTTCACTAGCAAGTTTTGGATTGATAAAATTCAAACTATGCAAAACATTACTCTCCGTACTATTATCAATGCGTACATGTACGAAAAAACTGACAATATTCATATTTATATAATGATACCAACAGTCAGAGAAGAAATTCAACGGTATGCCAGGGCACATGAAAATCGTCTGAAGACCCACATCAACAAAGCTGCTGCTCAACTGCTTGATTACTCACAAGATGTTAAAAGATTAAAACAAAATAAACCATACGACTTATTTTAAATATATATTATTTAATGTAAATTTACTTAAGTTTGGAGACTCTTCACTGGAAGTTTCTCTTCATTGTATATAATATCTTAACTATACATTTTATGTAATTTTAGATGTAAACGTTTGTAAAAAATTTTGATTAAGACTGCAAGGTCGTCTCAAATATATATTACATGTAATAAAAATAAAGAAGATGTCTTGTGTTCCATACTTTAACATATATTGGCTATGTTAAGTTTTACTCAATTGATCTATTTTTCGTACAGCTCGAATATTACATATTAGTATTAATTTGTGTCATTGTCACATTTAGAGTTCATTTTATGAAAGTACCTGACTTCAATCATCGAAGTTATAGTGTGGTGTATTTGTATTTAATAGAATTGAAAGTTATTTAAATTGTTAATAACAATTGTCTATATTTAAATATGGCAATAGTGCACTATTTCCATGGTGGTTCACTGATCTTGAAAATTATTACAATTCTTAGTGAATTTGTAATGTGACAAAAGATACCTCTTCATTTTGGTTGAGTCGAATGTGTGCTGCGACGGCGTTTATCATTCAAATAATCACAATAAGGTGTTGTGTTTTTTTTTGTGAGCATGCGAGACCACATGTGTACTATTTCAGACCAGTTTGTGGGCGGCATTTGTGTGTACACTCACCACACTCCTTTCCTATCTTGAACGTCATTTAAAATGCTAACCACCTACATTGTCTCCTTATGATATTTTCTGATTCGAATTGTTCTTAACAATTTCCGGCACTGGGTAGTAAAATTTGTTGATCCCTATTCGTAAGGCTAGCCGGGTGTCTCCATCGGACCACCGAATCAAAAGTCAGACGGTTTGGTCGGAAATTAGCCATCGTCGGAACTGGTACCCTAATTTTCGTCCGTAACGTGAATTTTTTTTTGTTGGGTGCGTTGCAACAATTTGTGTTTTTTTTAGGTATTTTACGTTAGTGTCCGCTACCGTAGTATAATGTAATATTTTTGTATTTTGCCGTCGGTTGAACCTGTCTCCAGTTTCTGGAGTTTAAGTCATTATTTTTATTTGCAGTTGCAAAAACCAAATTTTATTGTTTAAGTTATGACAGGAAAAATTAGTTTTAAAAATTTACTACCCACTAAATGAGTGATAACAATAATAGATTCAAACCGGGTTTTCGGTGTATTATTAATAGCTAAGTCTATGTTTTTGTAAGACTAAAGGTTCTAACAAAATTACCGGTTGCACTGCCACCGATATTAAGAAACGTAATAAATGACCATTTATTTTCTGGTAGTCAAAATCTTTAAATAATTATAAAACGTAAACGGTTGTTCGGATAAAAAAAATTATAAGAACAAAATTGTTTGTAATTTTTTTTCTATCATATTATCAAATCAAAAATAGTGGTTTCCATTAAAAAAAATTATAAAGAAACATTTTTATCCCTGAAGGGATAAACAAAAAATTTATTGATCTTCATATTATTGAGTAAAATTAAAACTATATTAAAAATATTATTAATTTAAAAAACTAAAAAATATTAAAAATATTAAACTCAAAGCCACAAAAAAAATTAATGAAATTTTTTAATTTTAATTAATTTCATTAATTTTTTTTGTGGCTTTGAGTTTAATATTTTTAATATTTTTTAGTTTTTTAAATTAATAATATTTTTAATATAGTTTTAATTTTACTTAATTAATTAGCCACAAGTGATCAATTTTTATTATATTCATATTATTGTAGAGTTTTATAAACTTAATAATTTTTCATTTTACAAAAATTTTAAATTCTCAATAGTTATGAATGTGTTAAAGCTTTCATGGATTGTCTTGTTGCATGAAGTGCTTGAGGATATATCCATGTTTGCAGTTGAGTTTTGACGTTTCGGATTCATTGCAGAGTCCATCTTCAGAGTCATGGTTGCTATCAATATAGTTGTAGCCACCGACTAGCAACCATCACTCTAAAGATGGACTCTGCAATGAATTCTATACGTCACAACTCAACTGCAAACATGGATATATTTTCAATAGTTTTTGAGAAAATAAGTGTCTTACGAGATTTCGATCACCTGTATATTTTTTACTAATAGTACGTAAAAGTAGCTTTAATTTTATATATGTTTAACGGACGCAGTATTTCCGGATCATTTTCAAAAGTTAAGTTGAATAAATTTTTATTTTGGGATAAGTTGTTACTTTGAATCCGCCTCTGTGGGCAGGTAAAAGGTTGAATGTTCTCAAAAATATATTAAATAATAGGGAAATACCTGAGGTATTTATAAAAAAAAAACTATTTAAATTTGTTTATTTTTCAACAAGTTATGGCAGTTTTAAAAAAGTAAAGTATAAAATATGTCGAAAATTTACCGATTTTAAAAATAGTAATTTTTTTGGGAATTTTCTCCTTTTTCTAGAGAACAAGGGAATTTTTTTCAATTTTCAAGAACAATTTCTTCAATTAAATTCGATTTGTGATCTTTTGATTTATGGTTGAAAGAAATCGGTCTGGTGAATGTTGAGAAAAAGTGGCGACAGACATAAAAAAAAAACACATCATAGTAAAATTAATACCTTTTCAGTTTCACCTTGGATCTAATGAGCCAAATATAGCTTCCAATGTTTTATCATTATCACATATATCCCAAAGATATTCGGTATATAACATCGTGAATATGTTTCTGAATGCTAAGAAAAAATAAACAAAAATATTATTAATTCATTAAAAGTAAATAGATGTCAGTTATTTTTTTAATATTGGAATAATTCAACTTGATACAATAACTTTTTATCAATTAATTTTTTTCCATAATCTTTATAATTTAAAATGATTATAGATAATAATAAAAATAAGCGTATTTATTGGCTATTTTTATTTTTTTTAAATATTTTAGCTATATGACTTTGCTTTTCTGGTTAACGAATCAAAAGTTATTTAAATAAAAAAAAAAACGTATAATTTTATTTTTATTTTAATTAATTTTTACTAAATTAAAAATTAATTTTATATCAAGTAAAATTAGAAATTCCTATTAAATATTAAGAGCTAAGAAGATCTACTCGTAAAAGTGAAATTTAATAACATTTAATGGCATATGGGAATCTATTGCAAATGGTTCCATTTCTTTGGCTATATTAAATTCATTAAATTAAGATGCTATTCGCCATTCCGACGACAGATTAACCATTAACCTTGGATTTATGAAAACATTTTGAAATACACTAAATTGGCCTTAGATGGGTAGTATAAAGTCTAAATGTCTAAAAAATTGTATGTAATATTTATATTACCTAGAACGCTGATATCTTGTACGTCTGTTCTTTGAATATTTATTAATTCAATAACTCTTTGATCTGTGATATCTGTGAATCTAGCTTCGTATAAAGCTCTTTTTAATGCTGCTATAGTCATCTTATTATTGTAGAGAAATTTTTCATAAAATTGTACTATTCGAGATTCAATTCTTTTTACCACACGTGTCGCTTGTTTTAAAAATTGATTCTCGTCCATTACTCCGTCTACTTTTGAAGTAAAAATTATGTGTTATCAATTAATTTTTATTTAAAAGTAAAGTGGTAATATCAATAAATTTATTAGTAATAATCACTGACCGACATTTAAATATCAATTAATATAATTTATTTATTATAATATTAAAAGTAATAATTTATACCAGAAATAGTTTTTTATATTACTTGAAAATCTAATAATACTTTCTAAGATGTTTAAATTATTATATTGATTCAATTTTATAAACAAAGTTATTTTTTTATCATTACCCACTCAATTATTTACAGAATAAATATAATTCAAACATTTTTTTTTTAGTTATCTTTAATTACACATTTTTCTTAAATTATTAACTATGTGAGACTTTTTAAGTTCATCTTTTATGCCTTGTAAGAAAGTCAACTTTTTATTTTTTAAATGGGAACTCATTTTGAATTTAATAAAATATTTGGGTTTTAATTTAATAGTAAATGACATTTGAATCTTTATTACAACTTTATTAGTTTATTATATATATATATATATAATAATTAATTAAAAGAGTTTAATTAATTGGAATATTGGTCCACTGAAAAATTCATAATTAAACTTGTGTAAACTGGCTGAATGTAATAACATTACTTAATGATGACGTCACTAGGGGTATATTAGGGAGATTTTTTCTAGTCGGGTGTCAGTATGTGTTTAGCGTTGATAATGGTAACATTGTTTCCGAAATACGTATCCGCGACTTTTCAGTAATTTTTTGTGACTTTTGAGTTTAATATTTTTATTATTTTTTAGTTTTTAAATTAATAATATTTTTAATATAGTTATAATTTTATTTAATCAATTAGCCACAAGTGATTAATTTTTATTATACAGGGTGATTTTTTTATCATAACCCACTCAATTACTTACAGAATAATAATAATTTAGACATTTTTTTTTTTCATTATTTTTAGTTACACATTATTCTTGAATTTTTAACTATGTAATACTTTTTAAGTTCATCCCTTATGCCTTGGAAGGGGGTCAACTTTGTTTTTTTAAATGGTAACACATATTTTTAATTTAATAAAATGTTTGAGTTTTTAATTTAATAGTAAATGGCATTTGAATTTTTAATATAACTTAATTCGTTTATTAGATATAATCATTTAAAGTTTCAAATTTTTGAATTAATATACAGGTATAATACACAAGGGATTACAAATACAGGTAGCTAATTGGTTTTTTATAACATCGATATTAGCAGGTACACAGCGTTGTTATTATCAATTGTAGTAAGACACATTGTTATGAGTATATAAATACATTAACTGACAATACAAAAAGTATATATATTGATAGTTATAATTGATAATAAACAATCCGTGACTGTGACAGCAATGTCATAAAAAACCAATTAGCTACCTATATTTGTAATCCCTTGAGTATTATACCTGTATATTAACTCAAAAATTTGAAACTTTAAATGATTATATCTAATAAACAAATTAAGTTATATTAAAAATTCAAATGCCATTTANACTAATAAAGTTATATTAAAAATTCAAATGCTATTTACTATTAAATTAAAAACTCAAACATTTTATTAAATTAAAAATATGTATTACAATTTAAAAAAACAAAGTTTACCCCCCTCCAAGGCATAAGGGATGAACTTAAAAAGTATTACATAGTTAAAAATTCAAGAATAATGTGTAACTAAAAATAATAAAAAAAAAAAATGTTTAAATTATTATTATTCTGTAAGTAATTGAGTGGGTTATGATAAAAAAATCACCCTGTATATATAAGCATTTAAATTTTTAACTTTTTGAGTTAATATACATGTATATTAACTCGTAATATACATGTAATACTCGAATGATTACAAATACAAGTAGCTAATTGGTTTTTTATGACATCACTTTCACAGACATGGTGTATTTATTGTCAATCATGACTATCAATCAATGGTAGTTTGTGGGTGCAGTTGGTGGGGGTGTGATTTTAAATATAATACCACTTGTCATAGCTATAAAATATTGTCAAACTAAATATAATAAAATAAAACACAATACACGTATTATTATTTTAAAGACCTCAGTAGAAAATAGAAATGAAAATAATAAATAAGCGATTATACTATTATTGCAAACGATATCAACTAGTGTACAAGTAATAATTTTTAAAATAAATTACTCAATATAGTATTATACTAATATTTTACTGTATGGACGATGCTGCCGGCCGTCCAAACCCTGCTCATGTGTGTATGCGTACCCGCATATTCCAAGGGAAACAACTTTAATGTTCACTCACGACATTTGTATTATAACTATTTAACTATTTAAATAGTTGCATTTAGAATTAAGAATATACAATTAATTTCCTTCTATTAATTAATTATAGTGGATGTTACGATTGTTCCGTCGTCAAAGACACGAGCCGCCACTGCTATCAATAGGTATAATTTTTGTATTGCCAGTTAGTGTATTTATAAACTCACAATAATGTGCCTTACTGTCATTGATAAAAAATTCTGTTTGCCTGCAAATATCGATGTTGTAAAAACCCCATTAACTACTTGTATTTATTTGTAATCATTCGTATTTTATACATGTATATGAACTTAAAAATGTGAAACTTTAAATGCTTATATCTAATAAACTAATAAGATTATATTAAACATTTAAAATACGTTTAATATTAAATTAAAAACTCAAACATTTTATTTATTATTTTCAAAATAAGCGTTCACGTTTAAAAAAACCAAGCTGACACTATTACAAGGCATAAGGGATGAACTTAAAAAGTATCACATAGTTTATAATTCAAGAAAAATGTGTCACTAAATATAACAAAAAAAAAAAAATGTTAAAATTATATTTATTCTATAAGTCATTGTGTGGGAGTCATTTGGTTACGATAAAAAAACCACTTTGTATACGAATTATTAGTTTGAAGCGATTATAATAAAATATTTCGACTTTATACAACAATAAAGAGATAACCTAAGTCATTTCTTTTTTATACCGCAGATGCAATCACTTTTGAAAAAGGTAAAAATAAAAAATGGGACGCAATAGGAAAACTACCATTTTTTCCACAGGCCCAAATATAGAGTGTTTTAGATTCCATGGAATCCTGCAAATGTAAATAACTCTTATAAAAATATCAAACATTACATTTATCGTTATATAAAAATATTTTTATTAAGGTGGGAAATTACAATTAGCACTTGAAATATATAACTATTTAACACAACACTTTGACACTGTATCTCTTTCATAAAATTTACTTACTCTATAACATGAAATTATTATTTGTAATAATTACATTTGTTAAGGTTCCAACAATTTTATAATTTTTTCGAATTCTACGAGGTCCTTTTGAAAAAAAATAGTCCTCAATTATAATAGTTGTTGCACTAAAGTATTTTTTTGTTCTAACTATTGTAAAAATAATCTTTATGAATATGTTTAATGATATTTAGACGTAGTTACTTGAGATCAATATCTGCCTGATTTGTATTAATTAAATTGTATGGTAACACCTTTAATGTTATTGATTGGTAGCTAGCGATATTTAAAATAAAACTAAAAAACTATATTTTTTTAAATAATTTAGACTATTTTGATTATGTATAAATTTCACATTTTACATACGAATAAAAACTTAAGATACGCAGGCATACCATTCGACGTTCGGATTACGACTAAGTCACAACTAAAAAAGCTACGTTTACTCGATAACAAGAAAAAAAATAATTAAAAATAGATAGATGAGTGAACATTCTAATCCAGATATTATTTTTAAGAAAAAAATTAAGGTTTAAAAATGACATCCATTAATTTATGTTGCTTTTTTGGACTAACTCTTCAAAGCATGTTCGTAATGTCTAAAAATGTTTGTTAATATATTTATTTGTATCATTCAAAATACATGAAGAATATTATCTGGATCTGGGTATTTTCGAATAGAATTTATTACTAATTATCTCCATAAAAGAAAATTTAGAAGCTGGTGATAAATTATTGAAAGCCAGACAATTTTAAAATAATGTGAAATGATATGATAGCAAAATTTTATTTGAAAGGCGACCATGAATAAAATCACGATTTCAATAACGGAATATAAGAGATCCTCATTTGAAATAAGCTGCGTTGAACCTTGTCTTATGTTTAAATTTGATAACTATATTTTATTGTGGATTGAAAATCGAGCCTTAGGGGTTGTTATTCAGTTTTTTGAACTTAACAGAAAATCTATTAAACTTACAATAAAAGTTAATAGAACTTAATTTGTAGACCTGAATATTTACTATAAAAAATACATTTATGTTTTTTTATCAAAAAGTTAATACTTTTCCGTAAAAATTAAAATAATCTATTTATTGTTTACTGTTATTTTTTTTTCTTTAAGTATAAAAATATTTCACCAACTGTTCGTCACAAAATAAAATGTTTCATACAAAAGTTACTTGAAATTAAATTTGATAAATTTAACATAATATATTTTTTTTAATATTTTAATATTTTTACTGAGTGGTTGAAGTTTCATCAAATTTTTCCTTTAAAATTGGTTTTAGTAATATTTCTTAAAAAAACTCATATTATATTTCACGTTAGTGCAATTATATATCGATGTATTAGAATTTGTGGCGCATAAAATCAAATATAAGTTTACCCGTACTGTTCTAAATGCTATACTTATTATTTTGAACGTGCGGAATTTACTGTGATTGTCCATAGACGATAAGAATTGTGGCATTATTGTTGTTTGTGTAGTAATAAGTAACGATAAAAGTTCTTTCCAATAATCATTTTTCATGAACTAATATCAAATATTTTCTTGTCATTTAGTTTTATATTTATTATTGTGTAAAGTTTTAAGATTTTTTATAATAATAGTTTAGTGATACAGTTTTTTTGAAATTTTATTTTATTTAAATATGTCACGTAACTAAGTATATTTAGTAGGAACAATGAATTATCAAATTACTGGAAGTAAATTACCTTCAGTTTGAAATGTTTTGAGTGTATTATAATATAAGAGTTGTAAAATTGAATTTGCATGAAAGTGCGGCGTTTGTTGTTGACGAGTGTCTAATTTACTGGAAAAAAGCTCGAATACCTACGCAAAATCCAGCTAATATTATAAGAAAATTAAAAAATTTGAACGATGAACTAAGAAATTTAGAGAAAAATAAAACAAGGACTAGCGACTTATACAAGAAAAAAAAAACAAAATTTTGTAGACCAAATCAAAGAATTGTTTGATATAGCTCATACTAATGCAATCAGTCCATAAAGATCCAGAAAGATATTGATTTTTTACGACTTCGACGAACTAAGGGACATCCCAGATGTATGATGGGAGTAGATATGAATATAACCCAAGCAGAAAAAAAAATACAAGTAAGACAAGAAAAAAAAAAAAATACTTATACCTCACTCGGAAACAAACTTTATTAGAAGGTAACTTTTAAAAATAATGAATATTTTATAAACATTGTTTATTATATTTTTAACACTTATACATGATTTAGTTTAGACAAATATTCATGTACTTCATCCGATTCATGTGATATGGAAATCTTAAGTGAAGAAGATAGAAAATTTTCACCAGTAGCAGGTCCGTCAAAAAATAAAAGAGGTAGAAAAGAACTTTTAACTTCTGGATTATCTGCCACTCTTGATAGGTGTAAAATAAGTGTTAGTGTTCATTTTTTAACTGCATGTTTGGATGCCTTATCATTAGATCCCAGCATATATGTTTTAATCCAATCGTCAATTAAAAGGTCCGTGAACATTATAGACAAAAAATTGTAGAAAATATCAATTCTAAATTTCATGAACAAAATTTGAATTTTGATGTGATCCATTGGGATTCAAAAAAGCTTCCAGACCTTACAGGGGGAAAAAAAATTCGATCACCTCTCTATTATTGCAACCGCCTTAAATTTCGAACAGCTTTTTCGAGTCTCTTATATACCCTCTGGAAATGGTTTAGAAGTATCATCTTTTGATACTACGGCCTCTAATACGGAAAGGTTGAATGGGGAGTGTTTATACCATGCATATATTAGTTTCACTAGTATGTTTGTTGTGTGATGTGTGTTTGTAACTTTCCACGCGGCACGTTTTATTATTCTCGCGTCTAGACTAGACGTCGTAACGCATTCACCCCACCCCGCTCACCAATTGCCGGCAACACTAGTCCTGTATAATTTTATATTTTTGGTTTTCGTACCCGTACACGCATGCGCGACATCAATTATATATATTTATATATATAAACAAATTTTTATTTTGACTGACTAATACCGCCCACGTGTAATGCGCCTTACATATATGTATTTATATATTCCTACCGCCGCTGCCACCGTTTATACCTTAGGTATAACATTCCCCCCGCCCACAAAACAAGGCTTTACCTATTGCATGATACGTTTACGTACTTATGTCGCCTTACTATATATATGTATGTATGTATGTGCATATATATATTCCTACAGCCGCCGCATATGTCTCACGTACAACTATCCCCCGAGCTCCGTCCGCCAACAAAACACAGCTATACCTCGTGCATGATACGTTTACGTACTTAAGTCGCTTTACATGTATATATTCTAATTACTATTAAAATTTATATATTGACACGCTTTATTCTCATTTAGAGATATAAAGTATATTCATTCCGATTACGAGGGATGATTCCCGTTTCGTCATTTTTGGTCACTACCTCCACGTTCCGGGAGTGGGTAATTTGCTCATCTGCGGCTTTCCTTGGATATGGTAGCCGTTTTTTAGACTCCCTCTCCGGAATCGAATCCTGATATCCCATTACCCGTTACAACCATGATATTGATAATAACTACTATCATAACATGAAATTAAAAAGTGAAAAATAAAGATAGTAAAAAAATTAACTTTTTCAACTTAATTTTTGAAAATGTTCCGGAAATACTGCGTCCTTCAGACATATATCAAATTAAAGCTTTTTTATGTACTATAAAATGAAAAAAAAAAATTTGTCCCGACACTTTTTTTCCTACATTTAAACGGCTGCCGTAATTAAAAAAACACTATTTTTGTGTTAAAATTTTCGATTTTCGATTTTAAATTTTCAACTTAAAAATGCTATAACTTTTTGAAAAATGTATATATCAGCACAAATTTTTCTAAATACATTATAAGTACATCTTTCATTTGACATACTTTTTATTAAAATTGGACAATTTCCCCTTATATAGGGGGCGTTCAAAACTTGAAATATTGTAAAAAACATAGATCTTTTTCAACTGAACTTTTGAAAATATTCCGGAAATACTGCGTCGTTTAAACATATATCAAATTAAAGGTTAATGTTAAAAACTATCAAATGAAAAAAAAAAATTTGTCCCGACGACCTATCTACTATGGGAAAATTGCTGTCCAAATTTTTAAAAAAATGTAATGTTTGCGATAAAAATGACCTTTTATCGGGATGTTTTTTGTACTTAAAACTGCCATAACTTTTTCAAAAATGAACAAATAAAAATAATATTTTTTTGTATTGAAACCTTAAATATTTCCCTTTCATTTAATATAATTTTTTTTGAAAATCTAACACTTATTCTGCTCATTGGGGGGATTTAAAATAGCTACTTTTTTACAAAAAACTAACTTTTCAACTTAATTTTTGAAAATGTTCCTGAAATACTGCGTCTTTTAAACATTTACCAAATTAAAGCTTATTTTATGTACTATAAAATGAAAAAAAAAAATTTGTCCCGACGACCTATCTTCTATGCGCAAATGGCTACCATATTCAAAAATATGTAATTTTAACAAATTTTTTTTTTTTAATTGAACACTATTTACAGATTTGTATCGAAGCGTTTCTTATGATAGTGATTTTAATCACTATCAGATATCATCTATACTGGACACAACTATACCACGACCTCGCTGTGCTGGTTTTTTTTTTGTTCTTAATTATTTATTAGATTATAATAGAAATATTTTACACAATATTTCCCTTTGCTATCTTTGAATTTTTTTATAGATGTTTGATGTCTTAACTATCATTTGGTATATTTTTTTTATAAATTTAACCCTTTACCAGCCCACAGGGGGAGATTCAAAATGACAACTTTTTCACAAAAAATTAACTTTTTCAACTTAACTTTTGAAAGTGTTCCGGAAAGTCTGACACTTTTATATATATCTTAAATTAAAGCTAATTTGATATACTTTATTATAAAAAAAAAAATTTTGCACTTTATTTTGTCTTCACGGTGAAAATGGCTTCCATATGCTATTTTGGTGTTAAAATTCTCGATTTTATATTTTAAATTTTTAACTTTAAAATGTTATAACTTATTGAAAAATGTATGCATAAACACAATTTTTTTATGAGAAATAATATTTATATTTTTTTTCATTTGACATATTGTTTATTTAAATCGGACGATTTTTCTTAATACAAGGAGGGTTCAAAACATAAAAATTAATATAGAAATTAAAACTTTTTCAACTTAATTTTTGAAAGTGTTTCAGAAATACTGTCACTTTTATATATATATCTTAAATTAAAGCTTATGTTATATACTTTAATAATAAAAAAAACCCAGCACTGTGAGGTCGCGGTATAGTTGGGACGTTGCATAGTTCGGTCCAGTATAGATTTAATCTGACAGTGATTAAAATCACTATCATAAGAAACTCTTCGATGAAAATCTGTAGATAGTGTTTAAATCTATGATATTGATGGATAACTACAAAAGCAACATCAACTTCTATTTCCTTAATTATACCCAGATTAATAATTATTTATTATATAATTTTTAAAAATAATTGTTTTCAAATTATTATTGATTTTGATTTTTAATATGATAAAAATAAACATTTTGAAACTACTTATATTTGTCCTTTAAAATGAAAGTTTATAATAAAAAAAAAAAAAATGAATTTATTACTATAAATTTTAGCTCAACTTGCATATTTAAAATTATCATCATTAAATAGTAAAAATGGTATTGTTAAGAATAATATAGGGTCAGCAAATTTCATAATATCTAATTAAGGTAAATTTATCAGAAAAGCTCAATATTTTTTACATTTTTATTATAATAGAGCACTTAAATAAAAATTATAGTAATCATTTCTAATTAACTTTTGATGTTTAAGAAGATTCTACAATGGAAATATTTAGAATTTAATTAATTTTAATGATTATATATCTAAAAAAAAAAAATTTAAAAAAAGTTGTTTAAAAGATTTACTCAATTGAGTGTATTATAAAATTTGATTATAATTGCAAAAATCCATCATTAAATTCAGGTAAAACTAAAAATCATTTATTTTTTAAATTTATGATTTATATAGCAACATGTTACAAAAAAATTATACACTCGTAGTAGCACATATAAATGGAGTTAAATATTAATAAATTACAAAGTAAAATGATTTACTTTTGTAGTTGAATACTTTTATCATATCAAATCTAATTCGACAATAAATACTTTAAGAATATTAGAAATATATGATTTTAATTGTGTGTATGAAAAAAGTTGGTTAAGCTACTTTTTATTTGAATAAGGAATATTTTTTCGATTTTTAAGAGTAATAACTTAAACTAATCATTAACTTAAATATCATAAACTTAAATGAATCATTTGACGTATCGTTGAAAAAAGTAGGTCTAGTGAGGGTTGGCAAAATAAATCGTAGCTACAAAAAGAATCACATAGTAAAATAATATTAACATGAATATAAATTTCTTCTCAAGAGGGGAGACTACAGTGATAGGATCCTTTATATTTATTGAAGTTAATGAATCTAAATGAGATAAATATCAAATGATTTGAAAATTTTATTCTAATTCATAAAAAATGCAAAATATTAATAGTCACAGTCGGATTTGAACCTCGTACCGTAAGCATGAAAGATTCAAGTATTACCGACTCGGCAACTGTTCGTCGCTTTCATCGCACGACAAAAGATATTTTAAAATAAAATAAAAAACCCAGAATTTTAACACAAAAATAGCATATTTTTGAATATGGTAGCCATTTGCGCTAGAAGATAGATCGTCGGGACAAATTTTTTTTTTATTTTATAGTACATAAAATAAGCTTTAATTTGGTAAATGTTTAAAAGACGCAGTATTTCTGGAACATTTTCAAAAATTAAGTTGAAAAAGTTATTTTTTGTAAAAAAGTTGTTATTTTAAATTCTTCCCCAATGAGCAGGTTCAGTGTTAGATTTTCAAAAAAAATGATATCAAATAAAAGGGAAATATCTAAGGTTTCAATTAATGAGTATCCAATATATATATATAGTTGAGAACCGCACAGTATATTTATTTAATTATATAGATATACGGACAAAATTGATCACCGCGGTCAAGTCACAAAACAATGTAGAGCCAATATATATGTTATTATATTATTCGCATAAATATACTTTCACACAATAAGTTGTGCTTAGGTATAATCGAACACCGCAGTCAAGTCGGAAAAACAATGCAGAGAAAATATATATATATATAACCAAAAAAAGACACCAGTTATCGTGTACGTCGGAAACGGAACAGACCGCAAAATCAGTCATCCGTATTCGGCGGCGGCCTTATCTCGGTGTCAAGANAATCCATATTCGGCGGCGGCCTTATCTCAGTGTCAAGGGCGGGGTGACGACCGATGACAACCGATTGTCATATTAATAGCTGGACGGCTGATATCGAGAGAGACACGGGTGAGCGCCAACCTAGAGCAAAAGGCGGTGCCGTGTCACAATATAAAAAATATTATTTTTNTATCTAAGGTTTTAGTTTAAAAAAAAATTATGTTGATTTGTTTATTTTTGAAAAAGTTATAGAAGTTTTAAGAAAAAAAAGTGAAAAAAATGACAAAATTTACCGATTTTTAAATTTGTAATTTTTTTGGATATTTCCCCCATTTGCAAGAAACGAGGGAAAATTTTTCAATTTTTAATGGTAATGTCTTCAACTAGATACGATTTGTGATCTTTTGACGTATTGTTGAAAGAAATCGGTCAAGTGATAGCTGAGAAAATAAATGATAGTCACAAAAAGATATCTTCTCAGCTTTGCATCGAAGCTAAAAAATGAAAAAATATAGAACATTAGCGATTTTTAAATATGTAATTTTTTGGGGGATTTCCCCCGTTTATGGGGATTGAATGATTTTTTTTCAATTTTTGAGGGTAATTTTTGAGTCTTCAACTAGATACGATTTGTGATCTTTTGACATATTTTTCATCAAAATCGGTTCAGTGAGAGCTGAGATTGAGCGTATACAGACACAAAAAAATAAAACAAATCATAGTAAAATTAATACCTTTTCAGCTTCGCATCGAAACTAAAATGGTATTGTTCCGGGAAGTCTGACACTTTTATATATATTTTAAATTAAATCTAATGTAATATACTTCATTATAGTAAAAAAAATTTCGGACATTATTTTATCTTCACGGTGAAAACAGACATCAAAGTTAATAAAAAATATACGATTTTTGTAAAATAATTTTAGCTTCGATGCGAAGCTGAGAAGGTATTGGTTTTACTATGATGTGTTTTTTTTTTTGTGTCTGTTACCACTTTTTCTCAGCTCTCACCGAACGGATTTCTTTCAACGATACGCCAAAAAATTTCCCTCGTTCCCCGTAAATGGGGGAAACCTCCAAAAAAATTACAAATTTAAAAATCGCTAATTTTCGAAATTTTTTCAATTTTTTTTACTAAAAACTGCCGTAACTTTTTCAAAAATGAACATATCAATATAATTTTTTTTATAGATGCTAGATGTGTTTACCTATTATTTGGTATATTTTTTTTGTAAATTTGACCTTTTTTCTGCCCACAGGGGGGGATTTAAAATGACAACTTTTTCATAAAAAATTAACTTTTTCAACTTAACTTTTGAAAATGTTCCGAAAGGTTTGATACTTTTATATATATCTTAAATTAAAGCTAATGTAATGTACATTAATTTGAAAAAAAAAAAATTTGACCTCTGGACTTCATGGTGAAAACGGCTACCGAATGCTATTTTCGTGTGAAAATTCTCGATTTTATTATTCATATCATTTTTAACATTATAATGCTATAACTTATTGAAAAGTGTATTGATCAATATAATTTTTTTATGGGAAATACTATTTTCTAATAATCTCTTTTTTATTCTACATACTTTGTCTTAATCAGGATATTAATAAGGAACTAGCAGATCAAGTAGCTTTTGGAATAAAACACCAATTTTTTTTAAATTAAACACTATCTAAAGATTTGCATCGAAGCGTTTATTTTGATAGTGATTTTAATCACTGTCAGATATCATTATACTTGATCCAACTATGCCACGTCACCACTGTACCGCGACCCACCTGTGCTGGGTTTTTTTTTTATATTTTTAACTTAATAATGCTCTAACTTTTTCAAAAATGAACATTTCAGTATAATTTTTTTTTTATAAAGATGCTTGATGTCTTTACTTATCATTTGGTATATTTTTTTGTAAATTTGACCTTTTTTCTGCTCACAAGGGGGATTTAAAATGACAACTTTTTCACAAAACATTAGTTTTTTCAACTTGACTTTTGAAAATGTTCCGGAAAGTCTAACACTTTTATATATATCTTAAAATAACGTTAATGTAATATACTTTATCATGGAAAAAAAAAATTTCGGACTTTATTTTATCTTCACGGTGTAAATAGCTACCGAATGCTATTATTGTGTGAAAATTCTCGATTTTATTTTTTACATTTTTAACATTATAATGCTATAACCAGGGTTCGGGACTTATAGCATTTGCATATTTTTTTTATTTATTGTAAAATGTAGCAGAGTGCGGAATAAATTCATTTCTCAATACCGTTATACAAAATCGAAAATTTGAATGTGCATATTTTTGCATATTTTACAGCTTTTGCAGAAAAGTGCTTATTTTAACGTTTTTGTGCTTATTTTGCATATTTTGGAAAATTATTAAAATTTTCAAATTTACTAATGTTAACCAATCAAAAAGAGAAATAATAATGCAGTCTTATGTACTATTTGCAATATACAAGTCACAATCCCTTTTAATTTTCGTGTTGGAAAAATATCTTCATTTTTAAAAAGTATGAAGGCCCATATTGTTTGTATCGCTACATATAAGATTTGTTACGATACGGGCGATACGACAATTATATAATATAACATATTTATAAAATGTTCTGTGAAACTAAAGGTATTCCCGGTAAATATAGTTCGGACGGCTAGCGCCGATAAGGCGATAATAGTTATTTAGGTAATAATTTCGATTATTTGTTCAGTCCGCAACGTTTATCCGTTGCCGTGAATTCACTTGCGTGCTTATTATCGCGTTACATTTTTTCATAAACATAATATACTAAAAATGGGGAAAGTAAAACAATCCACTAGTGCCCGTTTGAGAAACTATGTGTCTGAATTTGGATCTGAAATATTATCTACTAATGGGTTTGTATTATTTTGCAAAGTTTGTGAAATAAAGATTAATTTTGAAAAAAACTTTAACGTAAGCCAACACATACGAACTAAAAAATACATTAAAAGTGCCAAACGCCAAAAAGATCAAGTTCAAAGGAAATCACAACAACTTTTAACCAATCAATCTACCAAATCAGATTTTAATAAGGATTTATGCGAAGCAATGGTGGCCGCGAACATACCGTTTAATAAACTTTCAAATAATATATTTCGTTCATTTTTCGAAAAATATACGGGTAAAAGTATTCCATTTGAAGCTTCCTTACGAAAAGGATATATTGACGACATCTACAACCAAGTAATGAATAAAATTAGAGTTGAAATTGGAAAAAATCAAATTTGGGTGTCAGTTGATGAAACATATGACGTACAAGGACGATGTGTGGCAAATGTTATTGTTGCCATTCTTAAGCCAGATTGTGTTGGTCTTTCATTTCTTCTGCACTCGGAAGAGTTAGAAAAAACAAATCATAATACTATTTGTAAAGTTTTTAATAAATCAATGACCATTTTATGGCCTAGAGATATTATGTACAACAACGTCTTACTATTCTTATCCGACACAGCTCCTTACATGGTGAAGGCCGGTTCAGTTCTTAAAAATTTATACACCAAAATGATACACACCACCTGCAGTGCACACGTACTTCATCGGATAGCTGAAGAAATTCGTGGACAATTTAATCTTGTTGACGAGCTTATATCAAATATGAAAAAAAATTTTCGTAAAGCCTCATACCGTATTGCATTGTTTAAATCGATAGCTCCAGAAATTAGATTACCGCCAGAACCTATCTTAACGCGTTGGGAGACATGGCTCGAAGCCGCAATTTATTACTGTGAAAATTTCCAAATAATATGTAGCGTAATAAATGCCCTAGACGAAAATGATGCAGATTGTATTATAAAAGTTAAATTATGCATACTGAAACCAGGATTGGAAAACAACTTGACTTATATAAAAAGTAATATTCAAGTTATTACAATGGCCATTGTGAAATTACAAACGAAAAACCTTCCATTGGCTGATTCACTTTCTGTAATTCAAGAAGTAAAATCAAAATTTCAATCATTAAAAGGAACTCAAGGAAAAGCAGTACTTTTAAAACTACAAAAAGTTTTTGAAAAGAATAAAGGTCTTAAAATTCTGGAAAAAATATCAAACAGTTTGGAAGAAGAAGATGAAATTTTGGATATGAGTCAATTTCCGGAAGATTATTCATGCAACGAATTTGTGTTCTTTAAATATGCACCAACCACTTCAGTGGATGTAGAGAGGTCATTTTCAGCTTACAAAACTCTGTTATCTGACAATCGAAGAGCATTTATATTTAAAAATTGAGGAAACATTTAATTATTCAATGTAACAACAAAGGTATGACAATAATTAAAACAATATTATTTATTGATTGATTTAAATGAAAAATTCAATTTTTAATTTTCCTATTATTTAAAGCTAACGAATAAATTTAAAAAAAATTGGAAATTTAAGAAGCAAGTGAAAAATTATTTAATTTTATTAAAATATTTTAATGTTAAACTAATTGTAATGAATAATTATTAATAAAATAATAAATATATTAAATGTATATTTTTTAATTTTTTATGCAAATTCTACGGTTTTTAAGTGCATATTTTTTTATTTTTTATGCATATTTTACGGTTTTTAAGTACATATTTTAGAGCTTATTATTGTGTTTTTAAGTGCTAAAAGTCCCGAACCCTGGCTATAACTAATTGAAAAGTGTTTGGATCAACACAATTTTTTTATGAGAAATAATATTTATATCCCTTTCTTATTCGATATACTTTATCTTAATCGGGATATTAATAAGGAACTAGCAGATCATGTAGCTTTTGGAATAATCCACTAATTTTTTAAAATTAAACACTATCTAAAGATTTGCATCGAAGCGTTTTTTTTTATAATGATTTTAATCACTGTCAGATATCATTATACTTGATCCAACTATGCCACGTCGACACTGTGCCGTGACCCCCCTGTGCTGGGTTTTTTAAACTATATTTATTTTATAAATAATTTAGTATCATTTATGTTTATTGTAATTTTTTTATGCTGTTTTTATCTTGTTTTTGTGAAGTCAAGATAGATGCCTTAACCATTTTTAGTTTAATATCTGCAGAGATAAAAAATTTGTTATCAAAAAATGTTAAAGCTATATTCTAAGTGATAAATACCATAATTACCCTGAACATTTCTGTGTTGCAGCTTTAGATTTAAAAGAATCAGGGTAATTAATTAAAATTTTTCAGAAACATAAAGCATTAAATGGTAATTGTATGGCGATAGATTCCTTAATCCAAACCTCGACATAAACTTTTACTATAAATACACAAATATCACGAATGCATCTTCTTCTCGTGCTTTAAGCTTTAACTGTTTTCTGAACATATATATAATGTTCATCAATTCTTGATTAAATAACTAATTGCAATAAAATTGTTGCTAAAAGAAAAGTATCAGATTTTTATTAATATTATGTACAAGCTATTTACAATTTTACTCACCTAAAAGAAAAGTATCAGAAACAATATTTTATGCTATTAATTATTACAACAATTATTAATATTTTATATAAAGATTTGATTTTTAAAATAGATAAATTATATTACAATACATTTTTAATTTTATAGAGGTTAATGATAAAACTCATGTTTTTCACCTAACATGAACACCGACCATTATGCCATCTAGTGGACCTGATCGGTGTTCAAAACATAAGAAAAAGTAATCGTTTTTCTTACATCTCCTCCCTTTTAGAAACAATTACAGCAAGTTATGTAATTGTTATGTAATTTCAAAACACTGGAGTTAGTTTTGTAATGTGGTATAAGTTTGATTCCGCTTTCTTGTGTCCAGTGTCAACCTCATATATAGAATTTGAGATTCTCTTTTGGATTGTGTATGGTCCAATTCTTAATTCTTCTAATTTTTTTCTATTAAGTCGATTTCCATTTTCCACGTAGACTTTGTCACCTACTTTGAATTTATGGTCTTCCCTATGCAAGTCGAATATTTTTTTATTATAATTGTGTGATTTTATTGTGTTTTTAAGAGCTAGTTTTCTGTCTCTTTTCAAGTCTTCTTTTGTACTAATTGACTTCAATTCAAGTGGTAGAACATTTACATTTTCCCCTTCCAGTAAATATTTTGGAGCAAACTTTGTGACGGTGTGTTCCGTTTCATTATATTTTTCTACACATTTTTGTGCAATAGTAGTCCACGCCTTTCTCTTATAATTTTCATTTATTATACATCTTATTTTATTGACTAGAGTTTGATTCAGCCTTTCATTGAGTCCATTTGAAAATGGTGAATCTACAGCAGTGAAAATCATTTTTATATTTTCTTTTTCTAAAAATTGTTTAAATTCTTTGCAATTTATACCAGGATATTGGTCCGTCAGAAGCATATCAATAGTGTAGTCTTTTTTCACATTTTTTATTAGTCTTATGAAATCACTGGAGTTTTGATTTTTCGATGTACTAATATAAGCATACCTTGTGAAATGATCCACCAAGAGGTGCAGATATTTCTTCGTTGACCTTGACCCTCCAAATCCTCCGATGGTGTCTATAGATATTATTTCAAATGGGCGTGTTGCTGGACCTAAATGTGACATTAAACCACATTTAGGTTTCCTCCTTGATTTATTTTTTATGCAGACTTCACATTCATTACAAATTTTTTTTATGTTTTTGATGATATTTTTGGCAGTGTAGAATGGTGTTATTTTATTTGTCATCTGAGTTGTTCCTATGTGGCAGTAGGTATTGTGGACATTTTTAATTAGTGTTTTGCTGAGCTGTTCTGATAGTACAATTTTCTCTCTTCTTTTATTTTTTTTATAGTAAATTTCATTCTCTAATACAAATTTTCTACTTTGTATATCTAAATTTGTATGTTGGTCCTTTTTTATATCTTCTATGTTTATTAAGTTTACCACTTTTAGAAAATCATCAATATTTTCAAAGGGTTCTAAAACCGGATTTCGACTTAAACAATCCGCCTCTTGATTTGATTTTCCTGGATTATATTTTATTTTGAAATTATATTGGGATAAATAATACATTAAATCTCCCAATTCTTCGTCCGTTCTTGCCTTGATGTTCATATTTTCTAATGGTTTATGGTCCGAGTGGACTGTAAATTCTTTTCCCATAAGCCAATGTTGCCAGTATTTGATGGATTCTTTTATTGCCAGACATTCCAGATATATTGCTTTTTTCTTCTTTTGAGCTTCAGTTAATTTTTTAGAAAAGTATGCAACGGGCTTACTGTTCCCATTTTTATCTTCTTGTTTCAACACTGCTCCTACTCCTTTTATACTGGCATCTGTGTAAATGTTTATCGGTAGTTCAGGATCAAAAATTTTTAAGAGTGGTTGTGAACATAGCATTTCCTTTATTTTATCAAATGATTCCTGACATTCTGAGGACCATACAAATTTCATATTTTTTCGCAATAAATTATGTAAAGGGTTTAAAATAATTGTACTGTGTGGTATAAATTTATGATGAAAATTTATTTTTCCTAAGAATTGGCGTATGTTTTTTCTTGTTTCTGGGATTGGAAAGTTTTTGACAGCAGTTAAATAATCTTTCAGAGGTCTGATTGAATTGTCTTCTATTATGTGACCTAAGTATTTTGCATAATTATTTGCAAAAGAACACTTTGAAAATTTTAGTCTAAAACCTTCTGTTTGGATTGCTTCCAGTAGTCTTGATAGATGTAGTATATGTTCTTCAAAAGTTTTTGAAAAAACTAGTATATCATCTATAAAATTTACTGCAAAATTGCAAAGTTTGTATTTTCTTATGATGTTGCTCAATATTCTTTGGAAAATGGCTGGTGCCGTTTTTAATCCAAATGGGAGACATGTCCATTGGAAATGGCCTTGTTGTGTAACAAATGCAGTTTTTTGTTTATCTTGAATTTTTAAAGGAATTGACCAAAATGCTGAATTTATGTCTAGAGTAGAATAATATTTACAGTTTACAGTTTTAACTAATAAATCTTCAATCAATGGGAATGGTTGTGATTGAGGGATAATAATTTTATTTAGTTCTCTGAAATCTATACAAAGTCTTGTTTTTTCTCCATCTTCTTTTTTATATGCCAGAGTTACTGGGGCGGCAAAAGGACTATAAGATTCTTCAATTAAATTTTTGTCAAGTAATTTTGATATTTGGTTTTCTATTTGTCTTCTATCGCCTTCTGTGCATCTGTATGGGCGTTTATAGCAGTATTTATCAACCATTAAATCAATATGAGCTTCATAATGTTTTACTGTACCGACATCGTATTTATCTTTGGCGAAAACTGTTTTAAATTTTTCTACTAATTTTTCAATTTCTAATGTTTGATTTAAGTCTAAATGGTTAATAATCATTTCAAATTCATTTGTATCTATATGTTCATTGAAATTTATTTCACATTTATTAACATATTTAGTTTCTTGTTTCTCAGAATGTACAAAAAAACTTTCTTCACCTAGTACATTAGGAATATTAATATTTTTTAAATTTGAAGTATCATCTACAATTGATCTTTCCTCTTTTTTTTTTTTTTTTTCTTGATCATTACATTGTATTATTTCTAATTTTTCATTTTGCATTAATTTGAAATTTTTAATACAATCTAGACCAATTAGAAAATCATAGTTAAAATTTTCATTATCTATTATAAATACATCCATAATTTTTTCTAAATTGTAAATTTTTATTTTAAGTGTTACCATACCTTTTGTTTTCTTTTCACCATTAATAGTTTTCAAGTTGACTATTTGTTTATTATTTGTATATGATTTTGGCTGTATTTTAAGTAGTTTTGCATTAATTAATGAAACATTTGAACCTGAATCATAAATTCCAGAGATATTTAAAGTATTATTTATTAGCAACTTGACTTTTATTAATGGCGGTGCTTCTAGTTTTTTGGATTTTTTTCATTTAGTTCAATTTCCAGTTCAGAGTTATTAACAGTTTTTACAAATGTTTTCTTGTTTTTTTCTTTAAACCAGCAATTTTCCTCCAGATGATAACGTTTCCCCTTTTTTTCATTAATACAGATTCGGCAAGGTTTTTTCTCTTCAATCTGTTTAAATTTGGTGTCAGAAAATATGTTTCTTTTTTCATACTTATTTTTTTCTGCAAAATGTTCCAGTTTTCCTATTTCATTGTAAAGATCTTCTGTACCTGTCAAATTTTCTCTGTCAATTTTGTCAGCCATATAATTTGGTAAACCAAATGCTATAAGATCTATAAGTGTGCCAGTATCGATTGATTTTCTTACTTCTAGTAACAGTTTCTCTTTTTTTAAAGCGTAATCAAGCAATGATCCTGCTTGATATTTAAAAGCGAGGGCATATCTAATGGGTGACCATCCTTTGTTGGTAAATGTAGTACAAAATTTTTTTTCCCATGTGTCCCACTCTGAATCCACTGTAAATTTTATCAGCATGCAGCTGTACCACTCTGTTCCAGAGCCTTCTAAAAATTGTTTTAAAATCTCAATCTTCTTTTTGTCCTCATTTATTTGAAAACGTTTACATTCCTTATTAAAACTCTCAATCCACTGGTTTGCATTTGAGTTTTTTCCATTGAATTTCTCTAATATGAATTCTTTAGCAATTGCCCCTAAATTTTGAGTTTCAGATTTGTTTTCAAGTAATTTTTCTAAGAGTTTATTTAAAGTTTGATTAGACCCACTTTTTTCTAAAGTTTCTGCTATTTCCTCAAGATAATTATCTTTAAACTGTAAGTTTTGTTCCTTATCTAAATAAATTTTTGACATATCATCCGTCAAAGTTATCCAAATTTTCCTTGTTTGGTATCTTTTTGTTAATGTTTTTCGTACCTGGATGTAATTTGAGGTGGTTGTAATTTCCTTGTGTAGGTTTGCTGGTTGAAATTCTGGTGGCACTCCAAAAATTTTTCCATCAGGTGTAGCTATTGATGTTATGCATATAACATTTGATTTTCCCTCATCTGTCGGTTTTACCGAAAAATCAAATCTTAATTTCTCCATAGTTAAAATATTGTTATATAATGTTCATCAATTCTTGATTAAATAACTAATTGCAATAAAATTATTGCTAAAAGAAAAGTATCAGATTTTTATTAATATTATGTACAAGCTATTTACAATTTTACTCACCTAAAAGAAAAGTATCAGAAACAATATTTTATGCTATTAATTATTACAACAATTATTAATATTTTATATAAAGATTTGATTTTTAAAATAGATAAATTATATTACAATACATTTTTAATTTTATAGAGGTTAATGATAAAACTCATGTTTTTCACCTAACATGAACACCGACCATTATGCCATCTAGTGGACCTGATCGGTGTTCAAAACATAAGAAAAAGTAATCGTTTTTCTTACATATATATTTATAACAAATAAATTGTTTTAGACATCCATATAGCATGATGAAAAGCACCAGAGTAGTGAAATTTTACACCATTAAGGCGTGTTGCACCCAAAAAAATAACATAACTTGAGTAATTCTTTGTAGTAATTTCTAGATTGTTGAGTCATTAATATTTCAAACCAAAAGTTAATTATATTATTTTTGAGAGTGTGCAACTGCATTTTTTATAATTATATTATTAATACCAATATCAAAATTCAACAAATCTAGACTAGTCCAATTTTCTTTAAATTTTTTAAATATTGGTACATCTGGAGCAGTTGTACATAAATTAAGTTTAACCTGAAAACAATTTTTTAGTACTAATTCCAAAATATGTCTTCGACATGGTAATTACAACACAATACGCCATAGGAGTTCTTTAAGCAATATACAAGCGCCATTTAAGCGACCTGTATTTAAAGTTGTTGTGTCGCAACACAGGGACACAACATGTATTTTATCTTTTACATCCCAAACTTATCAAATATATATTATATCATATAGTTGATCGATTGATTATTAACTTTGATACGTTATTACCTAATGCATCAGCAGTAAAAATAATTAAATGCATAGCATCGCGGTCAGATATCTTGCATCGAATTAATGCAGCAAGTAACTTAGGATTCATAAAAGCTATGACTACTATAGCTATAGAACCTCGTGTTTATGAAGAATATAATGAACCAGACAAACCATTTTCTGTTTCACATTCCGGGGAACTAGAAAAATTTAACTCGACAACATTATCTAAACAATTGTACTTATTTTTAAAGAAAATTAAGTGACTCCACCGAACCAGTGGATTCCATTTCTGATTGTGAACGTTTATTTTGTTTTTTTTTTCCTTTTGAGATAACTTGTTAACACGCAACTAGTCTACTTTTGTCTTGGTAACAAGAAAAACGTTTTATCTTCCTAAATTTTCATCATATATAATGCATTAGAATGAAAAATATCAAATAAATCGTTCAACTGTTCCGTATATTGACTGACTTTATTTAGATGTTTATTAGTAAGTCATTTTGACGATTTTTGAAGTTCTTATACATTTGAGTACAATTTTACAAGTAAATACATACAGCGATGTTTTCCTAGTTGGAATTCTAGCCTTATGCCAGTATAATGACACTTCAGCAATAACTAAGCTAGCACTTTTAAGCAAATTTAATTTGATATGTCTTAAGTTGTAAAATAAAAGCTTGTTTATTCGACGGCAATTTACTGCCTACAGTTTATTTTGTAATATGGCCTACTAAATAAATTTCATCTTGCCTACGTAAATTTATGCAGCATGAAGCCATTATAACAATTTATTTGAATGAAATAAAAAATGTTTAGAATGTCAGAGAACACGTATAACAATTTTTTTTTTCTACAAAACTTATAGAAAATTAAATTTTAAACTACTTTTACATAAAAATTTTTTTTTGAAAATTTTGACTTTTAGGAGGTAAATATTTTACTTATGAGTTTTTTACAAATAACTTTTTTTATGTAAAATAATTACATGTATAATTTCTTTTTAATAAACTTTTATGTAAAAAACATATATTTTGAGATAAAGCACAATAACTGAAAAACTAGCCTTTTGATCGAATTTTCAACCCTTTTACGGCACATGTTAACGTCAACCTATCGGGACCAAATTTTGTACAGCTCATTTTTACATGTGGCAAAACAATTTTTTGGTGTGTGTAAATCGAATTTTGAAAAGTTGTATTTTAAGAACTACACTAATATTTATTCTTTATTAGAATTTCCATTTCCATTTAAAATTATTATTATTATGTTTTTATTATCATTATTACTTTTTTTTTCTCTTGTAATTCAGTTCAAAGATATGTAGAATCGGCATATTAGGTAAGATAAACTTTGGAAGTCTTCCTCTTCCAACGCCAGGAGTATGATGGATCTAATGTCAAAGAATTGAGAAAAAATAAAACAACGAACCCAAGTGAGTACCACCGGACGTTGCGTTCATTCAACCTATAAATATATAGTTTAAATAGTACCAATACATATTTTAAGTAATGAGAGTAACAGGTACACACATAATAATATTTTTTATTGGAAACATTTTAGGGGGGGGGGCGATCTAAAGTATCTAATAGGTACTTTAAAGAATGAATAAATAATAATAAATTTTACACCTTTAAATAGAACTATACATTAAATATAGAGTAATTATATAATATAATGGAATTTTTATGCTGCTTGTTCATCATTATGTTTCAAAGTTTGAATAAAAAACTGATACAAGTAGAATTGTTTTTATTACAATTGTTAGAAAGTGTTTTTTTGGTCAAATATTATAAGATTTAATATATTGTATTTTAATCATATTATGAATATTAACACAATTTATTTTTAATCCCACACAAGTAAGTAACGTCAATCAACAGGTAAAAATAATTTTGGATACATTATTTTAAGCGCAAAGATGTAATTTTTTTTTAGTTTTTGAAAATAGAGCGACTCAAGTTTAAAACACTATTTACGTCAATTATTTTCAAAATTGTTGATGAACATACTTTAAATTTACCCCCTCCCCATAAAGTTGATCAAAGACACCTTCGCTATTACAGATAAAAATCAATTTCATTACAAAAGTAGAATTTAATTTTGAACATTTTTAAATGTTAAATATGTTCTAAATTATGCTTAACTCATAAATAATAAATCAAAATTCTACAAAGAGTTTATTGCAAAAACCAGAAATGTCATTTTTTTAAACATTTCTAGAAGACAAATAAAATTTGTTATTCTTTTAACGTTGTAATAAAAATAAGTTCTTAATTATTATTATTTCTACGAAAATATCCAACATTTCTGTTTGATACAGCTGTACGTATAGAATTAAATTTTATCAAATTTAATACGTATTAATTTTCTCTACAAATTTTATTTTATAAAAATGGAAAAAATTATGATTGTATACTAATACAATATCTTTACAATATATTGTAGTGAATTCTTTAATTAAATTTGCTAAGTATTTCAAAATATTTTCATGAATTACTCATGAGAATGAAATATAGGGTAATAATGTAATGATATACATAGTATATCATTAATGTCATAATGTATTATTTAAGACTTCAATCAATCAATTACACAAAATAAAATGTATACCAATAAAAATAAGATACATAGATGTACCTTTTAAATGTTTAAAAATACTAATGAAATTTCGTAGAAAAAGAGCATATATTAATTATATAAAACAAACAGGAAATAATAAACAATATGTAATGGTAGCACATAAGATGTAGGGTAATATAGACTAATAGACTAAATGTCTAAATTGTTATATAAGATATGATAGTATTTTATAATATGTAGATCATTATTGATGAAAATGTAATAAATTACGATTAATAAAGAAATAACGGTGGCGTCGGGGATCACTTCTTGCCTTTGAACTACGATCAAATTTAATATAAAAATTCAAAAATAAAGAGCATTCTGAAACAGATGCAGTCAGATATTCATAGAGGCACTCACTATGCTCGTTCATTCCAAATAACGAAATACATGCAAGAAGTGATCCGCCGTCAACACAATTATATTTGTACAAAAAACATAATATCTATTTTTTTATTTAAGAGTATCGCAGAAAATATCAAGGTAAGAATCTAATAAATTCACCAAAAATAAATAAGGTTTAGAATTAAATTTTATGAGTACATAGATTAAGTAGACATACAGGAAAATCAAGTGATTATCAATAATAATAAATATACCAAGTAAATTTAATGAATCAATAATGTTTGTACAGAGTTATATCGTTAATACGTGTCTATTTCAGAAGTTAGGTTGGAAGTTCATATGTATAGCCACCATACCACTCTGAGTAGACACACGAAGTGACTCAATCCCACCTATCATCGATAACCGTCAAAACTCGTGGCATTATCGATATTTAAAAAATTGACAATTAATTATAATGAATCTCATATTAATAAAATAAAGATCACTTTATTTTTCTATCGTCTTCTATCTTTCTTACAGACCCTCGTACTCATATCCCGAGTAATAATATTATTAATACAATAAAGTAGTGGATCAAATAAGAATCCAAATCCCGTCATATTCTATTTAATTTATTTCTTTTAAGTAATTTTCAAAGTGCACTCTAAATTAGTACAAGTAATAACACCCCCTTTTTAAATTACAAAACAATATTTTAATATTTTCTTTTTTTGATTCACTACAATAAATAAAAACTTCATCACATCAGTTATACAGTATCAATTGTAATTAACAACATAAATGAGACACATCAGCTAATTTGGGAATAAATTCAAAATTTAAATTGAATTATTTGTATTTAGGAGTGAAATTGAAAAAAAATTATTTGCTAATTTAACCAAAAATTATATTTCTGACGAAACTACTCATAATGCTTCTACGGAATTTATGAAGTAGAAACAAATCTATTTTACCTTTATTTTTATTTTTTCAAAATTTGTGTTTTCATGCTTATTTCAAAAGTATTTGAAAAAATTAGCAATAAAAAATGGTTTGAAGTTAGATTTTTGTTAAATTGAAAACTAATAATATCTAAAAAAAATTGTCTTTTTTACCATTATTCAATACGTATTTTTTCGTAAAATTTTAGTAAAAAAAAGTTTTATGTAGCACAGTGGGGTCGCGGCATAGTGGAGACATTGCATAGTTGGGTTCAGTATAGATTTAATCTGACAGTGATTAAAATCACTATCATAAGAAACGCTTCGATGCAAATCTGTAGATAGTGTTTAATTTTAAAAAATTGATGGATAATTGCAAAAGCAACATCAACTTCTATTAAAATAAAATACAAAACCCATAATTATCATACAAAAATAGTATATTTTTCAATATG
>NW_026099572.1:89350586-89356956 GCF_025091365.1 Daktulosphaira vitifoliae
AAAAAAAAAAAAAAAAAAAAAAAAAAAAAAAAAAAAAAAAAACACATCATAGTAAAATTAATACCTTCTCCGCTTCGCATCGAAGCTAATAATGATATAACTAATGTTAAATCATCTTCAAAGAGTTAATGAGTTAAACAAAGATTGTTACACTCAAGCCTATGTGGATGAATTAGTTATAGTAGTGGTTGTATAGTAACTCAAAAAGAAAAAGATGGTTATATTTTTTAGTGGAAAAAGGTAGTTACTATTTGTTTTAATAATAAAGTTTCTCAGATATGAGTTCGAGGGTTTATGAGAATAGTGAAAAGGTAATGGAAAGACAGAGTGATTTTTTTAGTGATCACTCAATATTTCTTTGTCCGTATGTTAACCATATACTTAAAAGAGTTAATGTTTTAAACCTTATTAATTTAATTAATTAGTATTTACCTTGATATTTCCGTAGGATATCTAGAGAATGAATTAAGTCGTCTGTTTATTTTGAATAAATCTTAACGTATCTGTTCACTTCTTATACATGAACTAAACGATTGAGATTAGTGAGCTGCGTCAATACTGGGAGCACGCCTGGATCAATGTAGAATGAGCCATGGGAGTATACTGACGAGACACTGGGAGCATGCCGAGAGTATACTGCTCATTTTTGGGCCTTTTTTGTCCCCTTTTATATTGCTGTTTTGTTAATTTTTATAACTATATTCATATGCAAGAAGTGTCAGAAACGCTATTGTTATCTCTTTATTAAATTATTTAATACATGTTATCTTAAAAACTAATATACTATTCTGGACAATGATAAATTATTTCATTACAAAATTGACATATCAGTGACAATCCATATTAACATTTATGTGTATTTTATTATTTACATGAAAGTTTTAAATTAATTTAATTTATTGCTTAATAGATAATATTGATTATATTGCCCATATGTGACCGTATGACAATTTTTACTTGACAATAGTTATCATAGTTTACTGTCTAGATAAGAGTTGTAATGAGAGGTCAATGTATTATAACAGTTGGTAAATTCCTAGACACAATTATAGACTTGGCATAACAGANAGTTGGTAAATTCCTAGACACAATTATAGACTTGGCATAACAGAGACTGAAAACAATAAGTCGTAGTAAGTATAGCCTAGCTGTTTGTCCAAACAAAGCAGAGTTCTTAATTTTTACCAAAGTAATAACAGGACTTGATAGTCTTGGAACATTAAGCTTGAATATACCAAAAATTGACTTTAAGTCAGAGGTAAAATACTTAAGTATTATCCTAGACACTAAGCTAAGATGAAAATCACACATTAAGACAAGAGTCAAAATAGCCATGTCCACAATGTGGACTTGCAGCAGAACTCTGGCAAAGAACTCGAACCTTAAAATAAAAGTTATGTATTGGCTAATACAGTTCAGTAATTAAACCTATAATTTTATACAGTGTATTCAAAGAATGGTTGCTATAGCTATTATTGGAGAGATAAGGACCACACCAACGGTGGCACTGGAGGCACTAATTGGACTACCTCCTTTACATACCACCTAAATATACCAACCAGCAATACAAAAAGCATATTTGCCTATATAGAAAATTGACGACAAAAGTTTTTTTAATTTCAGACATTTTCAAGGTGATTATAGATAAACGATCATTTGTTCATTAAATTTCAATCATTCATTTATTAATCTTAGAAACTTTCAAAGCGTATATAACTAAATGATTATTTATTCATCGAATGATTATATAACGATATAATAGTTAAAAATATATCAATTTATTGATATTGCGCATTTTAAAGAATTTAATTCATATTACATTAAGCTTATTATGATAGAAGAGGTCCTCTTTCATATACTAGAAATTAAACATAAAACATGTACTTCGATCACTTAAATATTACATTTTACTTCGATTAACAAAATCGGATTATTCCCATTTCCAAAAATAATTTTTATGTATTTTATAAATTCCCGTATCTATGTAATCAGTTTTAATAAAATGTTCACAGAAGTCATTTAAATATTTTGAAATTCGTTCATAATTGGAGACATTAGTATCACATGACAATGTTTCATTAATAAAAGATGCAGTATTTTTAAATTTATTTTTCAGATATTCCTTGGTCATAATTAAGCCTTCTGAATAACAGTGATTTTTTCTTGGAGTTTTAAAATCCTGTAGCAATCTTCTAAAGTCATACCTTGCTATTGTAAAATATTTAACGTAATCATCAGCTAATTTTTCAATAAGTACTCCAGGTTTATTTACAAACAAACCTCGTACTACTTTATAAGTTTTAAGATTAATAACATAGTTATATATCATATTATAAGTTGATATTAGATTAGAATACGATACAATAGTAGGCCAAATTGCTGATAGGTTCATTTTTTTTAAAATTGTCAGCATGAAATCAAACATTTTCACCGTATTATTAATTACGCCAAAAAGACATGTTACACATTCCACATAGTTAATTTGGTTTAATTTAAATTTTTTAATTTCACACATTTCTTTTAAGACAGATAATGTTGAATTGTAAAATAGAAGCACTTCAAAAAATCTGCATCTCACCATTAGTGCGAAGTAATTTTTTTTAAGATCAAAATTATGATCTGTGACCGTGTCTCTGAAAACACGTGAAGCATTTATTTTCATATCGTCATATTCTATTTCTATGTGGTTAAATGAACTCCAACAACCTCCATTAAGTAAAGTATTGAGTGACTTGATAGCTACTTTTTTTTCAAGAGTTTCATCTGTAGGAGGTTTAAATCTATACAAATATTTGAATAAACTAGTTTAATTAACTTATATTAGCTGATATAATTTATATTATATTATATTATAAATACATATATTATGTTTATATACAGTGTTATTCATTAATGATACAACTCTATAGGATGGCAATATAATACAATACTAAAACTAATTAATACTCCAAAGAGAGTTGAAAATTCAACCTAATTATAATTATTTAGTTTTTTGAATTTTCTTTAAAATATATGACCCTAATGGTAAAAGTGATTTTTTTACAAAGTTATCAATAAATTTACAACTAAATTCACCGAAAAAAACTAATTGAGCTGTAAAATAAATTAACTTTTTTTCATTTTTACTGGAAATTTTCAGTTTTTTAGCTTTGATGCAAAGTAAAAAGAAGGTATTGATTTTAACATGCTGTGTTTATCTTTTTTGTGTGTGTGTGTGTGTGTGTTACTACTTTTTTTCATCTCTTACTGTACCAATTTTTCTCAAATGATCACAAATAGTATCTAGATGAAGATATTACCTTCATAAATTGAAAATGTTACTTTCGTTCCTCGTAAATAGTGAAATTCCACTGAAAAATTACGATTTTTAAAATCGGTAAATGTCGACATTTATTTCATTTATTTATCTAAAAATTTCCATAACTTAATAAGAAATAAACAAATCAAAATGATTATTTTTTAAATTGAAACTTTTTTTTCATTTGATATAAATTTTTTGAAAATTAATCCTTTTCCTGCCCATAGGAGAGGATCCAAAATAGCAATTTCTGCACAAAAATTTAACTTTTTCATATTAAATTTGGAAAATATTCCGGAAATACTCTGTACTTTATACTTATGTTAAAATATAGCTAATGCTATGCACTATAAATTTCTCCTGACACTTTTTCTTCTATGGGAAAATGGCCGTCGAATATGACGAAAAATGTAATTTTTATGTACAAATCATTCGTTTCTAATATTTTTAAAGTATTTAAAAAAAAACAACACATCATAGTAAAATTAATACCTTCTCAGTTTCACATCGAACCTAAAAATGGTGAATTTTTCCAAAAGCAAAATTAAGTCCTATTTTTTGTTCTACTTCGACTGCCATTTAAACATAATAGGAAAATAGGTCCTCGATACAACTTTTTTTTTTTGAACTTGTAATACATAAAATAAGCTTTCTTTTATTATATATTTAAAATACGCAGATTTTCAAAAGTTAAGTTGAAAAAGTTATACTTTTTATACATATGTTTCAAGTTTTGAACGGCCTCTAATTAAGGAGAAATTTAAAAATTTATAGATTACCTGATTTTTTTTTTTTTATTACTAAAATCCACCAAAAAATAGCTTAACCCGCTTTTTAATTAAATTCCCCCCCCCCAAATAAGTAAAAAATAGTACACGGTAGGGACAGTTGTGTAGTGGTATTGTTGTTTCATGTACAGATGACATCTATAGTTAGTGCTTAATTTTAAGAAATTGGTGGATTATTCCAAAAGTAACAACAACATCTATTTCCTAATTATATTTTAATTTTTAGTGTTTTAATCTATTAATATAATAATAATTTATTTAATTTTCTAGACTTTACCAATTTTTATACAAAAGTCGTACTTTTTTCTTTAACTTTGATGTGTTTTCAAACAAAGATAGGTCATCAGGACAAATTTTTTTTTTCAAATTAAAATTTATTACATAAGCTTTATTATGTGATGTACTTTTTTCAAAAAGTTATAAAATTCTTAAAAAAAAATTTTTTTTAATCTTGTTAATTTCCGATTTTAAAAATTGTAATTTTTTCGAGAATTTCCTCTTTTTACAAGAAACGAGGGAAATGTTTACAATATTAGTTTTTCAGCTAGTATAATTATTTTTTTTAATGTCCACTTAATGTCAATCTTTATTTTAAAAGTTGACACCATACTCGATATACTTTTATTTAAGACGTTATTATCAAAAAATTATGATCCACTAATTTTTGAATTTATACTAAAAAGTTTATGTTATATAAGTTTGTAACTCAATATACAGGGTGATCGAAATCTGGTAAGACACTTATTTTCTCAGAAACTATTGATTATTTAAAATTTTTGTAAAAAGAAAAATTATTAAGTTTATAAAAAAAATTGAATAAATTTCGAAAATTAGCGATTTTTAAATTTGTAATTTTTTTGGAGGTTTCCCCCATTTACGGGGAACGAGGGAAATTTTTTCAATTTTTGAGGGTAATTTCTTCAACTAGATACGGTTTGTGATCTTTTGACGTATCGTTGAAAGAAATCCGTTCGGTGAGAGCTGAGTAAAAGTGGTAACAGACACAAAAAATTAAAAATAAAAAAAAAAACACATCATAGTAAAACCAATACCTTCTCAGCTTCGCATCGAAGCTAAAATTATAAGTACAAAATTGTTTGTAATTTTTTTTTCTATCATATTATAAAGTTAAAAATAAAGGTTCCCATTTAAGAAAATTATAAATAAGGGTTTTTATCCTTGAAGGGGCAAAAAAAATAATGGTTTGACTACATATTATTGTAGAGTTATTTGGACTTGATATTTTTTCTCTATAATAAAATTATAAATTCTCAATATTTTCTGAGTAAATGAGTGTCTTACCAGATTTCAATCACCCTGTATAATTGTCAAATAAATGACTAATCAACTGTGTATAAAGAAATAGTTTCCATGAAATAAAATTAAATGAATAAATGTCCAGAAATAGATTGAAATGATATTCTAGCAATTTATTGTTTTTAATTGTATCATTAATAGAATTTACATATTTTGTGGAACTGTTCAGTTCCATTAAATGATGTAAATCAATTCTCTACACCTATAAATAAATATGTCAAATTCCTAGTGAATATTTATTAATCAATTTGAATTTTTTGAACGGTAGATAAAACATTTAAAACAATAAATTATCTATACCATTCATCTAGCTCTATGGGAAACTTCGGATGCAAGTACTTCTTTTATTATCCAGCAAGAAGAAGTATAATGGGTTGATAACGTTAACTTTTGAAACGTATTCTTGGATTATACTTCATTTTTTCTCTCCTTTCACATAGATCACATGGACCTGTAGTAAATTCAATATAATACCTACTTTTCAGTAGTCGACTCTATCGCATTTTATAAACGGTTGATGAAAGTGTTGATAAACTATCATTGGCGCAACAAAACCCCTGGGAACTCAAAATCAGAATCTATTAAATGGCCTTTTTGAGTTTTGTAATATGATTATTTTTTTATTTTTTTACTAATCAATTAAAATATTTTTGTTATAAAATAAATATTTAAAAGTTTTATGTAGCACAGTGGGGTCGCGGCATAGTGGAGACATTGCATAGTTGGGTTCAGTATAGATTTAATCTGACAGTGATTAAAATCACTATCATAAGAAACGCTTCGATGCAAATCTGTAGATAGTGTTTAATTTTAAAAAATTGATGGATAATTGCAAAAGCAACATCAACTTCTATTAAAATAAAATACAAAACCCATAATTATCATACAAAAATAGTATATTTTTCAATATGGTAGCCATTTGCGTATAGAAGATAGATCGTCGGGACAAATTTTTTTTTTTCATTTT
>NW_026099572.1:89358460-89358891 GCF_025091365.1 Daktulosphaira vitifoliae
ATTATTTAAGAAAAAAAAAAAAAAAAAAAAAAAAAAAAAAAAAAAAAAAAAAAAAAAAAAAACACATCATAGTAAAATTAATACCTTCTCCGCTTCGCATCGAAGCTAATAATAATAGCATATGGATCATAAGAATAAGAAACTAACTGTTGTAATATCCATAACCCTTATATTTAAATTATTCTAAAAAAATTGTAACCAATATTGTAAAACGTATATTATTTTAAAAATGTATCCTTTATAATTTAGACACAATAATGTACTTTAAAATGTGTAAATATGTTGTTCATCTTCATATAACAAAATATGTAAAATATAATATCAAGAATTTTTTCACAAAAATAGCATATTTTTGCATACGGTAGTCATTTTCACCATGAAGACAAGTCCAGAGGTCAAATTTTTTTTTTTCAAATTAAAGTATATTACAT
>NW_026099572.1:89360289-89370440 GCF_025091365.1 Daktulosphaira vitifoliae
AAAAAAAAAAAAAAAAAAAAAAAAAAAAAAAAACACATCATAGTAAAATTAATACCTTCTCCGCTTCGCATCGAAGCTAAAATTCTGAGTCACAGAGGGAACTTTCGGTAAGTTATTTAAAAATGTATGAAATAATTATTGCTGAGCTTGATTCAAGTAGTATACACAAGGAAATATAGTTAGTTTTATTTTATTCATTTACACGAGTGTTCTGCCAGATACTGACTATTCGAAAGTTTAGTTCAAGTCTATCCTTGATTTACCCTTTTAGTCACACCCGTTAGAGACTAAATATTTTCTTTAATTGTAACTCGATCACAAAAGCTCTCGTACATCGTATTGAATCATTTCAGTATGTTATCAAAAATAACGGCGCTTACTCGCCAATACCTATGTATTATTCAAATTAAAATCCAATATATCCTTCTTTTAATTTTTTTATCTGAGCTACTATACAACCCACCTTTGGAAATTCCAATTTTCATACTATAAAACTGTTATGGTTAACTTTAAAACATTTTATCTGTATAATTTATTATCAAATATTTATCAATCTATTAAAAACGAAATTCATTTAGAAAATAGATTAGTTTTTAAATAATTGTTCTTTAAAAAATTATAAAATAAAAGACAAAAACTATATTTTTTGATGTAAAATAAGTAAAAAGTATAGTTACACTTTATAGGAATATGTTTTTCATGCAAACTTAGTATGTAAAATACTACTTTAATAAATTTCAAACGGAAAAATCTGTTTTTATGTTAAGTGATTATATGATACCACATGATCAGATTAATCATACAACCGATTTTTATCGGAAAAATCACAAATCTTTAAATAATATATGATTTATACACATACTCAGTGGCGGCTTGTGGATTGGACGACAGGAAATCGCACCCGATTTAAATTAAAGTTAATTAAAAGAAGAAAATTAATTGTATATTCTTAATTATACATTTTTATTAAAAATACTAATTTTTAAATTGTATAATAATTATAATACATTTGCATTTGTAAACATTAAAGTTATTTCCCTCAGTATATGCGAATAATGCACACACGAGCAGTGTTTGAACAACTGGCAGTGTCATCTATACGGTAAATTATTAGTATATTACTATTTTGCCTAATTTATTTTTGGAATTAAATGTGTGTAAAGTCGTCGTTATCGGTTGTTATAATTTATATTGCAATTATTATAATTATAATTCATATATTATTATAACTCATTTTTTACTGCGAGCTTTAAAATTGATAAATGTGGTATTATATTTAAAGTCGCATCTCCACTACTGCACACATTTTAAAGTATATTGAATAAAATTACTTTTATTTTATAACTATAGAATAGAAAATACTCATTAATATGTGATTCAATAAATAAGTTATGCTTACTTTTTAATTTTTGGATTTATTAACTGAATAAATCCAAGATCCTCGTAATTATTCTGTATGGTTTTAGTGTAAAACGAAATGACCTTTTGATACATGAATGAAATAAATTCCAGAGAATATATGGTGTGTGATGAATATTCTATTTCACATGTAGTTTTAAAATCTGCATTCTCATAAATATTTTGAATAAATTTATATTTCTCAAAAAAATTATTTGCAATTTTAGATATATTAACAATGAAATCACTAACCTCAAGAAATACTTGATGATAATCATAAGAATTCTCGTCTCGTACGTTTTTAAAAAAATTGTGGTTTTTTATCTGATAAATGTCGTCATCTGTTGTGAACAGATAATTTTGTAACACATCAACTTTTAGATTTTTCAAGTTTAGGTCTATATATGTAATGAATGTAATAGCATTATATAAATTCTCAAACATTGTCAATGAATCTTTTACTGATTTTTCGAGTACTTTAGTACAATTAGAAAAATTTTCTAATAATTCGGCGTCCAAAAAGTGTTTACATACATCAACAATAATATTTAACAATTTAACGAATACTAAAAGTACTTCATTATAACTGTAGTTTAAAATATGAACAATAATATAGAAGGTAGTAAGCAAATTATCTCTGTCGAATTTTAGTGCCATTAAATCTGGAACATTTATATTTCCCATCGGATCAATGTTTAAGTATAAGTTTTCCATAGACTGCCATCCATTTTGAGTACATATATGATCTACTACTACATTTAAATAATTTAAGTAATCATTTTGTTTTATTTTCGAGGAATTATTGTGTTGAATTAAAGATAATGTTAAAATAATTAGTGAAAAATTCATATCATAAAATGTAAAAAAACAAAGCCACAGTGCAATGAAACAAATTAGAATTTCCAATTTATTTCATTATTTATTGTAATGTGTATATCTAAAAATACCGTATTCGTGTTTATATGTGTGCTAACAAATACTAATTTGTCTAAAATGTTAGTTTATTTTTCATGTTAATTACACGATATCATCAAATGTCTGTACTTGTTATTGGAAAAAGGATAGAAGTGAGCCTAATGTTATTATGTTATATATTGATTATAGGCACAAATATTTTCATAAAAAAATGTAATTACTTGAAATAATCTAAGTAGTAATAATCTGTTGAGTAGTTACTGTTATTCCTTTACAGAAATTTAAATGTATTGTATTATATTTAAGACTACTCTTTTCCAGTTCAATTAATTATAATAAATTGTAAATATAATTTAAGTAAATAATATTAATTAAGTGTAAATAAATTACAGTCAACTCGCGATATAACGAAGCTCGTTATAACGAAAATCTCGATATAACAAATAAAACTGTCGGTCCCTTGAAAATCTCGTGATATAACGAAAAATTACATGAATTTTAGTCCCCTCGATATAACGAAGTTTTTTTGACCAAAGCTCTCGCTATGTAACGAATTATCATATGATAATATCATCATAAAAGCTTGATATTACGGTGTTTGTTTCGGCGTTTATCACGCGATAAGATAAATGACTCTACAACGTTATTGTAACCTTTACGTTATCGTTTTAATTTAGTTTGATTGTTGTGTCAAAAGCGATCGAATGAAATTCCGCTCGTCGCGTTTATAAACATGAGTTTAAAACGTAAGTGTTTGTAAATTTCTGATAAGAAAAGAATAATTGAAGCAGTCGAAAGTGGCAAAAGGAACAAAGATGTAGCGGATAGTTTTCAAATCCCTTCTTCATCACTTTCTACAATTTTGAAACAAAAAGAAGCGATTTTTAACAAAACTGACGCAGAAGGTAGCCGAAAAAAGAACCGACCAAGCGAGTTTCCCCGTTTAGAACAGTGTTTGTTCACTTGGTTCAATCAAGTTAGGCAGTAAAACATTCCAGTGAGTGGTATATTAATCAAGGAAAAAGCCAAAAGTTTTGCTTAAATGTTAGAAATCTCAGATTTTACTGCTAGTGATGACTGGTTGTCTAATTTTAAAAAGCGTCATAATGGTATCTGTGAGAATTGGAAGGTGAAACTTCAATACTTGTTATGTGAATACGATCCGAAAAATGTGTTCAATGCTGACGAGACAGGACTATTTTTTAAATGTTTACCAGACCGAACACTAACGTATAAAAATGAAAAGTACCATGGAGGGAAACTGAGTAAGGAGCGAGTTACATTAATTTTTGGGGTAAATATAGATGGTTCGGAGAAGTTGAAGCCCTTATTTATAGGTAAATCTGCTAAACCTAGGTGCTTTAAAAACGTCAAATCTTTGCCGGTGACGTATAAAAACAACAGAAAATCGTGGATGACTACCAAACTGTGGAACGAATGGCTTGAAACCCTCAAAAATGACATGCAAAAACAACGCAGAAAAATTATCATATTCGTTGATAATTGCACTGCCCATAACAATCTCTCTACTCTCTCTAACGTGCGAAATTGTATTCTTGCCGGCAAACACGACTTCAAAACTCCAACCTCTTGATCAAGGGATAATTAAAAAATTTAAAGTTTTATATCGAAAGGAAATTGTTTCTGAATTTTTGAACTGCTTGGAAAATAACGATTTTCCGAAAGTAACTATTTTGACTGCTATAATGATTAGCTATAAAGCTTGGAACAATGTGACTGTACAAACGATTCATAACTGCTTTAGAACGTGTGGATTTGGCAAAGAAGAAGACAAAATCCCTACCACTTTAGCAGTTTAATATTTAATATTTAATTAAAAAATTTTTTTTTTTTTTAACTGATTATGAATTTTTAATACGTTAAACATATTAAAACATATTTAAACGGATGTTAATCCGTGCTAAATTTCAATTGAAAATGACATTTTTAACTTATTTTTTTGATCCTTTTAAGTTTATTTTTATGAAATTTTATAATTTAAAAATGTTAATTTTTTAAACACAATTTTAGTTTAACTTGCAACATGGAATTTATATCACTAAATAAAAAAATTTATGTAGAATAGAATTCCTACTTTTTAGATTGATAAGTGATCAGTAATTTATTTAATTACTATTAACAGTAAATTTATGAGGAAATCTCAAAATTTCGTTAAAAATTTTTTATTTTATTGTAATAAATCGTTTAAATATAAGAATTACAAAGAATTTCTAAGCAACTCCTAGTGTTTAAATAATTATTTATATACATATACTGCACATAATACCATCTGCTTGTAACGTATTTTTTTAATTAAAATTTATTTTAAATTTATTAAATTTAAATTTATTTATTAATTATTCATACGTAACCTTATAATCAAACATAAATATTTAGTATATTAATTAGAAAGATTTTGTTATTATTTAGTCCATATGCAACATTATAATTGCAGATTCCAAAAGGCGCGAAAATGGGTATAGAAAAGTATATTTTGGTCTCTGATGAAAATTCCTTGTAGACCAATAAATTTATTTATAAGTAATAAATTTTTTTTTTTTCAAGTATTTCATCTATTAAATACTAAGTAACTAATATCTACTAAACAATTTTTTATAATTTCTCCATAAAATTTACAATGCTAAATTATTAAATATCAATATCATACTATATTTAATTGCTATAAAAATATTTATTTATATATTACACTTATACATTATAAAACTTGTAATCAGAATATAAATAAGGAAATAAGAGTTCATGTTACTTTTGGAATAATCCGCCTATTTCTTAAAATTAAACAAATCTGTACATCTTATTCACTGTCATATTGACACTGATAGTTTCAGTGTCAATAAATATTGAAAATATAATTGAGGTAGCACTAACACCCAATGATTTAATAATAGTATATATATAAATACATGTTACGGCACTAGACGAGAGGACAAAAACGAAAGAAAAAAAAAATTTTAAATATTTATTTAAAATTAAACTGACAAAAAAAAAAAGAAAATACAAGTATATAATATAGTATAGTTGCAGCCACCGACTAGCAACCATCACTCTGAAGATGGACTCTGCAATGAGTCCGAAACGTCAGAACTCAACTGTAAACATGGATATATCCTCAAGCACTTCAAGCAACAAAACAATCCATGAAAGTTTTAACACATTCATAACAAGTATATATTATTATAAAAGATATAAAGAAAAATAACTTCCAGTGTACAACGGACAGAGATGATTCATGTAGGACATACAAAAGCAAGACAGAGCGTTCACCTACTGCGGTTCAGTTGATAGAATTTGCTCCCTAGCTACTTAGCGGAGGTACTCTAATCAGGGGGTCTATTTTTGAGCTTGGACTAATCATTGGCGAATGTTTTAGTACATTAAAACATTAGATTATGATTTTAGTGCACTAATGGAAATTCGTATTTTTGAATTTTATTTTTTATCAGTCTAAAAATCTTGCACTAATCGTACAGCGTCTAATCTAATGTCATTTCAAACCAATAATTATTAGTGCGATATGTTAAATTATATTGGTTGTACTGTATTTTATATTAATTTTATAGTTAATACTTGATAATATTTATGTTAACTACAAAATTTACCCATAAGAAATTTGTCACGAGTTTTTTGTCAGTATTTTTTATTTCAATTTGTGTAATGTTTTACAATGGAGGGGAAAAAAGTCAATAAATGTGACTTATGAACAAAAACAATTATTAATTGAATTTATTTATAAGCACCCAAAATTAAATTTTAAAAATTTGGACCATCTTTTACCATGAAAGATGCCCAATTATTATGGCAAAATATTACCAAGATTTTAAATGAAACTGTTGGCCCAAAGAAGACACTAGCGAAAAATCGTAAAGCTGTTAGTACCTATCGTGACAAAAATTTTATTAAATTTTACTTATTGTTTAGTCAATATTGTACAATATTTTGCATACTTTGCGCTCTATACTTAGAGCAGACTTCCTCAATGGGGGGTCTAAATATGGGCGTAGCTCATTAATTAAATTTAATGCAAGAACTTTTGTCAGTCTAAATTTTTGAATAAATGCCCTTTCGGACAAAATTACAGAAAATAACATTTTATTAATGTAAATATATAATTTTACATATTGTAATTTGTCTTGTAACATACCAATGAACGGATCCTCCGCTAACTAAATTTCATTGTTGAATGGCCATTATCTTCAACTATTTCATATTACTAATAACTTGCTCATAATTTATATTAAGAAAGTGTTCCATTTTAATATTTAATATTAAATAAATTTGAAAACGTTATAAATATATAAGTTTTCATATAAATATGAATGATAACAGTAACATTAGTATACTAAAATCATAATTAGTGTGGTAGATACCATTCTAAAAAGATCATCTAAAACTTTAGTACACTAATAAATATTTTTTAGCATACCAACATTCAAAAATACGGTTTTTTAGTTTCACACTAATAGTTGCACTAAAACGCCATGTTTTAGTATACTAAACAGATTAGTACATCAATATAAAATTCAAAAATAGACCCCCAGGTTTGGCTCGCGATTTAATAAGGCGACTGATGGAAGAGACGAGGTTACCGTGTATTAAACCTTTCTCAAAGTATACGGTACCGTGTCAAAATATCATCAATACTTGTCCCAACTATGCTTCGTCCACACTATGCTATCGTTTTTTTATTTGATTACTCTATTATTTTTTTCTATTACCAACAATAAAAACTAATTATTTGAAATTATGTCATCTAATTTGGTGTGTGTCTTTAAGATGAAAATATTTTAAATTTGATTTTTTTTATGTAAACTTAAACTAAATTATAAATATTTAAATTAGTTTTCAAGATAAAAATACCAAGTGTTAAATTTAAATGAATAAATACAAAATAATAAATAATATGTTTCCTACATATTTATTATAAAAACATAGAATTTAATTTTAAAAAAAATAACATGTGTCCTTTATAACAGTATTTTTAATTGAAACATAATAAAATTAAAATATATTTTTGACATCCACGAATTACTTTTAGTAACTCGGTGTCCGATTTTAAGGGTTTAAACATTTTGTTACAATTTTCATCATAGTTTTTAAAAACTATCATTACTGACTTTAAATTAATACATTTAATTATTATTTTTTGAATGTTCAATATTTATTGCTATGTGAAAATAGTTTTTCTATCAGTGCCCTTGTACCAGGTGGAATTAATACAAACTAGTACACTATTTCTAGGATTTTTACTGAAAAATCTTAATTTTTCATAAAATTAAAAAATTCTAGCCAACGCCCTTTAGTTGAAGTATTATTTTCTTTCCATTCAGACATTTTTTCTAAATTCAAATATATTTTTAATTTGTACTCCTTTTTCTAAACAAAAATATTTCACAAGCAAAAGAACCATTTTTATTTATTTATAAATGAGAAATCAGCCATAACACTAAAATATATAAAATTGGAAATTTAAGCTGATTTAAATGTTAAAGTTAATTTTTTCGACTCAAAAGAAAAAAAACCCAGCACAGGGGGGTCGCGGCACAGTTGTGACGTGGCATAGTTGGATCAAGTAAATGATATCTGACAGTGATTAAAATCACTATCAAAAATAAACGCTTCGATGCAAATCTTTAGTGTTTAATTTTAAAAAAATTGGTGTTTTATTCCAAAAGCTACTTGATCTGCTGGTTCCTTAATATCTCGATTAAGATAAAGTATGTCGAATGAAAAAGGGTTTATTAAAAAATATTATTTCTCATAAAAAAATTGTGTGGATCCATAAACTTTTCAATAAGTTATAGCATTATAAAGTTAAATATAATATGAATAATAAAATCGAGAATTTTCACACGAAAATAGCATTCGGTAGCCATTTTCGCCGTGAAGAAAAGTCCAGAGGTCAAATTTTTTTTTTTCAAATTAAAGTATATTACATTAGCTTTAATTTAAGATATATATAAAAGTGTCAGACCTTCCGGAACATTTTCAAAAGTTATGTTGAAAAAGTAAATTTTTTGTGAAAAAGTTGTCATTTTAAATCCCCCCCTGTGGGCAGGTTAAGTGTCAGATTTACAAAAAAAATATACCAAATGATAAGTAAAGACATCAAGCATCTATATAAAAAAAAATTATATTGATATGTTCATTTTTGAAAAAGTTAGAGCATTATTAAGTTAAAAATATAAAAAAAAATTATTTTACAAAAATCGTAATTTTTTATTAACTTTGATGTCAACTTTCACCACGAAGACAAGTCCAGAGGTCAAATTTTTTTTTTTCAAATTAAAGTATATTACATTAGCTTTAATTTAAGATATATATAAAAGTGTCAGACCTTCCGGAACATTTTCAAAAGTTAAGTTGAAAAAGTTAATTTTTTGTGAAAAAGTTGTCATTTTAAATCCCCCCCTGTGGGCAGATTAAGTGTCAGATTTACAAAAAAAATATACCAAATGATAAGTAAAGACATCAAGCATCTATATAAAAAAAAATTATATTGATATGTTCATTTTTGAAAAAGTTAGAGCATTATTAAGTTAAAAATATAAAAAAAAATTATTTTACAAAAATCGTAATTTTTTATTAACTTTGATGTCAACTTTCACCACGAAGACAAGTCCAGAGGTCAAATTTTTTTTTTTCAAATTAAAGTATATTACATTAGCTTTAATTTAAGATATATATAAAAGTGTCAGACCTTCCGGAACATTTTCAAAAGTTAAGTTGAAAAAGTTAATTTTTTGTGAAAAAGTTGTCATTTTAAATCCCCCCCTGTGGGCAGATTAAGTGTCAGATTTACAAAAAAAATATACCAAATGATAAGTAAAGACATCAAGCATCTATATAAAAAAAAATTATATTGATATGTTCATTTTTGAAAAAGTTAGAGCATTATTAAGTTAAAAATATAAAAAAAAATTATTTTACAAAAATCGTAATTTTTTATTAACTTTGATGTCAACTTTCACCACGAAGACAAGTCCAGAGGTCAAATTTTTTTTTTTCAAATTAAAGTATATTACATTAGCTTTAATTTAAGATATATATAAAAGTGTCAGACCTTCCGGAACATTTTCAAAAGTTAAGTTGAAAAAGTTAATTTTTTGTGAAAAAGTTGTCATTTTAAATCCCCCCCTGTGGGCAGATTAAGTGTCAGATTTACAAAAAAAATATACCAAATGATAAGTAAAGACATCAAGCATCTATATAAAAAAAAATTATATTGATATGTTCATTTTTGAAAAAGTTAGAGCATTATTAAGTTAAAAATATAAAAAAAAATTATTTTACAAAAATCGTAATTTTTTATTAACTTTGATGTCAACTTTCACCACGAAGACAAGTCCAGAGGTCAAATTTTTTTTTTTCAAATTAAAGTATATTACATTAGCTTTAATTTAAGATATATATAAAAGTGTCAGACCTTCCGGAACATTTTCAAAAGTTAAGTTGAAAAAGTTAATTTTTTGTGAAAAAGTTGTCATTTTAAATCCCCCCCTGTGGGCAGGTTAAGTGTCAGATTTACAAAAAAAATATACCAAATGATAGGTAAAGACATCAAGCATCTATATAAAAAAAAATTATATTGATATGTTCATTTTTGAAAAAGTTACGGCAGTTTTTAGTAAAAAAAATTGAAAAAATTTCGAAAATTAGCGATTTTTAAATTTGTAATTTTTTTGGAGGTTTCCCCCATTTACGGGGAACGAGGGAAATTTTTTCAATTTTGAAGGGTAATGTCTTCGACTAGATACAATTTGTGATCTTTTGACGTATCGTTGAATAAAAGCCGTTCGGTGAGAGCTGAGAAAAAGTGG
>NW_026099572.1:89370688-89378460 GCF_025091365.1 Daktulosphaira vitifoliae
AAAAAAAAAAAAAAAAAAAAAAAAAAAAAACATCATAGTAAAACCAATACCTTCTCAGCTTCGCATCGAAGCTAAAAAATTGAAATAAATTTAACTTTATACTCTATGTCAATTAGTTTTATATAATACTGTAATGATTTAAAATAGAAGTTTTGAGGATATTCGAGAAACTTCTAGAAAAATTTGTTCACATAAATAATTATCAATTTTAATTACTTTTCTAACCGACATTATTTTATTACTTTTTACAAATAAATCGATCATTTGGAGAAATGTTTACATTAATGTCAATCTTTTTAATTACCATAAGCGCATCTGTGGCACCGAACAGACGGAAGGATAAAATAGTTAAAATATTATGAAAAACTAGCCTCTCTTCAAAACTTTATCAACTAGTTTAATATAAAAGGGCTAGGAAATTAGCACGCAACCTATTTCTCACTCTTTATTCCTCATACTCTTGCTCTTTCATATTAAAGTTAATAATGTAAAATCCATGACACTTCTGTCAACCTTAATTATAAATCTTACACATTTATTAAATTAATTAAAATCATAGAAATACACTCAGTAATTTGACCCTCATGCCAGTATTTTTTTATTTATTTAAATTAACTTAAAATATTAACGTCAACAAGAAACATCACAATTCATCATCTACGAGTCCATCTGGATATCAAGTTAGTGTAGTCATAAGACATACACTATATTCATATAATATTAAGAAATAGGATAGAGTGAGTAAGAGGTAGAATTAAGACGATATGATTGAATCCAACACAATCCATATAACTATAACCTAAACACCTTTCCCTCCATTAATGCACTTTTTATTACAATATTTATTAAAATCAGTGTACCCCATTATACGGTATATTAAAATAAATTAATATAAAATACCAAGAATTTTAACACAAAAATAGCATATTTTTGAATGTGATAACAATTTTCACTCCATCGCGAATTTTTGTTTTGCATAGTATATTATATTACACAAGCTTTAAATTAAGATTTAATAAATGTGTCAATATTTCCAGAAAATTTTCTAAAATTGAGTTGAAAAAGTTTAACTGGTATATAAAATTAGTTATTTTTAATCCCCTCTGTGGTCAGGTCAAAAGATAAATTTTCAAAAAATTTATATTATATGAAAGAAGTAAACAAAGTATTTATGAAAAAATAATTGTATTGATCCATACATTTTTTGAAAAGTTATAGTAAATTAAAATTGAAATAACCCAGCACAGTAGGATCGCGGCCCCAACGTGACATAGTTGGGTCCACTATAGATTTAATCTGATAGTGATTAAAATCACTATCATAAGAAACGCTTTGATACAAACCTGTAGATAATGTTTAATTCTAAGATATTGGTGGATAATTACAAAAGCAACATCAACTATTTCCTTAATTATATACAGATTAGTAATTCTTAGATTCAAAATTATAATATAAAATTATATATTATATAATTGTAATATTGAATTGTTTTCAAACTATTATTGATATTGATTTTTAATATGTTAAAAGTAATAATTTTTAACCTTCTATATTTCGTCCTTTAAAGTGAGCTTAAATAAAAAAAAAAAAAATGAATTTTTTACCATAACTTTTAGCTCAACTTGCAAGTTTCAAATTGACATTATTAAATAGAAAAAAATGAAATTGTTAAGATTAATATGGAGTCAGGAAATTTTATAATTACTATTTACAGTAAATTTATCAGAAAAGTTGGATTTTTTTTTACATTTTTATCATAATAGATCACTTAAATAAAAATCATAGTAATCATTTCTAATTAATTATTGGTGTTTAAAAATATTCTAAAATGGATATATTCAGAACTTAATTAATGTTAATAATTTACTTTTACTAAAAGAACCAATAAAAAAAAAGTTGTTATAAATATCTACTCAATAGAGCGTATTATAAAATTTTATACAATAGTAAAAGTTTATTGTTAAATTCAGGTGAAACGAAAAATAATTTTTTTAGAAATTATTTACATAGTAAAATGTTACTAAATAAATTTGAATATTATAAACTGATAGTAGCACACAAAATAGAGTTAAAAAATTAATAAATTACAAAGTAAAATTATTTACTTTTGTAGTTGAATACTTTAAAAATATTAGAAATTAATTATTTTAATTGTTTGTATGGAAAAAGCTGGTTAAGCTACTTTTTATTTCAATAAGAAATATTTTTTCAATTTTTAAGAGTAATATCTTCAACTAAATACGAATTGTAATCATTTGACGTATTGTTGAAAAAAGTAGGTCAAGTTAGAGCAAATAAAATAAATTATAGTCACAAAAAAATACCTTCTCAGCTTTGCATCGAAGTTAAAATCTAAAATATAGTAAAATAATTTTAGTATGAATAAGAAATTTCTTCTCGCAAGGGGTGACTACAGTGATAGGATCCTTGATCTTTATTGAAGTTATTGAATCTAAATGAGATAAAAATCAAATGAGTTGAAAATTTATTCTAACTTATTCTAAAAAGAATTAAGAAAAAATGCAGAAAATTTCCTTGCCATACGCAGGGGTTGAAACCTTGTACCCCAAGCGCGTTAAACCCAAGTTTTACCGACTCGGTACCAAACCCAATCCAACCGTATGTCGCTACCATTGGCTGAAAAAAATGGCTATTAAGCTAGTTCAAATTTCAAAGTTATTTTTCTCGACTTAAAAAAAGCAAACAAATTTAAATAAGTTGTAACGTAATAAAATTATCATGAGTATCAGGTCACAGGTAACTGTATTCAAACAGTGCGCGTCGTACATCCGTAGGTTCAGTGTTGCACATACACACATAATTATTTATTAAATTGATATATGTTTCCTACCACCTGTGATTCTCATTCTAAATACAGTAGAACTCCAATTATCCGAATTAATGGGGACCGGGACCCATTCACTGACTAATCAAAATAAACAATGACAGGTGACTGCAATGCGCCGGAACTGGATTGGGAACTCTTACCACGTGTTGTGCCTACACTGACGCCGCGGACTTAGGACAAATTTTTTTCTGATTTTTTCTGAAAGTGATTCGGATAATCGGCGATTCGGATGATCGGAGTTCGGATAATTGGAGTTCTACTGTACCATAATAATGAACACACTGTCAAGTACCCTCTCCCATGTGTGATCAAACCGACATCAGAAAAAAATCACGGTTATGTTCAAAAAGAAGCTCTCAATCATCATCATTCGTTTTCTTCTCTACTTCTTGTTCGTTTTGGATCAATAGCATCGTCGGCTTAAACGCATTTTACCACCCCATCGAGTTTTTTCAAATTTTTTTTTTTAATTGATTCAGTTTTTTATATTGACTAAGAATATACAAAAAAAAATTTGTCGGCAAAGTTCAGTTTAAAAGTTATGAGCTTTCAAAGTTTTCAACCATCATTGGCAAATTTTGTTATATACTTCTGTTCTTTTTGTTTTTTTGCATTAATTCATTAGAAAAAGTATTCTCGATGATTTAGTGTTCGAATTTTATTTATTTAATTATACTAAAAAAAATATTTATATGTGTGTAGGTACTTAAATAAAAAAATTTACGACGCGCCGCTCAATTCAAACTGTTGCTGAAATGGTATTGCTGATACTTATTATACATACAGTATCAGTTTCAATTCTAACTATTTATACAATTTTTTGCATTATTTAAATTATGATAATACGTTTTTATATTTGACAGTTGGTAACAAACATCATGATGCACTGTTTCTATAACATTGAAAAATAAACGATGTAATCTATAGTCTAATCTTAGTAGTTTACCAATAGATTACAGCTTAATTCTTTTTCTATTTAAGTTATTTTTTCTCACTATGAACCGATGGATGTATGATGGAAATTTGTACAAATGTCATTGTGGTTTAAGTGTAAATATTCGGGATAAACCTAATAGTTATTTAGAATCGAGTAACACGCAATTTGTCGTGTGTCGTAAAGATTATACTGGTCCAACGCGTTGTCGATACTTTAAATACATGGCTGAAGATTATTACAACTGTAATTGTCATACCCAAGCATCATTATGCATTACTAGTTTAGGAAGTAATAAGGACAGACCGTATTACTGCTGTGCAAAATCGCGCACGAACACACAAAGGTGCAATTATTTTAAATGGTATCAAGATGAATATTGATATTTCAATATCTAATGTAATAGTATTTTTTTTTGTTTTCAACAAGTGTTAATTTCCGACAATTTTGAAAAAAGCATTGAAAAACACGCGTTTTAAAAAAAAAAAATTGAAAAAACTCGATGGAGTGGTAAAATGCATTTGTTCCGCATCGCCTCTTCAATATTTTGACGTGTGTTACGAATCCGTGATGGAGGAGTAAAGTTTTTCAATTTGGCTTGGCCATCATAATGGCATCAACACCAATACATTTTTTTGGGCATTCAACAACGAATTATTATAACATGGTATATTTGTCCCTTTTTTGTTTGTTATATTTTGTCTTGCATATGTAGATTACTTCATTGTGTTATGGGCTATGACTATTTCGTCATCCTCTTATTTTTTAGTTAATGACTATATGGATTGTAACTATGATCTGAGATTATGTTATATGGTCAATTCTTTCTGTTTCTTTAATTTTTCTTTCTTCACCTTATGTGAATTGACAGGTTCTCGGGTGTGGTCAGAGTGGACATGGTGAACATCTCAATGGGTCCTCTTCATTTATGTAGAGGATACCCATTGACGTTGGTGACATGTCCATTTTACCCTGACCTATGCGATGGATCTGTCATCCCCACGTTACCCTCCTATTTTCTTTGTGTTTTCTCTTGTTGGTACATTATTAAATTAATTATTTGATCCAGTTAATATTTGATGTCAAGTCGTTCTGAAATGAACTCTTAAATACTGATTATGTGAACATTATGTTTAAACCACATAGGCCATGTGTAATTATACAACTCACAAAATACAAAGGCCGTTCTGAAGCCAGTCTGTCTGTAGACAGTTCACTCTATATAATTGCAATCAATCACCATTCACTGTTTTACCTTTATGGGTGTAAAATGCTGCATGTACATAAAAGATCATTTATTGGGCCAAAATCATATTAACTGGGTTTATCTAAATGTACCTGTTTTTCTTTCTGTTATTGCCTTACTTACCTTTTACTCAAATTTTTTTTTTCTGATCCTTGACCATTGTTTAATTTTTAATTTTCATAGTATTTTATTTAACATACTTCGGTTTATTCGGATATATATAGATCTATTTTGTTTATTAGTAAAATTTAATTGTCTATTAAGTTTTAGTTGTTATGATAAACAAAAATTGAACTTGTAATAATTAATAAAATTTAATCATTGTTATCTTAAAGTATTACTATTCTTCATTACCTTTCCCCATAGAATAAGGTACAAAATCCCTGGTGCTCCGTCTTTGCCTCGGCCCAGGGTGGACCCTTCTTGGGGTCCTTGTAAAGTGAGGTTGATGTTTATTAGTTTAGTTTACAAAGTTTAACTTTCTATGCTATATCAATTTAATTTATATAATATTTATCCAAATCAGTGTACTCCCCTTGTCATGTATTTTAAAATAAAATAAAATACAAAACCCAGAATTTTAACACAAAAATAGCATATTTTTTAATACGGTAGCCATTTTCACCAAGTAGAAAATGTATATTTCGAATTTTTTTTTCATAGTAAAGTCTATAATCTAAGCTTTAATTTAAGATTAAATAAAACTGTGAAAATTTCCGGAACATTTTCAAAAGTTAAATCGAAAAAGTTTGTTTTTATAAAAAAGTTGCTATTTTGAATCCTCCCCTGTGAGTAGAATAAGTGTTAGATTTTCAAAAAAAAAGATATAAAATGAAAGGAAATTACCTAAGGTTTCAATACAAAAAAGTGTTATTTTATTTTTTTTAATATTTCAATAAGTTATGGTAGTTTTAAACACAAAAAACATCACGATAAGAGCTTATTTTTTCGCAAATATTACATTTTTTGTATAATTTCGGTGGCAATTCACTCATAGACGATAAGGTGTCGGGACACATTAATTTTTTTCATGTCCTAGATGACATAAACTTTCATTTGGTATATGTTTAATGGACGCAGTATTTCCGGAACATTTTCAAAAGTTAAGTTGAAAAAATTAGTTTTTATAAAAAAGTGACTATTATAAATCCCCCCTATGAGCAAGTTAAGTATTAAATTAAAAAAAAAATTATATCAAATGAAAGGGAAACATCTAAGGTTTTAATATAAAAAACAATTATGTTCATATGTTAATTTTTAAAACAGTTATGGTAGTTTTAAGAATAAAAAGTGAAAAAAAATAATGAAGTTTACCGATTTTAAAAATTGTAACTTTATTGGAAATTTCCCCCAACTAAGGTAAATGAGGGGCATTTTTTCAATTTTTAAGGGTAATATTTTTGACTAGATTCGAATTCTGATCTTTTCACATATCTTTGAAAGAAATCGGTACTGTCATAGCTGAAAAAAAGTGGCAACAGACATAAAATAAAAAAAATTTAATTGAAAATGTCCTAGTTTCAATACGCTTGTTTAAAGTTTTGACCCCCCTTGTATAAAAGAGTATGATCCGATTTACACAAAAAGTGTGTCAGATAAAAGGGGCATATAAAAATTATTTATAAAAAACGGTAGCACAGTGGGGTCGAGGCACAGTGTGGACGAGGCATAGATGGGACAAGTATAGATGATATCTGACAGTGATTAAAATCACTATCATAAGAAACGCTTCGATGCAAATCTGTAGATAGTGTTTCCTTTAGAGAAATTGGTGAAATATTTTAAAAGCAACATGAACTCTTATTTCTTTAATTATATCCTGATTAGTAGTTCTTTGATTTTAAAATATAATATATGAAAAAATACTAATTATAGTTTTTAAATTTAGTATGAAATTGTGAAGCCTGCTATGATGTATGGGTCATAGTGTTGGGCGGTTGATAAGAAAGTAGAGCAGAGAATAAGTCTAATAGAGATGAGAATGCTTAGTTGGATGAGTGGAGTGACTAGAGAAGATAAAATAAGGAACGACTATATAAGAGTGAGTATAGGTGTAGTGTCAAATGTGGATAAGATGAGAGAAAATAGACTTAGATGGTTTAGTAATGTTATGAGCAGAGAGGAATCGGAAGCTCAAAGAACAGTTATAGAAATGAATGTTGAAGGAAGAAGAGATAGAGTAAGACCAAAAAAGAGATGGAGGGATGCTATTGAATGCGATTTGAGGACAGCTGATGTGAGCGTAGAAGATGTGGGAGATCGTGTCAAGTGGAATCTTAGGATAAGGGTGCCCGACCCCAAGTAGTTGGGATTAAGGCAAAGAAAAAGAAAAATATTACCAGAAATTCCGGTGGCAATTGACATAATATGATTGTTATTTCGGAATGTACAATTTAGCGTTTAGTTGGGTTTAAATAATATAGCGTCAAATCAATTACCTACTCTATCGCTTGTATATTAATATACACTACACTTTAATGATACAATAAATAAATAAACTCACACATACACACATATGCATTTATAACATTGTGTCTAACGTAAGTGTAACATGATAAAAAGTAACCGTAAAATGAAAAAAATCGAATATAAATTTTAGTACTCATATTAAATGTAATGGAACTCGAAAAATATTTGTTTAAATGAAAAAATATAAGATTATATTTTATTTATAATTGTCTTTTAAACAACTTTTGTGCGAAACTTTTTTTTGTAAGTTAAATATTTTTTTTTGAGAAAATTAA
>NW_026099572.1:89378560-89399999 GCF_025091365.1 Daktulosphaira vitifoliae
GGGGTCTTGGGATTTTGTATAAGGTGAGAACCTGATGTTGTGGTTCTATCGGGGTCGTATGGTTCGAGGGTTTAGAACGACAAAGACAAGCAGATATAAAAATAATAAACGCAGTACCTCTGTTCGAGTTGTAATAAACTTTTGTCTGGTTAGTTTCTAATGTCCTAACTATGAGGCAACGAAACAGCGAAGCCAGTTCACGAATACCTCGGCAACTAGACGGCAGAGCCAGTCCACGAATACCAGAGCCTAACTTATACAATAGAAATCACGCTAGGTTTTTTAAAACATCTTTAAGGCAACGAAACGGCAAAGCCAGTTCACGAATACCATATAACGTGATTATGTATAATTTCTTTAACCAACCAGTCAAAATTGACACTTTAAGATATTAATTTAATNATTTCTTTAACCAACCAGTCAAAATTAACACTTTAAGATATTAATTTAATAAATTATCTATTGCTTTGTCATCCTTTACTCATACTTATTAACTCCAAATAATTGGGATAATATAAATTCACTTACTTCTTTTATTCTTGCAAATTGCTGTAAAATGATTTAATAAATATCTCGATAAGTTTATATATGTTTAAAAGTATTTAATTCGCACTTCGTCAAAACAAAATAAGTTCTTTTCATATATAAATAAAACGCGTAAAAGTCAGCCGACAACAACACAGGGCTGTGACTGATAATTGTTTCTTTTTTATTCTTATTTGAATTTGAAGAAAGCGAACTCTCTCTCTCTCTCCCTCTCTGCCACTCTCTGAAGTCTGAAAATATTTCAGTGCTTTTATATTAAATGATAGTACCCACAATCCAGGGATATTATTGTCAGCGCTTTTAGTGATCTTTTTAGTTTATTGTATTTAATTGTACATTACATTATTATTATAATGTGATAGCATATTTAATAATTGATAAATTGACATATATATATAAATAATACGAAATTGTGTTGAACATCGTATTTGTTATGATAGATAAATTATTTGTTTGTTTACAAGTTATTTAAAATACAGATTATATATTTTTTATTGATAATTGTAAGATGCGTAATGCAAAGCATTGAGCATATTACGACAATAATTTTAGAATTATTTATAAATATTTTCATGAATATCTAAAATTGTTAATTTTATACAATTTCACAACAATCATAAATATTTTATCTTATGGTATAATACTGTAGAGTAGCTTGAAACACTTAATAACAGCCAAGCTAATCAAAATGAATAAAATTGTCTTATAGAGTCTTAATATTTTTGTATTTCTCAGTTTTTAAGAAACTATAGTATTAATCATTATTAAAAATAGAAAAATTATAAAAAAGTTATTCTGTGCCAATTAATTTGAAAATAAAAAAAACCCAGCACAGGGGAGTCGCGGCACAGTGGTGACGTGGCATAGTTGGATCAAGTATAATGATATCTGACAGTGATTAAAATCACTATCAAAAATAAACGCTTCGATGCAAATCTTTAGATAGTGTTTAATTTTAAAAAAATTGGTGTTTTATTCCAAAAGCTACTTGATCTGCTGGTTCCTTATTAATATCTCGATTAAGATAAAGTATGTCGAATGAAAAAGGGTTTATTAAAAAATATTATTTCTCATAAAAAAATTGTGTGGATTCATAAACTTTTCAATAAGTTATAGCATTATAAAGTTAAATATAATATAAATAATAAAATCGAGAATTTTACACAAAAATAGCATTCGGTAGCCGTTTTCACCATGAAAACAAGTCCAGAGGTCAAATTTTTTTTTCAAATTAAAGTACATTACATTAGCTTTAATTTAAAATATATATAAAAGTGTCAGATCTTCCGGAACATTTTCAAANTAATTTAAGATATATATAAAAGTGTCAGATCTTCCGGAACATTTTCAAAAGTTAAGTTGAAAAAGTTAATTTTTTGTGAAAAAGTTGTCATTTTAAATTCCCCTCCGTGGGCAGAAAAAAGGTCAAATTTACAAAAAAAATATACCAAATGATAGGTAAAGACATCAAGCATCTATAAAAAAAAAAATTATATTGATATGTTCATTTTTGAAAAAGTTACAGCATTATTAAGTTAAAAATATAAAAAAAAATTATTTTACAAAAATCGTAATTTTTTATTAACTTTGATGTCAACTTTCACCACGAAGACAAGTCCAGAGGTCAAATTTTTTTTTTTCAAATTAAAGTATATTACATAAGCTTTAATTTAAGATATATATAAAAGTGTCAGACCTTCCGGAACATTTTCAAAAGTTAAGTTGAAAAAGTTAATTTTTTGTGAAAAAGTTGTCATTTTAAATCCCCCCCTGTGGGCAGAAAAAAGGTCAAATTTACAAAAAAAATATACCAAATGATAGGTAAAGACATCAAGCATCTATATAAAAAAAATTATATTCATATGTTCATTTTTGAAAAAGTTATGGCAGTTTTTAGTAAAAAAAATTGAAAAAATTTCGAAAATTAGCGATTTTTAAATTTGTAATTTTTTTGGAGGTTTCCCCCATTTACGGGGAACGAGGGAAATTTTTTCAATTTTGAAGGGTAATGTCTTCGACTAGATACGATTTGTGATCTTTTGACGTATCGCTGAAAGAAATCCGTTCGGTGAGAGCTGAGAAAAAGTGGTAACAGACACAAAAAAAAAAAAAACACATCTTTGTAAAATTAATACCATTTCAATTTCGCATCGAAGCTAAAATGATGTATTTGAGATTTCAAATTATTCTGTCTTTTGTAAATAAAAATGAACCCATAAATTACCATTATTATACTATATTATAAAAAACCTGTTTTGTTTTATAAAAAGGCAATTTTAAGATAAATACAATATATTATTTTTAATTTACGATAATATATCAAAATTACAATTCTTGAAATCGTAAATAAAAGATTTATAATTGAAAAGTTTTAATTTAAATATTTATTAATATTTTCAAAATAGCATATATTTAGCTTACAAATTATTTTAAAAAAATGGTATAAGTTTTTAAGATAAGTGGAATAATATTTTTCTACTTATAATAAACATAAATATCAACTAAACTGCATAAAAATAATTTTAATCTTACTTAAGACCTACTAGACATATACCATTTAATGACGTTAATTCAATTGATATCGACGCTATAAATTTTTGACTTAAAATTTTGAAACTAAAAAAATTGTATTCTACAGTAAAAATTAAACTATTTTAATATACTAACCATAATATTTGACCAAAAGTTGAATAACAAAAGTAGTTTTTTAGGGTATTTTTGGTCAAAATACTATTAACACGTTGAACGACTAGTAAAAATCTAAAATCTTTACAAAATACCTATTTTAATATATAAAATAAAGTTAAAATGGTTCTCATTAAAATTCCGGAAATCGACTTTTTTTTATTTACCCTAATATCTATTAGTAGATACACCACCTTAATCATAAAGTAAACTAAATAATTGTAATCAATAGAAATCTACTTACTTCTTTATTATCTTAAAATAATAATAATTTGGAAATTTTTACATCATACATTTTTCTTAGCACAATTATTTAGATCTTATAATATTGACTACAGTACAACAAATTTACGTTTATACTTAATTTCCTACATTACTTATAATAACTGTATACTTAGATGAATAGCAATAATATTCTTGGGGAGTTACAATATAACTGGTCGAATTTCTAACACAAGTAATTTAATTATTCATGACTTTAAATTTTGAAGTCATGAATAATCTACAATACATTATTAAATACTTATTGTCATACGATTATATTATTATTATGCTACAATTTAAATTTGTTTAAAAAAAGATTTAAAAAATAATAAATTAATTTTAGCTTCGATGAGGAGCTGAAGAGGTATTAATTTTACCATGATGTGTTTATTTTTATTTTTTTGTGTCTGACACTACTTTTTCTCAGCTCTTACTGAATCAAGTTTTTCCAACAATACGTATTTTAGACATTATATTCCAAAATTTAGTAACATCGCAAAATCTATAACACATCTTAATAGAGGTAAATTCAACAGCAAACGCTCACCAATCAATTGGAAGGACACTTGTACCACCCGCTCATAATTTGCTATTGTATAGAGTGTTTAGTAAATAAGAAAACGGGTTTCAATTGTTCTCATTGTTTGTAACAATTAACCTGTTTTCTTACGTACTGAACACTCAGTAATTGTGAAGTCGGTTCAGGCGTTTTATATAATAATAAAACATACAATATAATACATATTATATAATAATTTAATAATTAAATTTATATATAATATGCATTAGAATGTATGTAAAGGAGATTCAAATTATAATTATTATAATTTGAATCTCCTTTACATCAATGATTATTAAGACTGGATGTTAACACAATACAAAATTAAAATTAAGTTATATGTTTTCTTTAAATTTCACGGTGTTTTTGAAATTTGTGTGTGTGTGTGCGGCTAGAGTCTAGGTTGGACTGCTGGTCCTTTAGTCAATCTTAATAATTAGTGTACGAGCTGGCTAGTGTTTGGGCTTAACCGTCCTTTAGTGGGTATAGTAAAAAGGTAGTTGTGCTGGTGGCTAACAAGGAGCCACCTTTCAGTANGTGGCTAACAAGGAGCCACCCTTCAGTCTGCTACTTTTGAGCTAGACTGTGCTGACGGGTCTAAACTCTACCCCTTTAGTAGTCCACTAATTAGAGAGATTGGGGCTGATCAGTTTATCCAACGGGAGGACTCGAGAAGAGCTCGAACGACGAACTTGTCGTCAATATATATATATATAAAACTTTAATAAACCTTTGTGTCTACGTTGGGGCACTACCGACGTACGACATAAAATTGGCGCCCAACTCGAGGTTCGTACCGTCACGACCCCTCGAAGTTTTTTCGTGGCATCGAAATTTGTGTGTGCGTGTAATTTCGCGTCAATAAGTTAAACCGTCGATCACTATAATACAAGGATTACTTGAAACATTTAACCGGTAGACCCAAGGTTATTGCAAAATATATTTATATATATAATAATTTTATTTAGTTATTAAATTTTAGTAATTTAAAAATCTCCTCAAAGAAAAAAAAATTTTTGTGTGTGTATGTATAATTTCTCATATGTCTATAATATGAGTAATACTGAGGACATAGAGGAGAAATTAAAAGAAATATTTGGGGATAATACTCATTCAGAATTAGATACATTTGCTTTTGACATAATATTTTCTGACCAGGAACTCATTAATATTTTAGACGACGGTATATCACAATTGACTGACCTATTTAATGAACTGACCACAAAAACAAGAAACCGTTTGCACATTTTTAAAAGATCTAAGTTTTAATTTAATTTTATAATTATACAATTTTTTTTTATATATAAACATCTTATTTTTTTTTTAATAATTTAAATAAAAATTAATTTCGACTTTCTTGAATATTAATTTGATTACTTAATAATTATGATTTATTATGGATATTAATGAAATTCAAAAATTTTAATTAAACAAAATTAGTGATATATATATTCATTAAAAAAATATGATCTTATACATTTGTGTAAAAGTAAAAACTTAGACGAATTAGGAAACTTAAATTANGTAAAAACTTAGACGAATTAGGAAACGTAAATGACTTAAGAACACGTTTAGCTAGATACTTTAGAGCGCAACTTAAATTGTCAGATATAAAACCTAACTTAAGTCCAGCTGAAATTGAGCAAGTTATTCATGCCTCTTCTAATGATAAACTAATAATCGTAGAGAGTAACGTAGAACCAAGTGTAGAAGGTAAATTTGAAAGTATAGGTTAAAAGTTATCAGACATCCTTATTGAAGAAAAAAATCATTCTTACGCGAATACTAGCGATATTATAAAACCGGATCATTTTTATAATAATATTAATAACGTTTCGTCGGGTAATCAAAATAAATTAGAGGGTTCAGGTAAAGAACATTTTTATGAAGATATAGACGATTTAAATAGAACCTTTAAAGAAGAACAAACACCGGGTAATCGTAATAACTTAACAGAGGGAAAAATTCTAGATTTACTTTCATTAACTAATTGCATAGAAACAATAAATTCAAATATTACAATTATGGAGTCTAATAACCGATCTTGGTTGATGAAACCAGATTATTTTTCGGGTACCGAGGATGTAAAAAATTTTTCAGGCAGTATGAAAAGTACGACACTCTCTAAAACTGCTATAGAGAAAATTAAATTAATAGATAATTCATTGAACTTGGACAAAACATCGTCAAAAAATAATCTTTTGATCTCACCGTCCAAAATTTGCCATAAAATAATATTACAACACCTTACGCGAACATTTCATTACTGAAAAACGAAATTGAATAGTTTAAAAAACTGAACTCAGAAATTATTATACAAATGGGAATTAAAAAATAGCCCACCACATATTACAGTCAAGAAGCAATATTTCAACTCAACCATTTAAAATTTGCCGGGAAATATTAACAGATCAACTCAAGAAAACAACACTTTAATAAATAATTCTAACAACTTTAATAGACAACCGTCTAAAAAATTAACAGAAATTATTAAAACATCAGAAGCCCTAGAAAATACTAAAGAAATATAACTTTACGACGTGAAAATACTAATAACAAAAAATCTGCTACTAGATCTCGTCCTTATAATACTAATAAACATTTAATGTATAAAAGGTACTAATTGTTCTGTAAATTCGACAAAGGAATCATGACGGACAATGATAATAAAATAATTACTTAAGAGAACTTTAGTATTTTACTTTTAACTATTTTATTTTTTTCAGAATCATTTTATTCTGTTTATCCCGAGAACTTAAGTACACATATAGCATTAAGAAAACCTGGTCTAGACGTCGCTATGAATCCGTTTTGTGGTGCAGGTGGAAACGTCATTCAATTGGCCAAGAGATATACGCGAGTAATCGCTATTGATAACAATACTAAAAAATTTGAATTCGTCAAAAAAAACGAAGATATTTATTGAGTCAGGGTCAAAGTTACATTTATACAGGGAGATTTCTTCGAGATTGTAGAGACGTTAAAAAATATAAGCCACAGGTCATAGTGACGTCTCCCTAAGGGGCAGCCCTTCGTATATGAAAAACGAAGTTTACAGTCTCGAGAAAAATTTGTGTAACGAGTACGAAGCAGGCAGTAAAAAACTCTTAGATCTGCTGATAAGTATTGCTCCCAACGTAGCACTGCACATACCTAAAACTACAGGTCAAAACGTGGTAAATTAATCTAAATTCTATTGTTAAATCACAGTTATAGTTAATGTTTATCAATTAATTTTCTAATGATACAATTTGGAAAATTATTCGACCTCAACATGGAAATTCAACACAATTATATCGATGAAAAACACGATTTCATTACTGCATTTTTCAACATGAACTCGAAACTCTAATCTAATGAGAACAAACTTTACACGAACAAAAAACATCTCAAGTATGCAAAATGTGCTGATTACTATTATTGTTAATTTATAATTCAGCCAATTCTTCTAATTATTCACATTATATCGATAAAGACAAATGTTCACATATCCTAATTTTCAATATTTTACCGTTATAAACATACCACCGACTTTTGAAATTATATAAATAGCTTACAAATCTTTTATTTTTGCCGCAGCTTGCTGTCGGGTGACATATTTTACTGTAAAATAAAGTTTAAATCATTGTGTTATGATTACATACATTTCATTGTACAACATGTAGTATTTTTATTGATTTTTCTAATGCATTTGATTTTGTATAACTTAAATTTAATTTTTTTTATGTATACATTTTTATCTGTATATAACTACTTTAAATTATATTTTGTTGATTACAAAAATATAAATAAACTTTTATCACTAAAATTGCTTTGTCCGAAATATATTTTATATTATATTCTATAATAAATAATTGTTATAAAAAATTGAATGCTTGATTTTTTTACATTTTAATTTGAAAATATTTTACTCATTTATTATTTAATTCATTTTCAATACATTGATTTATGTTGGATAAAATATATTGAATCATTTTCTAGTGCTTCTAGTGGATGATAAATAAATCAATAATAATTTATACAAATAAAAAGTAATAACTACTAGAACAATTATTTTACTATTTTGATGAGCTTAAAACCAAATTTAAAACTTAATGCTATACCGAGACTAATATTGATTTGTCACTGATGTTAAAAACATCGTTTTTGAAATACATGTTCGCTGTTGTTGAACTTTTTTTAGAAGTGGGTTTAATTAAACATTTTTTACTTTTAACTAATAATCAATAATCATTTTTCGAAATTAATTAATAATTTTTTTAGAACATAATTAAAGACGAAAGTATTTATTAGCAAATCAAATTATCAGCATTATAAGAAAAAAAACGGTAGCACAGTGGGTTCGCGGCACAGTATGGACGTGGCATAGTTGGGACAAGTATAAATGATATTTGACAGTGATTAAAATCACTATCATAAGAAATGTTTCAATACAAATCTGTAGATAATTTTAAGAGATTGGTAGATTATTTCAAAAGCAACTATAACTCTTATTCCCTTAATTTTATCCCGATTTATAATTATAATATATGAATACATAAAAATTATAGTAATTAAATTTAGTATGAAATATTATATTATATTCAATAATATAATATTGTAATCTTTACGGAGATATTATAAAAATAAAAAGGAGCTGTATATTCATATACTTTTAACGTGTATAAAAATTTAAAGAGATTGATGCAATACTTTTTAATAAAAAAATTTTGTTACTTATCAATAAATTACACTAGACTACAAGGAACTTTCATCAGAGACAAAAATATACTCTTCTAAATCAAATTTTCAAAGAATTTGAAATTTTAAATAAAAAATAAAATTTTTTATAAATTTTTGATAAAGCAAGTCAACTTGTCTGCTTGCGAAGCACAGGGGGTACCTTGCAGTACCAATAGGGGAACTCTGCCGCCACACCACACGCTTAGGCGAGTTATAGCGGACAGACCCGAGAATTCACAACTCCGATCGGAAGGGGGTGAGCAGATGGCTGTCCCGGAAAATTCCGACCGAGCAGTTCGAGAGGACCCCCAGTCCCCCCCACCGGAGCTTCGGACTACAAATCAGTTTTTCGGTGAATTATNGGAGCTTCGGACTGCAAATCAGTTCTCCGGTGAATTACGGGATACTTCGGCGGAACTATACAGTAGAAAACAGTTCTTCGGCGAAAAAATAAATTCGCCCCGTGAAAACGGCCGGTACCCCGGGTTACACTGACCGGGACCCCCCTACGCCGGTGAAAATTCTGTTTTCTTCGGTGGATTAGACCGGATTTCGGAAGAACAGCACCGAAACAGACAATTCTCCGGTGAAAGTTTCTGTTCTTCCGGTGTAAACAAAAATTCTGCCGGTGAAAGTAACCGGACGACCGAGGAACATCACCAGAACATACAGTTCTCCGGTGAAAATTCGAGTTCCTTCGGTCAGAAACACCACATTTTTGTTTCAAACCAAGGAATGACCGGTAATAACGGAGTAGAACGATCTGAAAGTCGTTCCCATCCGGACAATAGGACCAGGGAGCAACGACACGTTACTTTTAACGAAACGTCGTTACTGTCCCACGATAGCCTAACGTTGGCGCGTGATTCTCTGCCGGAGTTTTCCGGAAAGAAACAAGAGGATCCCAACGCTTTCATTGAAGAGGCTGAATTGGTCCTAACCGAAGCGAACGTACCACACCAGAAGTGGGTACGTGTACTTTCCCCACAGTTAAAAGCAGAGGCAGGTAACTGGTGGGGTACTATGCGCTGCTTGAACCCCACATGGACAGTGTTTCGACAACAATTTATGAGGAGGTTCAATAGCATTANTGGACAGTGTTCCGACAACAATTTTTGAGGAGGTTCAATAGCATTGCTATACTTACCCAAGTACGCAATGATCTCCACAGTGCTCACCAAGGCGAACGTCAATCCCTAGGGGAGTTTGTAATGTGGAAGAGCCAGCTAGCCCGTCGTCTCGACTCAAGGCTCACAGAGTACGAGTTGGTCGACCTAATCATAGGGATATGCGCAGTGACTATCGGGTCCACGCAAGAGTGAGACGCCCGAGGTCAATGGAAGATCTGTTAGAGCTGGCTAGCGACTTGGACGTTGAGGACCTTTCTCCGAAACGGCGGCCCGAAGAAAAGAAGTATTCCGCGGAAGGGAATAGCTTCAAATGGGCAAATAAGAAACCGCCACCGGAGAAAGAGGTTATTAGACCGGAAAAAAGCCCGTCCGGAGCGGCACGTTGTAAAAACTGCAACCGGACTGGGCACTGGTGGGCGAATTGCCCGGAAAGAAAAACTGCGAGTACGGGAAACGGGAAANGGAAAGAAAAACGGCGAGTACGGGAAACGGGAAGAGTTCCGGACGGTTCACGGGAAACCGACCGGACAAGAAAAACTAGCCCGCCCAAAGAACCGTAAGCGCAAGCCCGGTACCGAAGTTTCCGACCAGGAACCCAAAAAGGCACCGGAGAAGCGCAAAAATATGCAGCTCGCCGTTATCAAATCCGGAGAAACGGAGTACACACGGAAGAAACGTACGGTAAAAAGAGAAGTTTCGGAAATACAGGAGAGTAGTGCAAAACGTCCTGACCAAGGAACACAAGCGGCTCTCTCCGAGAACAGTTGGCTGAACAAATCTCTGGAAGACCTGGAACAAGACCAGTTAACACATGAGTTGTTAACGGTTCCACAGTCTTTACCGTTAAAACTTCCGAAGGAGTTGACTCCTATCACTGGTATTGCGTGGAACTNAGGAGTTGACTCCTATCACTGGTATTGCGCGGAACCGAAGGAAATCTGATACGGACTCACTTTATGACCTCAGGGTCCGAGCCGCAGATTTATTTACCGGAGAAAACTTTCCTAGCAAACAGGGTTATTGTTCAGCGTCCGACCAGGACCCAAAATACAATAAGTTACCCGAGAAAAAGCTGGTGAAAGAAATCTCACAAGGTAATATTACCTCTTCTAACCCAAACACGAACGGTAAAAGAGCTACAACTACCGGAGCACCGAAAAAGTACGATGTGCCACTGCCGGCCATTGAACTTGAGTTTCCGACTAAAGTTGTGGTGGCTCTACTAGATTCACAAGCAACTGGATCTTATGTTTTACCGTGGGTAGCACATGAGTTTGGTAAACCAATAAAAGGAGAGCCGAGTATGGTCACATTGGCTGACAGCCGAACTTTGCAAGTTCATGAGTACGCGGAGTTAACAGCACAGGTGTCTGACATTGAAGTTCAATTCAGAGCCGCGGTACTCGATCNTACGGCAAAAAGAGAAGTTTCGGAAACACAGGAGAGTAGTGCAAAACGTCCTGACCAAGGAACACAAGCGGCTCTCTCCGAGAACAGTTTGCCGAACAAATCTCTGGAAGACCTGGAACAAGACCAGTTAACACATGAGTTGTTAACAGTTCCACAGTCTTTCCCGTTAAAACTTCCGAAGGAGTTGACTCCTATCACTGGTATTGCGCGGAACCGAAGGAAATCTGATACGGACTCACTTTATGACCTCAGGGTCCGAGCCGCAGATTTATTTACCGGAGAAAACTTTCCTAGCAAACAGGGTTATTGTTCAGCGTCCGACCAGGACCCAAAATACAATAAGTTACCCGAGAAAAAGCTGGTGAAAGAAATCTCACAAGGTAATATTACCTCTTCTAACCCAAACACGAACGGTAAAAGAGCTACAACTACCGGAGCACCGAAAAAGTACGATGTGCCACTGCCGGCCATTGAACTTGAGTTTCCGACTAAAGTTGTGGTGGCTCTACTAGATTCACAAGCAACTGGATCTTATGTTTTACCGTGGGTAGCACATGAGTTTGGTAAACCAATAAAAGGAGAGCCGAGTATGGTCACATTGGCTGACAGCCGAACTTTGCAAGTTCATGAGTACGCGGAGTTCACAGCACAGGTGTCTGACATTGAAGTTCAATTCAGAGCCGCGGTACTCGACCATCTTATCGGTGACGTGTTACTGGGCCATGACTTCTTGGTGAAACAAGAAGTGGCATGGGACTACCGAGCATGTACAATCCACATGGGTACAGAAAGAAGAGCGACGGTATGCTGGAGAAAACCGACAATCAAACGGGAAACCGAACCGAAGATGGTTATCCCGGAAGGGGAGTTTCCGGAAGATGTCCGGTTAATATTACTCAAGTACCCGAAGGTTTTCTCCGGAGAAGTCGGGAGGACCCGAGTCATTGAACATGACATCCGGTTAAAAGAGAAAACTCCGGCTACTTTAAACGCATATCCTTATAATCGTGAAAAACAGGATACCATCACACGTATGGTGCGAGAAATGGAGGAGCAAGGTTTTGTAGAACCTAGTACCTCGCCATGGGCAGCTCCCGTAGTTCTTGCCAAGAAAAAAGATGGATCCCAGCGATTATGCGTGGATTACCGGAAACTGAATCTCCAAACAGAATCCGACGCACATCCAATGCCTAACTTACACGAAATGGTCCGTGGAATGGGTGGCGCTAACGTCTTCAGCACCATCGACCTTAAGTCTGGCTATTGGCAGGTCAGTTTGACTCAGGAGTCAAGACCACTCACCGCATTCCGCACACAAATGGGCCTCTACCAATTTAAAGTAATGCCCTTTGGCCTTAAAAACGCCCCGGCTACTTTTCAACGGTTGGTAAACGAGGTTATGCGTGGATATGTCGGTAAATTTGTGTTTGTGTACCTAGACGATATCGTGGTGTACTCGGTGAATATGAAGAAACACCTCAACCACATACAACGAGTCTTGGAACGGTTACAAACACATGGGTTGACAATTCAACCGAAAAAATGCAGTTTCGGTGTAAACCGTATAAATTTCCTCGGACACATAGTTGATTCGACGGGAATTGACCGGGAACCGGAGAAACTAACTGCAATCGCCGAATTCCCCGTACCGAAGAAAGTCAAAGATTTACAAAAGTTCCTCGGAGTATGCGGTTGGTACAGTCAGTTCGTGTCGAAATACACCGAACTTACCGCTCCGCTGACTAATCTTTTGGCACATGGAATTAAGTGGCGATGGACGGTACAAGAGCAAGACGCTTTCCAAAAGCTTAAAGAAGCACTTGTCTCTGCGCGCCGACTCTATCCCCCACTTCAAGGACAACCGTTTTATGTTCAAACGGACGCAAGTGAAATAGGAGTCGGTGCCGTACTGTTTCAGCGGGAAGAAACCGGCCAGAGAAGGATTATCTCATATGCCAGCCGAAAACTTTCTCCCGCTCAGACACGGTATTCAGCCGTAGAACGTGAGTGTCTAGCCATTGTATGGGCCGTTGATCGCTTCCGACCATACCTAGACGGAAAATTTACTTTGCTCACGGACAGCATAGCGCTTAAGTGGTTACACCACACGCGGGACACCAACAGTAAATTGACCCGCTGGGCGTTACAGCTGGGAGCGTTCGACTTTGATATTCAGCACGTGCCTGGAGTTGAAAATCAAGCAGCAGACGCCCTATCAAGAAGCCCTGTGGAGAAAACTCCGGTAGATGAAGAGCAACTAGAAAGAAACTACCATGATCCACCATTGACCGGAGATTTATCCGAACAAAGTCAATTAGGGGCTATAAAAAAGGATATTCACCCGGAGAATATCGCTATTTCCGACATTAGAACCTGGCAAACCGAAGATGCAACTTTGGCCCAGTATGTCCGGAAACTCCGGAGTGACAAACCAATTTACCGGCGTTTACACCAGGAATACCACTTGCAAGATGGTATTTTGCTAAAAGGCCCGGTAAATAACGGAACGGACGGAAAGATTATCGTCGTTCCGTCGGACATGTCAGATCACCTGCTATGGAGGTATCATGATCATGTTTCTGCCGGACATCCAGGGTGGAAAGAAACTTACCGGAGCATCGGTAATCGTTTCTTCTGGACCGGTATGAGAGAGTCGGTACGTCAATATGTTGCAAGGTGTCACGTTTGTGCTTGCGTTAAACCGTTGAACCGGAAGCAAGACGACCCAATGCGACCAAGACAGCCCCGCCAGCCATGGGAGGTTGTTAGCATTGATCTTATGGGGCCATACCCAAGATCTCAACGCGGTAAGACTTGCCTACTTGTAGCAACTGACTGCTACAGTAGATGGGTAGAAGCATATCCCCTAGGGCAAGCCACCGCTAAGACGATTACCGACACTCTAGAAAGAGAGTTTTTCTCACGTTTCGGCTATGCTAGAGTACTTCTCTCAGATAATGGAACACAGTTCGTCTCCAAAACAATGGAGAAAGCACTGGAGAAGTGGGGCACAGAAGGATGGACAACGCCAATTTACCATCCAAGAGCAAATCCAGTAGAACGCCGAAACCAGGATTTGAAAAAAGGTCTTCGGACAGCTTTGGTTGACAAACCACATAGTCACTGGGACAGCTGTATTCCGAATATACTATTTTCAATAAGAAATCGTCGGAACAGGCTAACAGGGAGCACTCCCTCTGAGCGGGCATTTGGGCGAGAAGCCAAAGCCCCCGGCGATTGGCTGCTGGACATTATTTCTACGTTACTACCGTTACGTTCTNAAAGCGTCAGTTGAAGCTGCATGTTACGGCCATGAAACATGACACTTCGGGAGGTAATCCTAACAATCATTCTTTGTTACAGAATGACCGACAACCAGCAGCAAGGAGAAGCCCGCCCGTTCCGCCCATCACGTCGATTAGCCGCCGAAACCGCAACCATGATGCGCCAACAGGCGAGACGACTGATGCGGCAAGCAGCGGCATTATTGGGGGACACATACANACGACTGATGCGGCAAGCAGCGGCATTATTGGGGGAAACATACGAGGAGTTGCCGAATTGGAGCCGGGCTCGGGTCAGGACAGCAGAAGTCTGGGAGTTGCGATCCCAGCCACTACTGTGGGCCGCTTTCGATCGTGGCTTGACCGAGAGAGTCCGCCAAGGGGAAACCCGGAGACGGAACGATGGTTCGGCACAGCCACGGCCACGTGCTCGCCGTCCAAGGCAACCGGCACAAGAGCGGCTGGAGCGAAATCGGCCAAACCACCGGCACAATACACGGGACGATCAAGGTCGTTTCCGTCCGAAACCGGTGGCACAAGCTCCCAGCCAGCCTCCCCCCGTCTCAGTAGTGGTAAGCGGAGTGGGAAGTGGGTCTCGGCCCGACGGAAACGTGAGCCGAAACCGACAACCCAATCTACCGGTCGTGTTCCTAGGAAACGACCGAATAGATCCGCCATTGGATCTAACCTTCCAACAGCCGGACGTCATTGAGAGGATGGAGATGGAACCCGACGTCGAGGCAATCCTCCACGCTTCGCCCATCCTGCTACCGGACTTTGCAGATCTGGAAGGAACTCTCCATAGGCTGAAAAGGCTAGCCGACCGGTCGGACTGGGGGGGAGTATGACGCGGTCGCATTGCACTTCCGGCTTTACCGCTGGATGGCGACTGCGACACAGCTACCTCTACTCGTCCGACAGGTCGCGCGACGCCGAGTGACCGCGGGTGACGCGAACTGGTCCAGGCCGCCGGCCACCATACTTCATATTATCGTAGTTGGACTATTGTTACTTCCTATTGGGAACTGATATTGTTTTTTATGCTCTTATGTATAATAAGTTAAAATATATGCTAAAGTAAAAGTTAACCACGGTGTTATTATTTATTATTATTATTCAATATTAAAATATCAACCTTAACATCACAATAACTTTTGGAATAATACCCCAGTTTTTAGCTTCGATGCAAAGCTGAGAAATGCAAAGGTTTTACTAAGATGTGTTTTTTTTTTTTTGTGTCTGTTACCACTTTTTCTCAGCTCTCACCGAACCGATTTCTTTCAATGATACGTCAATGGATCACAAATCGTATCTAGTTGAAGTCATTACCTTCAAAAATTGAAAAAAATTCCCTCGTTCCCCGTAAATGGGGGAAACCTCCAAAAAAATTACAAATTTAAAAATCGCTAATTTTCGAAATTTTTTCAATTTTTTTTATTAAAAACTGCCGTAACTTTTTGAAAAATAAATATATCAATATAATTCTTTTTTTTACAGATGCATAATGTCATTACCTATCATTTGGTATATTTTTTTAATAAATTTAACCCTTTACCTGCTCTCAGGGGGGAATTTAAAATGACAACTTTTTCACAAAAAATTAATTTTTTCAACTTAACTTTTGAAAGTGTTTCGGAAGGTCTGACACTTTTATATATATCTTAAATTAAAGCTAATGTAATATACTTTATTATGAAAAAAAAAATTTTGGACTTTATCTTATCTTCACGGTGAAAATGACTACCAAATGCTATTTTTGTGTGAAAATGTTCGATTTTGTATTGTACATTTTTAACTTTATTATGCTATAACTTTTTAAAAAATGTATGAATCATTACAATTTTTTTATAAGAAGTAGTATTTATATAGATCTTTTATTTGACATACTTTTTTTTTAAATCGGACCATTTCCCGTAATACAAGGGGGATTCAAAACATAAAAATGCATATAGAAAGTAGAACTTTTTCAACTTAACTTTTGAAAGTGTTCCGGAAGGTCTGACACTTTTATATATATCTTAAATTAAAGCTAATAAAATATACTTTATAATGGTAAAAAAAAATGTCGGACTTTATTTTATCTTCATGGTTAAAATAGACATTAAACTTAATAAAAAAAATACTATTTTTGTAAAAAAATTCTTTTTTATATTTTTAACTTTATAATGCTATAACTTATTGAAAAGTGTATTGATCAATATAATTTTTTTATGGGAAATACTATTTTTTAATATTCCCTTTTTCATTCGACATACTTTATCTTAATCAGGATATTAATAAGGAACTAGCAGTTTATGAAGCTTTTGGAATAATCCACAATTTTTTTTAAATTAAACACTATATAAAGATTTGCATCGATGCGTTTTTTTTTTATAGTGATTTTAATCACTGTCAGATATCATTATACTTGATCCAACTATGCCACGTCACCAGTGTGCCGCGACCCCCCTATGCTGGTGTCATAAAAAAAAGATTAAAGAATGATATAAGGGGGTTTTTGTCATAAAAGAAAAGTATATAGGATATGGATATTAATTATAATAGCATAACGAATGAAGAGAAATTATTATAATGAATGATGATGAAGGAAAAAGCGGCCATATATGTGATATTTATATTTTTTATAATTAAGAAAAAGGAATAATAATAGAATGTAGATGTTATATATAGATNTTTTTTATAATTAAGAAAGAGGAATAATAATAGAATGTAGATGTTATATATAGATGTTATGGTTAACGGATTGTTGAAGTACGTTTAGTTACAAGGTGAAAATATAGCATACAATATATATATCCATGAACTCTTTATTAAGATACTACCACTACGTGTGGTTTGTCGTAAAAAGTAAATTGAAGGAAATTATACTCGGATGATTCACACCTGAGTCATATTAATTCTACAATGAAATGTGCAATGATTACGGAGGAGGATTTTACGACTCTTAATATTTATTGGTCATGCTATATGAATGGGAAACAGCGTGTGTTCATGTAAAATGCTACTGTCCAATTGTTGGGCGCCAATGCTTAATGGCTGAATTATTTTCTTTATGTAATTGTATAATACAAGTTAAAACATCTACGTTGAACGCGCACTATTATGACCCGAATGGTGAGAAAGTAGTTATTAATAACTTTTCAAATTATCCACCTTTAACAATTCTATTATTCCCTCGATAAAAGTTATTCTTGATTTATCTTAAGTCTACCCTTAATTTTATGACATGCTTAGAAATATAATTTCTTACCTTGTGTCCGGCTAGTTTGATCGTTTGTTGTAAAAAGAATATAAATAAAAGAGAGCACTGACTTTTATTTACTTATTAATTTTTGTAAAATTATGCAAATTATTAAACTTGAAATATTACTTCACTGTAGTTCCTTTCTATACTTGGTGTCTGAGTATATGTGTTACTTTATATTTTAAAATAAGAAAAATTATAATCAGATAGCTTATGAGAACCAATCCCTAGTGACACGTCATAAACTATTGTTTTACGAATAGTTTTAACCACTTGATGTGCTAGGGTAATGATTTCAATAAACTATTAGTATTTTATAGAATTGTGTGTTTGATATGAGAGTCGACAGAGTTAGAGACAGGCTGGCTACACCATCGGAGATATACTCGTCGATGCACGGACCTTACAGAGTCTAAAACTACTTGCCGAAAAGAGCGTGACAGAATATGAGAATCAATCCCTAGTGACACGTCATAAACTATTGTTTTACCAACAGTTTTAACCACTTGATGTGCTAGGGTAATGATTTCAACAAACTATCAGCACCTTATTCAATCAATCAAACACTTATCTATTCAAATTTAAGATACACTCTACGATCTCCATAGTGACATGCCATAAACCATTGTTTTACCAACAGTTTTAGCCACTTGATGTGCTAAGGTAGATTTTCGAAATGCACTTATTAAATAGACAATCCAATTAAAGAATCAAAAAAATTCTTAATTGACACAACTCACAAAATACAAAATAAAAAATTTAATTTGTTTTAATATTTTATAAATATTTAAAACTAAAAATAAAAAGATAAAAAGGTTAAGTTATTTTTTAAAATGACATTAATAATGAGAGATTTAGATAAAAAACACCAAGTATGAAAAAGATTCTATGTCATAGAGAGAATATCGCGAAACAGTCTGGTACAGAAACGCTTCATGACCAGATTTTTATAAAAAAATAAGGTGGCGAATGAGCTAGAAATTGCTCTTTTATAGGCCTGTTTTAAGAGGGGGAGAATTAGTTTAATTTGCACAATGCTTCTCATTGGCTAGGTAATTAATTTAGAGAGATCTATGCGCAATCTATTGTTCTATTAATTTGCGTTAATATTTCATACATGTATTGGTGTTTTTATATCTATCATCTCTCATTACAATGCGGTTTATTAAAAAAATCATTATTATAAAAATATAAATAAAATAAAATTATAAGTGCTAAATATCTATTACACTGGGTTTTTTATACATGTTTTATACTTTTTTAGAAATGGGGTCTAATTTTGTGAACGCGCCTGCTAAAGGGTTAATAACTTCAAAATTACCTTATGTAACCCTATTATAGCTGAGTATGCCTTAAAGTTTTTTTAATCTTGTCCATGAATTGGAAGGTATCGACGAACCGAATGGAGAAGTTATTGGTCACGTGTTTCGTGACCGAAATATACTTCTCCTCGGAATTCGGTATGACTGAAATCCTTTGATCGTCGTATCCCAATTCAGTGACGATGAAATGCACGTTGTAACCTGAAAGATTGTGCAAAAAGCACGGCACAAAATTGACCGTCTTCACTTTCAGGTTACATGCATTGCACAACGTCTGTCTGAATCACCCCGATAAATGGCAGTGGTCTGCGACTTTGGGGTTGGAATCCTTGAATGCTGTACTACACAAGTCGCATACCACATTCTCCCCGTGCCTGCGCACATCATCGACAGACATTCGAACGTTGGGAACATAGGAATGGTGGTTTTGCGCAACAATTTAAAAATGTTGCGCGTCACTTCAGTTACAGCCATCACGAATGCCTTGGTGACCTCTGCGCTATCCTCGGACCCGCGGTATATCACCGGTGATATACCATAGCATTCGTGAAGCTCGGAGGGCACATCGTCCAATGTTTTCACAATGAATCCGTAGCTCATGGGATGGTGGGTGTGCACAGTCCTGGTGTATGCACCCATACGATCGTCTGTTTTCTCCAGTTACTCCTCAAAATCGGCGTAGATGACGAACGGTAACCGTTGCGTCTTTACCCACGCGTCAAATTCGACCTTACTGCCCTCTGTAGGCATAACAGGTTAAATAGGCTTGTTCTTGCAGCATATCAACTNTTAAATAGGCTTGTTCTTGCAGCATATCAACTTGTGTTGCTCCAACGCTTGTCGACCCCGAAGAATATGCTTTTTAGGCTGTTCATCAAAGCTGGTAAAGCAACGTTTACAAATGTATATGCGACCTAGGTGTTTGGTTTTTTGGCTGCGCACAAGCCTCGAAAAATCGGAAATGTACGCGTAATGATACTTGTCAGAGTCACCGATGTACAACAGGTCAAAATGATTCTGTTGCTCTTGGTCGGCAACTCTTAGAGGATACACCAACCACTTAATCTTGTAATATTATTTTAATACTTAGTTGAATTTAGACGTCTCGTTGGCGATTGCCAGTGACATATCGACGCCGCTGAGGCGTATAATAGTTTAATTTTGTTTGCATGGCCCTTGCCGTAAAAACCCATAAATGAGTTCATACAGCTGCACGTACGGATTAGCAATATACAACGTATTACTTATCATTGTTTGTTTACACAAATCAATTCTCGTACCGCGATATAAAGGACATCTTTCTTTTTAATTAAATAACGTATATTATCACATAAAATTTTTATTACCATGATTCATTATAACAGACCTAAGAGCCCTCTGGGATCTCATCAGCTTTTGACAATCCGTCGAAGAGCCACTTCTATTTTTCCACCTCAAGCGTTCAGATTTAAGTGCTCAGCTTCACTCTTTTACTTTGAGCCCTTTTTATCTGTCTTACTTTGTGACTTGGTGTCGTTATTCTTAATATAATTTAATAGTTTAACTTAATGTAAATTCATGTTTGAATGACTATCAATTATAATACTTGCTTATATAATAAACTGTTTTCCATTTATTTAACATCTAATAAATCTAATTCACCTTCTTCTCCTCTCTACACCGTAAAACAAGATTTGCAGTCAAGATATATCAGGTAAGAGTAGTTTAACACACTAACTACAATTAATAGTAATAACTAATAAAAGACACTTTAATTAATAATTTATTATTTTCTTCTTTCGCTTAAATATATCTTCGTTCTAACTTCACATATCTAATGATCCCTTCTATTAATTTATTTATATTATCTAACGGTATCTAACATCACTCCACCGCCTCCTTACTTTCTTTTTATTGGTTATTACAATCTTAACGTCGTCTCGTTCCAAGCCGTACACGTTGACAGACACGTTAGGGTTTCGTCGTTCAAATATTTTAATTTGGCGTCTGGTTACCCGTGATAAATTTCTTAGAATTTACTATGCCATAACGACAGAGATTGTNCTTAGAATTTACTATGCCATAACGACAGAGATTGTCTTTGTTCTTATAAAATGTAGATGGTAATGTGGGTTATAATATGGCGGTACCTTTGATGACGGAAATATACTTACCTAAGCGTTTAGAAGACAATGATAACATTCATAGAAAATGTTGTTAGTTTAAGTTGGATTCATCCCCACCCATAACAGGTTAGTTTATGTTATGTTTCATTACCCCCTCCCTCTGTAGGA
>NW_026099572.1:89400099-89416792 GCF_025091365.1 Daktulosphaira vitifoliae
TCATCTATACTTATCTCATCTATGCCACGTCTATACTGTGCCTCGACCCCACTGTGCTACCGTTTTTTTTTTTGTGTCTGTTACCACTTTTTCTTAGCTCTCACCGAACGGATTCCTTTCAACGATACGTCAAAAGATCACAAATCGTATCTAGTCGAAGACATTACCCTTCAAAATTGAAAAAATTTCCCTCGTTCCCCGTAAATGGGGGAAACCTCCAAAAAAATTACAAATTTAAAAATCGCTAATTTTCGAANCCTCCAAAAAAATTACAAATTTAAAAATCGCTAATTTTCGAAATTTTTTCAATTTTTTTTACTAAAATGTTCCGTAATTTTTCAAAAATGAACATATCAATATAATTTTTTTTATATAGATGCTTGATGTCCTTACCTATTATTTGGTATATTTTTTTTGTAAATTTGACCCTTTTTCTGCCCACAGGGGGGGATTTAAAATGACAACTTTTTCACAAAAAATTAACTTTTTCAACTTAACTTTTGAAAATGTTCCGGAAGGTCTGACACTTTTATATATATATCTTAAATTAAACATAATATAATGTATATTATAATGAAATAAAAAAAATTGACCTCTGGACTTGTCTTCGTGATGAAAATTGCTACAGAACGCAATTTGATTTTATTTTTTACATTTTTAACTTTATAATGATATAATAATATAACTTATTGAAAAGTGTATGGATCAACACAATTTTTTTACGTGAAATAATATTTTTTAATAATCCTTTTTTCATTCGACATGCATTATCTTTCTTTAGTATTACAAAAGAATTCCCCTTATCTGACTTTAAATAAAAACAGTTTTTATTTTTTAAAAAAGAACTTAATATCAGAGAAGCAATAGAAATGTTTAAAAATAAAAACAATTTAATTAATTGGGATCTTGGCCCACTGAAAAATTCATTATTAAACTTGTGTAAACTGGCAAAATGTGATAATATTACTTAGTGATGACGTCACTCGGTGATAAGGCCACTAGGGGTATATAAGGGAGTTTTTTCTAGTCGGGGTGTCAGTATGTATTTAGCATTGATAATGGTAACATTGTTTCCGAAATACGTATTCGCGACTTTTCATTAATTTTTTCTGGCTTTGAGTTTAATATTTTTTAGTTTTTTAAATTAATAATATTTTTAATATAGTTTTAATTTTACTTAATTAATTAGCCACAAGTGATCAATTTTTATTATATTTTATATTGATATGTTCATTTTTGAAAAAGTTACGGCAGTTTTTAGTAAAAAAAATTGAAAAAATTTCGAAAATTAGCGATTTTTAAATTTGTAATTTTTTTGGAGGTTTCCCCCATTTACGGGGAACGAGGGAAATTTTTTCAATTTTGAAGGGTAATGTCTTCGACTAGATACGATTTGTGATCTTTTGACGTATCGTTGAAAGAAATCCGTTCGGTGAGAGCTGAAAAAAAGTAGTAACAGACACAAAAAAAAAAATAAAAAAAAAAACACATCATAGTAAAACCAATACTTTCTCAGCTTCGCATCAAGCTAATAAATATTATCGAAAATTTGTTGAAAAAAATCTATTCAATTGCGTGTATAATAAAATTTGATTATAATTGTAAAAGTTCATAGTTAAATGTAGTTGAAGTTAAAAATCATTTTTTTTTTCAATTCAACAATAAATACATTAGAATTGAATGATTTTAATTGTCTATATGGGAAATATCGTCTAAGTAATTTTTTATTTAATAAAATGGAAATGTTTTCAATTTTTGAGGATAATATCTTTAACTTGATAATAGTTGTCATCATTTGATGTATTGTTAAAAAGAGAAAGTCAAGTGAAAGTTATGAAAATAAATTAGAGCCAAAAAAAAATCATATAGTAACATAATTTTAATATGAATAAGAAATTTCTTCAAACGAAGGGAGATTACAATGATGGGATTCTTGATAATCCTTGAAGTTATTGAATCTTAATGAAATAAAAATCCAAATACAATACAAAATCGAGAATCATCAAATTTTCATCATGACGACAAAATAAAGTTAAAAAAAATGTTTTCATAATAAAGTATATAGCTATAATTTAAGGTATATATAAAACTGTCAGTATTTCCGGAACACTTTCAAAAGTTAAATTTTTAAGAAAAAGTTGTCATTTTGAATCTCCCATGGATAAAGGGTCAAATTAATAAAAAAATGTATATAAAATGATTGAAAAGTCCCTTACGTATTTATAGAAAAAATAAATATATATTAATTCAGTAAAATTTAAAAAAGTTATGGCAGTTTTAAGCAAAAAAGCTTGAAAAAATTTCGAAAAGTATCGATTTTTAAATTTATACATTTTTTTGGATATTCCCCTCATTTACGGTAAATGAGAGATATTTTAAATTTTTGAAGGAATTTTATCAAAAACACGATTCATGTATTAAACAGTATTAATATGAATATTTTTAAGTATTAGTTTTTATAATTTTGGCCATTTAAATTTAAATTTTGTTCAATTTTTTCACAATTAAAAGCATAATTTGACTTTTATAGTGTTAATCTCTAAATTTACTATACATTTTTGAACGTTTTATCAGCTATTAACTTTTAAATATTTATTTATTTGTATGAATTTTGTTATTTATTGTATAATTCCAATTAAAATAATTCATTTATTATTGTTGAATTTTTAATTATGAACAGGTATTTAATATATTATTTTTATAGCTCTAATGCATAGTATATTATTTTTCCCCTCTCGTGTAATAAGCAATAATTAAACTATAATAATTTTAATAATATAATGGTGATAATAGGGGCAGGAGAGGTGGAGGTATGTAATATGAGGTTAAAGACTATTTTGGGGTTGAACTATGTTGAGCTATCAAATAATAAAATTATCTCTATGTCATTTATTCTTATTCTTGTTTATTACTTGAATTTATTAGAAGTAAAGCATGCAAATAAATGTTCGCACTTATCTTAATTTCCTTTTGTAGTTGTTAAAAAAAACCCAGCACAGGGGGGTCGCGGCACAGTTGTGACGTGGAATAGTTGGATCAAGTATAATGATATCTGACAGTGATTAAAATCACTATCAAAAATAAACGCTTCGATGCAAATCTTTAGATAGTGTTTAATTTTAAAAAAATTGGTGTTTTATTCCAAAAGCTACTTGATCTGCTGGTTCCTTATTAATATCTCGATTAAGATAAAGTATGTCGAATGAAAAAGGGTTTATTAAAAAATATTATTTCTCATAAAAAAATTGTGTGGATCCATAAACTTTTCAATAAGTTATAGCATTATAAAGTTAAATATAATATAAATAATAAAATCGAGAATTTTCACACGAAAATAGCATTCGGTAGCCATTTTCGCCGTGAAGACAAGTCCAGAGGTCAAATTTTTTTTTTTCAAATTAAAGTATATTACATTAGCTTTAATTTAAGATATATATAAAAGTGTCAGACCTTCCGGAACACTTTCAAAAGTTAAGTTGAAAAAGTTCTACTTTCTATATGCATTTTTTATATTTGAAGCCCCCCCATATATAGGGAAATAGTCTGATTTAAAAAAAAAGTATATCCAATGAAAGATGTATATAAATACTACTTCTCATGAAAAAATTGTATTGATTCATACATTTTTTAAAAAGTTATAGCACTTTAAAGTAAAAAATGTCAATTATAAAATCAAAAATGTTCATACAAAAATAGCATTCGGTAGCCGTTTTCACCATGAAGACAAGTCCAGAGGTCAATTTTTTTTATTTCATTATAATATACATTATATTATGTTTAATTTAAGATATATATATAAAAGTGTCAGACCTTCCGGAACATTTTTAAAAGTTAAGTTGACTTGAAAAAGTTAATTTTTTGTGAAAAAGTTGTCATTTTAAATCCCCCCCTGTGGGCAGAAAAAGGGTCAAATTTACAAAAAAAATATACCAAATAATAGGTAAGGACATCAAGCAAGGGGTACTTTTTTAATTTTTAGCAATTAACTCGTAAATTAGTACTCTCACAAAAAAAAAATATCAAAACTAAATTGTAGATCTAATTGTTTTGTATAAATTAAGTCCTTACAGTTTTTCTTTTAAATCTATTAGTTTTCTAGAAAAATGTCAAAATACATAATATTTCGTAAAATTGCCGAAATTAGCATATTTACAAATATTTCATCATATATGACGAACCATATGTGATACGATCTAATGTTTCATACAAAAATTGTTTAAAATTAAATTTTACGAAATAAAAGTAATAAGTAAAAATTTTATTGAATCGATCGTTTTATTGCTATAGCTGAAATAACTCGATCATATTACGATTTTTACTAAATATATGAATTTTAATGCTAGATTCTGTTAGTTATCATCTGGTTCATTACAACACTTATCGTACAAGTACGGCGATAATACTATGGTATGACTGAATTAATGTGTTGTTATTATTTTGAAATTATAAATAACTCTGGAAATCTTAAATTTATTACAAATTGCAGCAATAGATATAGTGAATTCATACTTATACCACTTTAGTCTCTCACATCGCGTATTAAGTTGAACTGCTTCCTATTGTGTTTTTCTTTTAGTGTACGTAAAAATGTCCGTAGTATTACGAAATGACAATAAAATATTTTTAATAGGGTCTTTGACTACTCAAATTTTAGGTTCAAAACTTCCATCCATTGGACAAGTTCTAAAAGTTTTTTTTTATAACCTAAGAATTGTTAATCTTACTATAAGAGCAAAAGAAGCATTGACTATTCGCAAATGTAATATTTTCTGGGAAATGGACGATTCCATTTCAACCGAAATAAAAAAATTAATGGTTGTATCCCTTAATAATGAGTCAATAATAAACCCTAGTAAACGTTTTATTCTTTCATCGAGTCATATTGACAAATCATTTTCAGGTATAATAATTTTTGATATCTTTATTTTTTGATGATTATTGAGTGATTGATATTTTTTTTTAGAAAAAACTGTAGCTTCTTTTTTGTCAAAAAGCAGTATGAAATTTTTTAAACGATTCGATATCAATACTAATTTTTTAAATTTGGATCCAAGTAATTGGAATACTGATAATTTTTATTTACACGGAAAAGAAATTGTATGTTCACTTAAAGTAGTAAATGACTCTGCAGATAAAGCGGTTAAGGTAATGGAAGATTTTCATGAAAGTTTAACTGTAAACGATGAAAAAGCTGAGTTACTTTTACACTGTGTGTTCAAGAGCATAGAATATTATATCCTAATTGCAACAAAAAAACATTAAAACATAGTTTTTAATGTATATTTTTGTTATAATTTGTGAATTATTTTGAATTTAACATTTTGTATTTTATGTAGTAACTTTTTTTTAATTTATACAATAATATTAAGAAGTAAGTATAATTATGCGTTTAAGTCAAACAAATACATCACTTTACAATATAAAGGAAATATATTTAAATTAAGCAATAAAATTCATATATTTAGTAAAAATCGTAATATGATCGAGTTAATTCAGCTATAGCAATAAAACGATCGGTTCAATGAAANGAGTTTTTTCAGTTATAGCAATAAAACGATCGGTTCAATAAAATTTGTACTTCATACTTTTATTTCGTAAAATTTAATTTTAAACAATTTTTGTTGTTTACATTATATATATTTGTATTGAGCCGAATGCGTACTGCGACGGCGTTTATCAGTTTGTGCGCGCGCAAGATAGTCAGCTATGTACTACTTTAGACCGGTTAATGGACGGCATTTGTGTGTATATTGTATCAGACCNGGTTAATGGACGGCATTTGTGTGTATATTCAACCCGCTCCTTTCCTATCTTGAACGTCATTTTCATTGCTCACCACAACATTGTCGCCATATGATTTAAATTGTTCTTAATAATTTCCGGCACTGGGTATTTAGTTTTTTTTTGACCCCTACTCTAAAGGCTAGCAGTGTTGTCGCCAACGAAACGCCAGGACAAACGCTGGACATTTTGTCGGAAATTAGCCATCATCGGAACTGGTTGTCGCTAATTTTCGTCCGTAGCGGTTGTGGTTGTTGTTGTGTGCGCTACAAATATTTTATATATATATTTTTTTGTCGCGAGTGTCCGCTATTTTTTTTATAATGTCAATTCTTTGTTCGTTGGCGTCGGCTGAACCTGTCTCCAGTTTTCTTTAGCCCTTCGGGGCTGGTAACGTATAATTTTTGTTTACCATGTTTTGAGCCAGAATATTTTAGCTTCGATGCGAAGCTGAGAAGGTATTGGTTTTACTATGATGTGTTTTTTTTTTTTGTGTCTGTTAACACTTTTTCTGAGCTCTCACTGAACGGATTTCTTTTAACGATACGTCAAAAGATCACAAATTGTATCTAGTCGAAGACATTACCCTTCAAAATTGAAAAAAATTCCCCCGTTCCCCGTAAATGGGGGAAACCTCCAAAAAAATTACAAATTTAAAAATCGCTAATATTCGAAATTTTTTCTACTAAAAACTGACGTAACTTTTTCAAAAATAAACATATCAATATAATATTTTTTTTATATATGTTTGATGTCTTTACCTATCATATGGTAAATGTTTTTTGTAAATTTGACCCTTTATCTGCCCACAGGAGGGATTTAAAATGACAACTTTTTCACAAAAAATTTACTTTTTCAACTTCACTTTTGAAAATGTTCCGGAAGGTCTGAAACTTTTATATATATATATATCTTAAATTATAGCTAATGTAATATACTTTAATTCAAAAAAAAAAATTTGACCTCTGGACTTAACTTCATGGTGAAAATGGCTACCAAATGCTATTGTTTTCTGAAAATTCTCGATTTTATAATTTACATTTTTTACTTTAAAATGCTATAACTTATTGAAAAGTGTATGGATCAACACAATTTTTTTATGAGAAATAATATTTTAGCTTCGATGCGAAGCTGAGAAGGTATTGNTATGAGAAATAATATTTTTTAATAATCCCTTTTTCATTCGACATACTTTATCTGAATCAGGATATTAATAACGAACTAGCAGATCATGTTGCTTTTGGAATAATACACCATTTTTTTTAAAATTAAACACTATCTAAAGATTTTCATCGAAGCGTTTTTTTTTATAGTGATTTTAATCACTGTCAGATATCATAATACTTGATCCAACTATGCCACGTCACCACTTTGCCGTGATCCTCTTGTGCTGGGTTTTTTTATTCTAATACTGATAATTATGATTTAACCTTTTNATTTTTTATTTTTGTAACCTTTCAATGTCAAATTAAAGAGGTATATAAATATTATTTTTCATAAAAAAATTGTTTTGATCCATTCATTTTTCAAAAAATTATAGCATTATAAAGTTAAAAATATAAAAAAGAATTTTTTCACAAAAATCGTATTTTTCTTATTAAATTTGATGACCGTTTTCTCTATTAAAACAAAATAAAGTCCGAAATTTTTTTTTTTAATATTAAATTTTATTACATAAGCATTAATTTAAGATATATATAAATGTGTCAGTATTTTTGGAACACTTTCAAAAATTAAGTTGAAAAAGTTCTTTTTTCTATATGCAATTTTCAAATTTGAAGCCCCCTCGTATATAGGGAAATAATTTGATTTAAAAAAAAAGTATGTCAAATGAAAGTTGAATATAAATACTAATTCTCATGAAAAAATTGTATTGATCCATACATTTTTTAAAAAGTTATGACATTTTAAAGTTACAAATGTAAAATCGAAATTTTTAACACAAAAATAACATACGGCTATTTTCACCGTGAAGACAAAATAAGGTCCGAAATTTTTTTTTCCATAATAAAAAATATTACATTATCTTTAATTTAAGATATATATAAAAGTGTCAGTATTTCTGGAACACTTTCAAAAATTAAGTTGAAATATTTTATTTTTTGTGAAAAAGTTGTCATTTTGAATTCCCTCCTGTGGGCTGGTAAAGGGTTAAATTTATTAAAATTTATATTGATTTGTTCATTTTTGACAAATTTATGGCTGTTTTAATTTAAAAAAATTGAAAAATTTCGATAATTAGCGATTTTTAAATTTGTAATTTTTTTGGAGGTTTCCCCCATTTACGGGGAACGAGGGAAATTTTTTCAATTTTTGAGGGTAATATTTTCGACTAGATACGATTTGTGATCTTTAGACGTATCGTTGAAAGAATTTGGTTCGGTGAGAGCTGTGAAAAAGTGGTAACAAACACAAAAAAAAATAAACACGTTATAGTAAAACTAATATCTTCTCAGCTTCGCATCGAAGCTAAAAGGATTCTATAAAATAGGATAGCATCTATTATTATTTGTAATTTTTTTATATTTTTTAAATGCTTTTCAAATTATATATAATTATATAATTATCAAATTATATATACTACTATATTTCTACTAATAATATTTTCAATGAATTATCTATAGTCGATATTGAAATTTTTATAATTCACTCTGAAGTTTCCTACTTTACGAACTATATATTTTATAATGAACTCTACCCGGACTACTAGTTCTGTAGCTGTGTAGTCAACGGATATAGCGTACTTCAAAAATATTTTTTTGGTATATAAATTTAGTACTACTCTTTACCTCAACTGCCCACACGTTACTGAAAGGTAATTGGCATAGTCTTTTATGGTTGGCGAGTACACAGGCTGATGTTTTATTACTAAGACTAATTAATTCTAATCAAAAATTAAGCTTCTTCACTTTTTTTGGCACATTTAAATCTGTTCAAAAATGAAAGCTACAATAATATTTAACACCTTTATAAATTACAAACTATATATAATAAATAAAATTATGCTTCTTCACTTTTTACGGCACATTTAAGGTTGTCCAGAAAAGAGGGGCACAATAATATTCAAAACTTATATAAAATACAAACTATATTTATTTCTTGCAAGGATATTAAGAAATAGTAAAAATAAATAAAACTTATATCTGAGTAAAATATTAAGTTGTAAGGACAAACTATTTACATATACTGACGCAGATTCCATGTAAGAAAATATTAACCATGAGCTACAGCTCAGAGATGAGGAGCGAGGCAGAGAAAGAGACAAAGACGCAGACACATTCTCGGACCCCGACCTTGCTTTTTATATGCCGGATAAAGTAAGCCAGTCTATTGAAATTCCTGAGATGTTGAATAATTATTTGTGATTGGTTCATTGTGATAGAAACCCTGATGTGGGCGTACTTAATGAATTGAAAGGGACTTGTTTGAAACATGTGTTAATAAATGATTATTTTGTTTACTCTAAAATGGAAACATTCCTTACATGACTTTTTCTTTATTCATATATATATATATGATATATAGAACATATGTTAATAATTATACTACATTGGTTTTGATAAAACATCTTCTAGCTGAATTAAAACTAGTGATATTTTAAAATAAATAAACATAGAAAGTTACTGCTCACGTAGAGTATTAATTTTTTTTCTGTATTGAATTATGACAATACTCAAGTATTGTTATGAGGTTGTATTTACAATATGTATCTTTTCTCAGAGTGTGTTAGGGGAATATTCAAGATCCCTATATAAGCCATCAACAACCTACAGTATTATTTTATTTACTCTAAACACTAAAAATAATAAGTATTGTACAGTGAATATTAAAACATATCTGTGAGTAGTGTGTGTGTGTGTGTGTGTTATTATAATACAATGTCTTTAAGTATAATCGATATGAAGTGTATACTCGGACCGGAGAATAATAACTTAATTAAAGAACTATCAGTAATAGATATCGAATCTTTAGTAACACAAGACTTAATTTTTAAACATAAATTTACAATACAACAATCATTTTTAAGTTATAATGTACATAAATGGCTATCGTGGATTAGACACTTTATGTCAGAAAATGGTATACATGTTGAAAGTTCTCTAATTCAAAAGATTTTAAACTCACTACCATTTGAATACATTTATGTAAAAGAACGAAAGAAATAACAAATACTTTCAAAGTTTATACCAACCCTGAAAATTTCAAATTTGGAAAGTTTGAGTATGCCGCGTATAGACCAGTTAGAACCAGCGTGATACCATATCAGCTTATTGTTAAGAGGAGGGATTTGTATAGAATTAGTCCACGATAGGAAGTGTTCTGGTTGTATTGAATGAGCAGTCTTATTAGATGTAGGCGAGTATTTAGCTGTTTCCTTTTACTTTTAAGACGAGTACCCCATGTAAGCGTTCTATCGAATAGTAAGACCTGGTATTTCGCTTCCCTTGCCTGAGAAATAATGGTGTTATTGAGAGTTATGTTAGGGCAGTCATTTTGACGAGGGGCGAATGTGATGTGGGTAGATTCTAGTTCATTCATTTTTATTTTCCAGGTGTCACATCAATAAGATTNTGATGTGGGTAAATTTTAGTTCATTCATTTTTATTTTCCAGGTGTCACATCAATAAGATTATATTTGGGAGAGATTGTAAAAATTTGCTACAATTGTACGGATCTGGATCGGCAGCTAGTATTGCAATATCGTCAGTGTTATTCCAATAAGTGTGTTTGCATTAGAATGTCAGCTATGTAGATGATGTATAAGAATGGAGCAATATCGCTTCCTTGGGGGACTCCGGCTAGGATATTATGAGAATCGTATACTGTGGAATTAATTTCGACTCTAGAAGTACTGTTTTGAAGATATGATTATGAGTAGTAGGAAGTAAGGTGCAGGAAATATTTTTTTAAATTTATATAGTAAACCGGTGTGCCAGACCGTGCCAAATGCTTGCGCAACGTCGAGGAATACTGAAGAGCAGTATTTTTTGGATTTAAGTGATACAAAAATAGTATCTACGACTCTTTGGAGTTGATGGAATGTGGCATGTTTTAGATGGAAACCGAATTGAAATTCAGGTATGGTATTTTTTCCTTGGTCTATTGGGAGAAGTCTGTTGAAGAGAAGCTTTTTAAGAATTTTCCCGAGGACTGGTAAAAATCTAATTGATCTATAAGACGTCAACTTTTCTGGGGTTTTTTCAGGTTTTAAGATGGAGATAATAATCGCTGTCTTCCAAGTAGAAGGGAAGTAAGAACGGCGAAAGATCGCGTTATAAATATATGTAAGCAGTAAGATTGTTTTGGGCAGCAAATTTTTGAGTATTTTGTTGCAAAAATTATTTCTAGTTAAATCCACGTATTTTATAATTAAATTTGATAAATACTTGTTGTGACCCATTATGTCTTGAAAATAAAGTTTCAAATAAGGTCATTTAATAATTAATATCCAAAACTTTAGACTTTTTAATATTTTTTATTAAATAGGTTTCTTATAATTACAAGAGATTTTAATGTTTGAGTTCAAATATAAAGAAAACAACAATTTTTTTTTTTTTTTTTAAATTTGTAATCTACAAAAATTATTTATAGTTAAATTTACGTATTTCATAATTACATGTAACATTTACTTGTTGTGATTCATAATGTCTTGAAACTCATGTCTCAAATAAGATCACTAATAATTAATAATAACAATCCTCATTTGAAATAATTATGATTATTTTAAACCCCGAATAGTCGTTTTAACATGTTCTATATATTTTTAATTTTTTTATAAAAATGATTAAATTTTACATTATCATATTATTCTTTTATATTCTCTATACATTCAATAATATATTTTTTAAGCTTTTTATTGTACATGAAAGTTTAAAACTATGACGTCTTATAACTAACGACACACATAACGATAGCATTTTAATTTTAATTTTAAATTTAAAATATTTATCCCTGAGTAAAATGTATATTATGTGCAATTAAAATTCAAAAGAACTGAATAAAAACTTTTACATGTTAAAAATATGAGACGATTTTAACAATTTAAGTTATGTTGGTATATTTTGTTGAGTATATTGTACAATTTTTTACCCATTTTTGTTTCCTTAATGTTATTTAATTTTACTATTTTTATATTGTATAAATCGCTATTTTTGGTCAAACTTTTATCATTTTGTATTATGATTATTAAAAATGTAATCTTTTAAACAAAATAGTTCTTTAACAAAGCGACGTCATTTGTTTTACTTCAGAAAAACGAGTAACTCTCTTAATGGCTTAACAGGATAAATTTATAAAAGCACAAAAACTATATTAAATAGTGAAACGTTTCTACGTTAGTACTCTTTTAAGTTTGTTTTTTACTAACTTAAATTTATCAATAATACGAAAACACAACGTAAATTGTGTCAAATAATCAATTTATTTTGTTTTATTTTAAAAAAGATTAATATATACTAAACAGCTACCTATCATATCAGTCTTATTTAGGAACTACTTAATTTAAGGTGAAGGTAGAAGTATAACCCTTTGTATCATGGTTGATAACACAGAGGTTATGATCACCGTTGAAGATTAACTGAATTATGTAAGAGGAGGAATCTAACCCTTTGGATCACGGTTGGTAAAGCGTTGTTACGAGCACCATTGCAAAGGATTAAAAGGAATATTTATGAAAGGTTAGTAATCTTGATTACGGTTGATAACGCGATGATTATGATCATTTTTGAAGATTAAACTAACTGTGAAGAAATTTTCTAAAGTGAAGAATTTTAATATATAAATTTTGATTACGGTTGGTAACGCGTTGTTACAAACACCGTTGAAAATTCTATATATTAAATATTAAGATATTAGGAAAGAAATAAAGAAACTTACTTGGTGAAGCGGTGTATGCACGTAAACTAGTCGGCAATTAATATTGCAAACATTAGTATAATTATAAATAGTTGTAAACCAGTTATTAAACATAGATAAGATCTACAAGATTATGATGAATATGTATAATTATTCAAGTAGTGAGGTGTACTTTATACTACCCGTCACCATCTGAGTAGTGTAGACCAATCGTCTCTGATCATTTATTTTAAATATTTTCTAATGAATAAATGTGTATTTTAATATCTTATTTAACTTGCGAGTTCCCGTTTGGACTGATATGTAACATAAAAGGGTATACAAGCATTATTATTTATATAATTAAATAAAAAAAATACATTATATTATATTCTTTTGAATAAAAGTTTACAAACAGCGCTGTCCAGCGGACTTTCTTGCAACTGACTAACGGTACTAAAGCTGTAGCGTAACGCTACAATGGCGTTAATAGTTGTAATGTGACAAAAAGTATCTGTTATTTTTTTGCCTATTTGTATACATAAGTATATGTGTGTGTTCTAAATTATCGTAGCTGAGTTGAATAGGTATTGCGACGGCACTTATCAGTTAAATAATCATGATATGGTGTTGTGATTTGCTTGTGCATATTCGAGATAGTCAGCTTTGTACTGATTCGGACCGGTTCATGGACGGCATTTGTATGTACATTCACCCCGCTCCTTTCCTATCTTGAACGTCATTTGCATTGCTCACCTCAAACATTGTCGCCATATGATTTAAAATTAAATTAAATTAAAAGATTCACCAAAACAAAATTCACTTTAAAATCTCTAAGTGTCATTTAATTTTAAAGAAAAATATTCTAAGTCCAAATAAATTACAAGGGTGCAATAATCGCAAAGTTGATATTTTACTATTACAACAAAACGAATACAAAAACTAGTGGCTTGCAAGCACCACTGGCTAAAAAAGCGTTAAGATGGCGGCGACAATGCTAACATAGAAAGAGGACCGACAACAACTCAATGTAATACAACGATAACATGAATAATCAAAATTTCTCTACAGCACATTCGACCGATGTGTATCCAACGTCCCCATTACTAATTTTTACTATTATTAATTGTATAATAATTTATCTTAAGTTTTCGTTAATTATCTTCTTATTATAATTAAGTGTACTTAATAAAATTTTAGATAGAACTAATCAAATATATTTTAAAACCATTCGGTAGCCTATTAGAATAGTTTTTAAAACTATTTGAAACCCCCATGGTAGACTTAAATATTATTAAATAATACAAAGATTTAAAAATTCATCTGCTAGAATAACTTGCTTAAACTTGAAAATATTAGATTAAGATTTTATCGTAAAATTCATAAAAGGAAAAGACAATGTAGTTGATTATCTTCCTCGCAAAGGGATAATGACTATTATTGATGCTGTATTTTTTGATCATTGTATAATTGCATAATCCTAAAATGAATTACTTAACATGACCCATAATATCGATATTAATAAATACAATGGCACCAAAAAATCCATAAACTGGAGTGAAAATATTTCTAGAAATAATACAAATTACCAACACAATGATGAAAATTCAATTGAATATATATATATATTAAAGAAAAATACTTTGGCATAATAAAAAAAATATAATAAATGATGATAATATGATAAACTATGAATAAATTATACTAAGGACAATGATCTAATATATTAGCAAATATAAATACTAAGCAATCCAATGAACTAATGAATTTTGAAAACAACATGATTAATATTGATGCCAATGATAAGAATTCCTATAATACTATTTATGTCTCCTATAGCAGGTTTGTTCAGTATATTAATAACATTGCAAACAATGTTACTAATGATAATTCCAATACTAATTCTTATGAAAATATTTTTAATACTATATAGAAAAATGGCCAAAAGATAAATGGGGTTTATATAAAATTTAAATGAAATAAATACTAATTACGAAGATACAAAAACTATGATATAAAAACTAAGATAAACTCACAATAAATTTTTTCTATTAAATAAAAATTTTAAGTTGGATTGGATTTATTATTAAAATAAAAAAATAAAAAAACAGATTTAATGTTAAAAATATTATTTGATATTTATTTCCACAACGAAAACAATAAAACGTTATTATTTAATGAACAAATTAAATTCATTTAAAAAAATTCAACTAAACAAAATTCACTTAAAAATTTCAAAGTGTTAATTCTTTAATTAAAAAATATTGTAAGTCCAAATTAATTTGAAAAAAGTCCCGGAGAGTAAAATCTTGAGTAGAGTGTCGTAGATTTTGTGTATTTTAAAATTACCGAAAGAACTGGTTTTGACGGGGAAAAATGTCTTTTTATAGTCAGAAAGGGTAATCTAGCAATCTCTAGCGTGATATTGGAAGCTGAGACTTTCTATTCTAATTGGTTAATTATAATGAGGAACCTACGTGTAGGCGTTACTTAATAATCTCTACAATAAGTGGATTTTATCCACTAATTAAAGGGTTATTTTGTATTTTAAATAATCCTGTTTTGGTCATCTTGTATATTCATAACATGTTTTATACATATACAAATGATAACATCATATTATATGTTAATATTATAAGTAATATGAAAGGTTACAAATATCATAAAAAAATTATCGAATTAATTGACCACAACGGAAAATTTGTAACTTTCATGGCGCATTGAAAAATTCAAAAAGAAAGGGTCGTCAATCCACTGGGCGAGACATTCTATTGTCGGACCACAATAGGATTAAAAAAAAAAATTAATTTTGTACATGAAAAACAATTTAAGAAAAAAAAAATAGAAAAGTACTAAAATTGTATTTGATGTTTGTTGAGTCATTTATTGATAATAATAGTCCCAGGAGAATTCGAACTTAGTACTCTAACCGTGTAATACACATGTGTTACTGAATCGACAACTGTTCGTCGCCTAATTATAGTTGATGTACACCAAAACCTCGTGACAGTTGTCACATAACCATATTGATCAGGATTGACCTTATAAAAGGCCGTTGCCCGTACCTTATAAACTTGAAGGAGTTGATTTTTGAAAGGAAAAAAAAATACACGAGTCCATTAAGATGGAACACGCAAAAAAAAAATAAGATAATAGTTAAGTTAAATTAAGGAAACTTTATCAAGTAATAAACAAAATAAACAAGAAAAAAATTAGGTTAATACGAGGCGAAAAACCGAACAGTCGAAAAACCTCGTCTACAAATTAAAGGGGGCAAAGAAAGAAAAAAAAACATATATTAATAAAAAAAATAGTTATACCTACACTTTTAATATTAGAGAATACGATAAACGTCTTTGGATACCCGCCGGCTATTAATCGCGGCAGTACCGTTAAGCACGGCGGGTATACGTCCCAAGTAAGTGACTGATTTTAGGCAGTTAGACTTAGCTTGCAAGACGTTGGGACACCACTGAATAAAATGCATTACGTCATCACATTGTAATACTATGTACACGCCGAATCCCATATAAAACCTATTGATATAAAAAAAAAATCACAAACCAAATATATATAACATGACAGATGGTCTTATAAGACGCCTGTCATGTTGAAAGACCTAACTAATAAAAAAATATGGACAACTCAAAAGATAAAATTAACAAAAAAAAATTTTCGCCACACGTGCTTATGGCACAGCGCACTATTAAAATATTTTGTTTTATTTTAANCTTATGGCACAGCGCACTATTAAAAAAAACCCAGCACAGTGGTGACAATGCATAGTTGGATTAAATATAATGATATCTGACAGTGATTAAAATCACTATAAAAAAAAAAACGCTTCGATACTAATTTTTAAATAGTGTTTAATTTTAAAAAATTGGTGTATTATTCCAAAAGCTACATGATCTGCTAGTTCCTTATTAATATTTTGATTAACATAATGTATGTCGAATGAAAAACGGATTATTAAAATAAATTAAAAAAACCCAGTACAGGGGGGTCGCGGCACAGTGGTGACGTGGCATAGTTGATTCAAGTATAATGATATCTGACAGTGATTAAAATCACTATC
>NW_026099572.1:89416892-89479204 GCF_025091365.1 Daktulosphaira vitifoliae
GTGTGATGGAGTGGGCTGCTGCATCTATATCTTCTTGAGATTTAAGAGGTATTTTTAAAGTAATTTTGCTATCTAGATTTTTGACAATATTCTACACATAAAAATTTTGCATGCAATTAATAAAAAAGAAACACTTATGAAACTACTAATTTAATTCGAAGAGTATTATTACTTTTTATTATTCTAAAAATATTCATTTCTAATAAAATTTTTTATTTTATACAGTTTTCGTTAAACAAAATAAATTATCTTACTTTCCTGAACGTTCACAAAATTTTTCTAACGAAAATCAGAAAAATAATTTGCCTTTGTGTATTTATTTAACGCTACTGGTTTACGTGGTGATACAATTAACAATTAGATCTTTATAGCCAATAATTAAACTAATTTGGTTACTAAACTAATTATAAAAAAATGTGATTTGTAGAAATTGACACGGCACCGCCCGTCGCTCTAGGCTGGCGCTCACCCGTTTTTCTCGCAATATCAGCCGTCCAGCTATTAATATGACAATCGGTAGTCTTTCCGCCCTTGACACCGAGATAAGGCCGCCACCGAGTATGGATTACGGATATTGCGTTCTGTTTCGTTTCCGACGTTAACCTGGACTGGTTGTTGCGTTTCTTTTTCATTGTTCTTTTTTTTTATGTTGTTGGCGATTATATTTATAATTACTACTCTTATTAACTGGTGACTTATTGCGCAAAGGTGTGATTGGAATAAATAAATATATATATATAGATTTATAGAAAATTAAGTAAAATTAAAACTATATTAAAAATATTATTAATTTAAAAAAACTAAAAAATATTAAAAATATTAAACTCAAAAGCCACAAAAAAATTAATGAAAAGTCGCGGATACGTATTTCGGAAACAATGTTACCATTATCAACGCTAAACACATACTGACACCCCGACTAGAAAAAACTCCCTTATATACCCCTAGTGACCTTATCACCTAGTGACGTTATCACTAAGTAATATTATCACATTTTGCCAGTTTACACAAGTTTAATAATGAATTTTTCAGTGGGCCAAGATCCCAATTAATTAAATTGTTTTTATTTTTAAACATTTCTATTGCTTCTCTGATATTAAGTTCTTTGTAATTATTTACGTTTTTAATTAGTTTTATGGTTTTAATAGAGTGATTATGTGTCAATAAATGTTCAGCCACTGGAGATTTCTCAATTTCTTGATTTTTAATATTTCTTAAGTGCTCTTTAAACCTGACCCCTATATTTCTTTTTGTTTGTCCTACGTAACATTTATTACAACTTTCACATTGTATTTTATAAATGCCTGATTTCCCCCCTTCATCTACCTTATCTTTAGGGTTACCTAATAAATCTCTTAAATTATTACTCTTAGATGTTACCAAAGTAATACCAAAATTCTTAAATATTTTAGTTAATCCATTTGAGATGCCCGGATAAAATAAAATTGGTGATCTAATTACTTTTTGTTCCCCCTCGCTGGAGAGTGTACTAGCTGCCCTCCTTTCTTTTTTCCACTTTTGTTTTCGGACTAATTTCAAAATTATGTTTTCGTTATACCCATTAAATTTAGCTATTTCTTTTATAACCACCAATTCTTTATCATAATCTATTTTATTCATCGGAATATTAATTAATCTGTAAACCATACTATTAAAAGCTGACAATTTGTGTTGCCAGGTGTGGTTCGATGTGTTCGGAATGTATCTGAACGTGTGTGTGTTTTTCCGATAAATTTCAAAATTTAGTTCCCCCTCTGTTCTTTTAACTAATAAATCCAAAAAAGGCAATTTTCCCTCTATTTCTTGTTCATATGTAAATTTAATCGATGGGTAAAAAGAATTTAAATGTTGTATGAAAACCCCCATATTAAAATCTTTATTTATAACTGCAAAAATATCATCGACATACCTAACCCAAATTTTTGGAAAATCACCATAAGTGTATTTTAAATTTGTTTCAAACCTACTCATAAAAAGTTCTGCTAAAAATGGTGATAGCGGATTTCCCATTGCTGTGCCCTCAGTTTGCTCATAAAATTTATTTTGAAACTGAAAAACATTTTGACTCATACATAACTTTGTTAAATTAATAAGCTCATTTATTTTATCCTGTTCAATGTTTTGGTCCTTTAGCCAGTCTTTAAGAAAATCAATTGTTATATTTATTGGAATATTCGGAAATAAGGCAACTACGTCAAAAGAAATTAACCTGTCATTATTTTGAATGGTATAACTAGATAATTGTTTAACTAAATCAATATTATTTTTAACTGAAAAACTATCGAATTTTTTGAAAGATGAAAATACCCTTACTAGGTGTTTAGCCAAATTGTAAGTCGGAGCATTAATATTCGACACAATAGGTCTCATAGTACTTCCTGGCTTATGTATTTTTGGCAAAGCATATAGTTTAGGTATTTGAGGGTTTGAAATTTTAATGAAAAACCTGAACTTTTCTTCGATTATTAATTTTGAACTATTTATGACGTTTGTAGCCTCCCTTATCATTTTACTTAATGGATTCTTTTTAATTTCTTTATAAGGACCCTCTNCATTTAAAGTTTCAAATTTTTGAGTTAATATATAGGTATAATACACAAGGGATTACAAATACAGGTAGCTAATTGGTTTTTTATGACATCGATATTAGCAGGTACACAGCATTGTTATTATCAATGATAGTAAGGTACATTGTTGTGAGTTTATAAATACACTAACCGACAATACAAAAAGTATATCTATTGATAGTCATAAATGATAATAAACAATCCGTGACTGTGATAGCAATATCATAAAAAACCAATTAGCTACCTGTATTTGTAATCCCTTGTGTATTATACCTGTATATTAACTCAAAAATTTGAAACTTTAAATGTTTATATCTAATAAACAAATTAAGTTTTATTAAAAATTCAAATGCCATTTACTATTAAATTAAAAACTCAAACATTTTATTAAGTTCAAAATATGTGTTCCCATTTAAAAAAACAAAGTTGACACCCTTACCAGGCATAAGGGATGAACTTAAAAAGTATTACATAGTTAATAATTCAAGAATGATGTGTAACTAAAGATAATCGAAAAAAAAAATGTTTTATTTATTATTATTCTGTAAGTAATTGAGTGGGTTATGATAAAAAAATCACCCTGTATATATATTAAATTAAAGCTAATGTAATCTACTTTATTATGTAAAAAAAAAATTTCGGACTTTATTTTATCTTCATGGTGAAAATAGACATCAAAGTTTATAAAAAAAATACGATTTTTGTAAAAAAATTCATTTTTATATTTTTAACTTTATAATGCTATAACTTTTTGAAAAATGTATGGATCAGTACAATTTTTTCATGAGGAGTAGTATTTATATAAATCTTTGTTTTTTTAAATCGGACCATTTTCCTTAATATAGGGGTATTCAAAACATAAAAATGCATATAGAAAGTAGAACTTTTTCAACTTAAATTTTGAAAGTGTTCCGGAAGGTCTGACACTTTTATATATATCTTAAATTAAAGCTAATATAATTTACTTTATTATGAAAAAAAAAAATTTCGGACTTTATTTTATCTTCATGGTGAAAACAGACATCAAAGTTTATAAAAAAAATACGATTTTTGTAAAAAAATTCATTTTTATATTTTTAACTTTATAATGCTATAACTTTTTGAAAAATGTATGGATCAGTACAATTTTTTCATGAGGAGTAGTATTTATATAAATCTTTGTTTTTTTAAATCGGACCATTTTCCTTAATATAGGGGTATTCAAAACATAAAAATGCATATAGAAAGTAGAACTTTTTCAACTTAAATTTTGAAAGTGTTCCGGAAGGTCTGACACTTTTATATATATCTTAAATTAAAGCTAATATAATTTACTTTATTATGAAAAAAAAAAATTTCGGACTTTATTTTATCTTCATGGTGAAAATGACAACCGAATGCTATTATTGTGTAAAAATTCTTGATTTTATTTTTTACTTTTTTAACTTTATAATGCTATGACATATTGAAAAGTGTATGGATCAACATTATTTTTTTATGAGAAATAATATTTTTAAATAATCTCTTTTTTATTCGACATACTTTATCTTAATCAGGATATTAATAAGGAACTAGCAGATCATGTAGCTTTTGGAATAGTCCACCAATTAAACACTATCTAAAGATTTGCATCGAAGCGATTTTTTTTTATAGTGATTTTAATCACTGTCAGATATCATTATACTTGATCCATCTATATCATGTCACTACTGTGCCGCGACCCCCCTGTGCTGGGTTTTTAACTACGGCAACCGTTTACATGCAGAAGATAAAGTGTCGGGACAAATTTTTTTTTTTCATTTTATAATACATAAAATAAGCTTTAATTTGATATATGTTTAAAGAACGCAGTATTTCCGGAACATTTTCAAAAATTAATTTGAAAAAGTTAGTTTTTGTAAAAAAGTTGCAACTTTAAATCCCCCCCATGAGCAGGTTAAGTGTTAAATTTTCAAAAAAATTATATCAAATGAAAGAAAAATATCTAAGGTTTTAGTTTAAAAAAAAATTATTTTTCAAATATTAATACTGTTACTGAAGTTATTCTAAGAACAAAGAATTATTATCAGGTAGGATTTAAAATCAACAAGTGTTAATACCTATTTTATTTTATGATCCTCGAATCACGCCCAGAACTAAAGTAACCCTCATCTTTTACCCAACAAACTGTCGCTTTATTTAATTTTAAGTTACGATATTACATTAAGGAGTAAATTAGAGATTTTTTTTACAGTTTTGAGCTGTTCATGTTTTATCAATTCGTTTAAATAATTATGTTTAAAATATTTAAATTTTATAATGCATTCAACAATAATTGTATTTATTTTAAATTATGTAAATTAACTAAAATATATTACTAATATATAAATCACTAAGGTTTCATAAATAAACAATACATCAATTTAGTTGAGATAAAACTATTTTCCAAGTATAACTGCAAGATTAAAATAAAAAAATCATGTCTAATGCACGTTGTTTTGAGTCGCTTTTGAAGTTTGTTTCGGATTGTATTTGTTCTAGTCCTAATGGGCTAGTAATTGGCAATTTGCAAAAAGAACTCCGCAATAGTTATGGGCCAAACTACTTTACAGTCAAAAAGAACATGGACTTACTTTCGGACGTTATAGAATATCTACTCTATACCAAACGTGTTACTTTGATGAAACCGAAACTGCTCAAGTAACAAATTGCATTTCAGTTTTATGGTAATAAATGCAAATGTATTTAATCTCATATTATACAAGGCTATATAACATTAAATAGTTTGTACTACAAATGATTAAATAAACATCTGTTGAAATCTTTTTATTATTAGATTTAAGTACAAATACTTAAAACATAAAAATACTTTTAGTAGATAATAAATATATGTTCTAAGTATGAGCGGCAGCATTTTTTTTTTTTTTTTCCCACATTCCGGCATACTGTGGACCGCCCTGGAACTACCGTGAGGTATTGCTTCAGGGCGGCCCACGCCGTCTAAAATTCACACCACCACGTTGTGAATCAGCCCGAAATTAATCAAGAGCTGATTCACGACGTGGTGTGGCCTCCCCTGTTAGCCGGATCCCAAAAGTCGGGATCCGTTGCCCGGGTTGCACCACGTGGAGGTGGGGGCAGGACTTTGCGAGGGTTAGGCAAAATAAACCACAAGACATACAGAACATAAAAACATAAAAACACATACAATAAGCACCTACGGCGCCAGTCTAGCTGACGCCGCAGGTACTACCACCCTGGGCAGTCTCTGCCTCAGACGTTCGGCCTCCTCCTTTTGGCTCATCACCGATTCGGCGAACGCCTGAACCAGAGACCACCCCTCCCGGCTTCTCAGCATATGGTCCACCATGGACCCCACACCGAACGCGGACCCCAAGCGGGATTCCAACTCCTCCCGCTCGTTGGCCCACGCTTCGCACCGGAAGAGCGTATGCAGAGCATTGTCCGCTTCTCCCGGGCGATCCCGACAGTGATCGCACGTCGGCGCAGCTGCCTTCCGAATACCGTGGAGGTATTCGTTGAAGCAGCCGTGACCGGACATCACTTGGGTCAGACGGTATGTCATCTCCCCGTGAGTCCGGCCAATCCACCTGTCGAGCCGGCTGGGTCCGATGAGGGACCTAGTCCACGCTCCCGCGGATTCCTCGTCGGCCAGTCGTTGGCGCCAACTGGACACGGTTACTCTCCGGAGTTGCAGCCGGTCCTCCGCACGAAGCGACCGTGTTACAAACAATGAGAACAATAGAAACCCGTTTCCTGACTTACTGAAAACCCAGTATGTATAATATATAAGGGATTATAAATACAGGTAGCTAATTGGTTTTTTATGATATTGCTGTCACAGTCACGGATTCATTATTATCAATTATGACTATAAATAGATATACCTTCTGTATTGTCAGTTAGTGTATTTATAAACTCACAACAATGTGCCTTACTACCATTAATAATAACAATGCTGTGTACCTGCTAATATCGATGTCATAAAAAACCAATTAGCTACCTGTATTTGTAAACCCTTGTGTATTATACATGTATATTATCTCAAAATTTTTTACCCCTATTGCTTGAACACGTGCAGAAAAAAGTAATATTTATGTTTTAAATATTACGTTGTCTAAAAAAAATGTATAAAATATTAAAATATTATATTCAGTATTATAAATTAATTTCCATTTTTCAGTTAATATGTTAAATAAATTGAAACATAATATTATATTATGATTACTCAGTAATATTAATTAAAACTCGTAATACGTGTAACAACTATTTTGTTGGTTGCATCCTTGCACCTTGTAATAAACCATCTTTTAAAAATTTACCTTAAGTTTTTTGTGAAAATTATTCATGAAATATATGTTTGTTATGTTAACAACTTTTCAAAACAGTGGCGTATTTAGGAGTAGACCGTGACCTAGGGTGTCATTTTTTCCAATTAAGAACTAAAATCTTATTAAATTTATTATTTATTTATATGTAACATAATTTATAAATTATATCAATTAATCTTAAAATGAATAAATAAAATAAAATTATATAAAATATATGTAACACTTTATTTTCGAAAATTTAAGTATTGTTGTTTTAAAGTGTATTAATAATTTTTATTTTAACATGTATGCAATTGTAAATACATTTTTGTTAGAATTTGTGTAATTAAATTATTTGTATAGTTTTAGCGAATTACTTAAAATAAATTCACATCAAATAAATTAAATTAGCAAATTATAAATATATGTGTTAGTAATAAATTATTGTTATTAAAAAGTATTATATTAATTAAAAATAAATATTAAAATATTAATAATGGAGCTGTATGAATTTAATTTTCAAAATATTTATTTATGTTATTATAATAAATTGCAAACAATCGTAAAACATAAATGTTTATCGAACAATACCTAAAAGGCCGTATACCTAATGGAACAATAGAATCCGTTTGACGAACGTGACCGTTGAAGGAACGTGTCCGTTCAAAGAACGTGTACGTTCGACGAACGGACGATTCAAAAATAGACCCCCAGATAAGTTAACAATAAAAGTGCAAATTTCTAAAGGAAAAATACTATGTAATCATATTTTAATATTTACAAATAGTAGCAATTATTAAAATTATAAGAATATTAACAGCTGCTAATACAAAATTATCATCATTTATGTAGAAATTGTGAACACTGATAAAAAATGTTAATATTTTACAATAAATTGAATTTTTTTATATTTGTGTTTTTATGTACATAAATAAAATAATAAATCTGTTTAGACATATTATTTATTTTTCAGGATACAAAAATAGTTTCTAATACCTTTTCCTAATTTTTCTTTATTTGTGCACAGAAGGGGATTCGAAATAACTGCTTTTGCATGAAAAGTTAAAGTTTTCAACTTAACATTTGAACATTTTTTTAGAAATGCTCTATCCTTCCAAAAATATTCTAAATTAAAGTCGATGTTCCATACTAAAAATTTAAAAATGTTTGCCAAAAGGCTCTTTAAGTTAAGCAATAAATGTTATATTGGCGTTATAAAATCAAGAGTGTATCATGATAATTGTGATTTGGCCTGGTTTGTTTAAATGTATATGAATAGGTTAACTAAATTCATTAAGTAAATAATAATGTATACAGAAAGGTGCACGATGTTTTAAAAAATAATAACTTATAAGTCAGCAAATATTTCATATTCCTTTTTTTTTTTTTAATATTTTTTCAGTTTTAGAATTTGTTAAAAGATTATTTTTTTTACAAGAAAAATAATGATAAATATTCTTTCAACATAGTTTCGAACTGTAAAAAAGATATAAAAAAAAGTAACATGAAATATTTGCTGAATCAAAAGTTATTAGATTTGATAAAATATTAGAAACTACCTTGAATATATTTTATAATTTATACAATTTTTGTATTGTTAATTTTAACAATTAAACACGACAGCGCAGTGGGGTCGTGGCAAATTATGGATATGGTATAGCTGGGAAAAGTATAGATGATATCTGACAATGTTTAATCATTTTCGATGAAAATTTGTAGATAGTGTTTAATTTAAAGAAATTGGTAGATTATTTAAAAAACAAAAGAAACTCTTATTATAATATAAAAAGGAATTTTTTGCATTTTTTTTTTTTATTTATTTTTAATTTAGAATAAATTCTCAACTCATTTAGATTCAATAATTTCAATAAAGATCAAGGATCCCATCACTATAGTCGCCCCTCGTGAGAAATTGGTATATTATTTCAAAAGCAACAATAACTCTTATTCCCTTTGACACGACCCGTAATAGCGCACTATCCATTTACCGTTAATTAGCACGTTATCCGGTCGTGATTATCAGCTGTTCACCGTCGCACTCATTAGTGTTGACGATAACACAAGTTTGTCTTATCCGGTAGATAGGACAGGTCAGGGAGTTCAGCACCGCGAGACACGTCGGCGACTATGTAAACAAGTTCATCTGTGACTTACATCCGCACCTTACGGTTTACCCGTCTCACTTGTGTGTTGNACATCCGCACCTTACGGTTTACCCGTCTCATTTGTGTGTTATAAATTATAATATTATTATAACTTTAAACGAAATAAATAGACTCCATCAGTCAGAATATAACGGTGTTGCGTTTTTACATCTAAATTTAGCATTAAACACCTATATACTGTGTCACCTTATTTTTATCCCGATTTATAATTATAATATTTGAATACATAATAATTAAAGTAATTAAATTTAGTATGACATTGATATTCAATAATTTAATATTGTAATTTTTACGGATATATTATAAAAATAATAAAGTAATTGTATATTTCTTTACATTGTAGTAATTAGATGAGGAAGTATTGAATTACGTCGATTTTAGTATAATATAAGATTTACAATAGTAGTAAGCAATTTTTGAACTCTTAAGCAATAAAATAATTCCATACAAAAGGGAAATGTAGGGTAAGCAAATTAATAATGGTGGGAAAAAGAATATAAAAGGGAAACATGAAAAGTATAGGAGGACGACACGGGACGATACTGGGCGAGACGAGACTGGACGTTTTGTCGAAGAAACGTCGAGTTACGGGTTAGGTCGTTGATGTAAGAATAACTATATACTTTTTGTAAGATTTAATTAATTTTTGTGTTAAATTATTATATTATATTTGACTTTGTGTTTGATACATTTCGTAAATAATATAACTATTTAAAAATCTGGACTTAGCGCAAATATTTAATACTCACGGTGATCTCGAAATTGTGTGTGTGTGTGTGTGTATGCGGCTAGAGTTTAGGTTGGACTGCTGGTCCTTTAGTCAATCTTAATAATNGTGCGGCTAGAGTCTAGGTTGGACTGCTGGTCCTTTAGTCAATCTTAATAATTAGTGTACGAGCTGGCTAGTGTTTGGGCTTAACCGTCCTTTAGTGGGTATAGTAAAAAGGTAGTTGTGCTGGTGGCTGACAAGGAGCCACCCTTCAGTCTGCTACTTTTGAGCTAGACTGTGCTGACAGGTCTAAACTCTACCCCTTTAGTGGTCCACTAATTAGAGCAATTGGGGCTGATCAGTTTATCCAACGGGAGGACTCGGGAAGAGCTCGAACGGCGAACTCATCGTTAATATATATACATAAAACTTTAATAAACCTTTGAGTCTACGTTGGGGCACTGCCGACGTACGACAATATTTAACGTGTATAAAAATTTATAAGGATTGATGCATTACTTTTCAATAAAAAATGATTGTTACTTATAACAAAGTTATAAGTTATATACACTGGACTACAAATAACTTTCATCAGAAACAAAAATATACTTTTCTATATCAACTATCCACGCCATTTTCAAATCTGAAATTAGACTTCTTCTATCACTTCTAATTTTAGCTTCGATGCGAAGCTGAGAAGGTATTGGTTTTACTATGATGTGTTTTTTTTTGTGTCTTTTACCACTTTTTCTCAGCTCTCACCAAACGGATTTCTTTTAACGATACGTCAAAAGATCACAAATCGTATCTAGTCGAAGACATTACCCTCAAAAATTGAAAAAATTTCCCTCGTTCCCCGTAAATGGGGAAACCTCCAAAAAAATTACAAATTTAAAAATCGCTAATTTTCGACATTTTTTCAATTTTTTTTACTTAAAAGTGCCATAACTTTTTCAAAAATGAACATATCAATATAAATCTTTTATATATAGATGCATAATATCATTACCTTACATTTGGTATATTTTATTTATAAATTTAAACCTTAACCTGCCCACAAGGGGGGATTTAAAATGACAACTTTTTCACAAATTTAACTTTTTCAACTTAACTTTTGAAAATGTTCCGGAAGGTCTGACACTTTTATATATATATTAAATTAAATCCAATGTACTATACTTTAACTTAATAAAAATTTCGGATTTTATTTTGTCTTCACGGTGAAAATGGCTACCGAATGCTATTTTTGTGTGAAAATTTTCGATTTTGTATTTTACTTTTTTAACTTTATAATGCTATGACATATTGAAAAGTGTATGGATCAACACAATTTTGTTATGAGAAATAATATTTTTTTATAACCCCCTTTTCATTCGGCATACTTTATCTTAAACAGGATATTAATAAGGAACTAGCAGATCATGTAGCTTTTGGAATAATCCACCAATTTTTTAAAATTAAACACTACCTAAAGATTTGCATCGAAGCGTTTTTTATGATAGTGATTTTAATCACTGTCAGATATCATTATACTTGATCCACCTATGCCACGTCACCACTGTGCCGCGACCCCCCTGTGCTGGGTTTTTGATATTATTACTTATTATTAAAAAATAAGTATTACAAAAAAAAAAAATAATAAATAAGAAAAAAAATTGTTTTAAATTAATACTGATTTTGATTTTTAATAAGTTAATAGTATAGAAAATGACATGTTTAACCTTTTTTTTAATCCTTAAAAGTTGATTTTCTTAAAAGTTCATAATAAAAAAAAAATAATTTATAGCCATAACTTTTCGCTCAACTTGCAATAATATTAATATAATAATAATAATATTATTAAAAAATAAGTATTTGCATATAAAAAAATAATTAAGAACAAAACAAAATTGTTTTAAATTGTTAGGTTTCAGGCAAACCAGAGGGCCAACTAATTATCCACTACCCTGGGGAACTCTGGACAGTGTCCTAGTAGCCGAACCAAGCATGAATAATACTCGTTGACGGAGCTACTAGGTTTTGATTAAAAAAAAAACAAGTATTAATAAAAAGAAAAAGGCCCTGTATAGTAAAATAACATTTTTTTTAAAATTTTTTTTTTAAATTTATATCTACATCATTTCAAATATATATATTCATAAGAAAATAATAAAAAGAAAAAAAAAGAGGTGCTATATACACAACATTAAAAAGTGGGTATAAAAGGGGGTTTCATGTTGTACTTGTTGTTGATTTCTTGATGAGTGACGACACACTACCGGCCATAGTTGCGCCTTACATCATAATCGACATCTCAACGATTCATTTTACAAAAAAAACAGAAAAAGGAGGACAAAAAAAATAAAATAATGAAAACCTGGTTTTCATCATATAAAACAATATACAAAAAAAAACGACTTGTCGTCTCGGTAGTATAGCTGAGAAGACTTACAGTTGTAATGGCATCGTGTAGTAGCGCCGGTAGTTGTGGTACCAACTTTGAAAATGTTCATTGAGGAGAAATACATAATTTTACAACATTACAAAATTAATACTGATTTTGATTATTAATATGTTAAAAATAAGGAAAATTACATATTTAACCTATTTTTTTAATCCTTTAAAGCTGATTTTTGTAAAAGTTTATAATTAAAAAAATTAATTTATTTCCATAACTTTTAGATCAATTTGCAAGTTTGAAATTATCATTATTAAATAGGAAATTTTATGAGAAATAAAAAAATTGTATCGTTACGATTAATATGCAGTCAAGAAATTTTATAATTACTATTTATAATAAATTTATCAGAGAAGATCAATACTTTTTTGGATTTTTATCGTAATAGAAAACTTAAATAGAAATAATACTTATCAGTTCCTACTATCTTTTGGTGTTAAAAAGATTCTACAATTTAAATATGACCTAAATTAATTTTAATGATGTACTTTTATTTAACTAAAATAACTTTTAAAATTTTTTTTTTTTTTTAGAAATGATTTATACAACATGTTACCAAAATGTTTGTAATATTATAGTCTAGTAGTAGCACACACAAATAGAGTAAAAAAATTATTAAATTACAAAGTAAAATTATTTAATTTTGTAATTGAAACCTATCATACCGAACTTGATTCGTCAATAATTATGAATTGTAATCATTTGACGTATCGTGGAAAAAAGTAGGTCGAGTGGGAGATTAGAAAATAAATAAGAACCGCAAAAAAAAAAAAATCACGTAGTAAAATAATATTAATTTTAAGTAGTATTAGCCCCAAATAATCAATTTTAATTATATAAATAATTTTAATATGAATAAGAAATTTTTTCTCACGAAGGGCGACTACAGTGATGGGATCCTGGATCTTTATTGGAGTTATTGAATCTAAATGAGATAAAAATCAAATGAGTTGAGAATTTATTCTAAATTAAAAAGAATCAAGAAAAAAATGCAAAAAATTCCTTTTTATAGTATAATAAGCAGTTGCTATTTGATATTCAAACAAGCAACACGTTTGTATCGCTCTCGCTTATGAGTTAAACGTGTAGTGTCTGTTATAAAAATTTGTTTATAAATTGTTCACAATGTATGCCGTGGACATTTGGACGACTGGTAAGTGTTTTAAACAAGTTAATTATTAAGAGGGTCGCACGTGCGACAGATCATATTTCAACAAATAGAATTAACTATGGATAGCGACGGCAATTCACCGTATGCTCACGTAACTTTCAGCTCAAGTATTTTACATAAAATGCAAGCTGATAATGAATTGTTAAAAAAACAAGTCGTGGAACTGCGAGAGAGCAATGAAAAATTACAAAAAATATATTTTTAAATGAATCAAGGAGCCTCTGATGTATTTATGAGCTCACCTAAGAAAACGATTCAATTAACAAAGGAAATTGCGAGTATTTCCGCCAAAATTCGTAAACCACCACCCATAACAGTATGTGGTGTTATCGACGTAAAAAAGTTTATTAGCAACTTGACATTAGAAGAGGCTAAGGATAATGAACAACTTGTCAGAACCTTAGCTAATGATGATATTAAGGTTTTAACGAATGACGAACATAAGTTTCGTTGAACAGTGAAAATTTTAGAAAAGCAAAATATTGAATACCATCGATACCAGCTTAAAACTGAAAAAACGTTTAAAGCTGTGATTAGAGGTTTACATCCTCAGACTGACATTTGTGAAATTAAAAGAGAGTTAGCTGACTTGGGTCACCTGGCTCATAATATTACAAATGTTCAAATAAAAAAGAAAAAAGATCAAAATAACAAAAATAGTGATTGGATACACATTAGACTGCCATTGTTTTTTGTAGTGTTAGAACCACAAACAAACAATAAAGACATCTTTCAGGTAGATAAATTGTGCCATCACAAGATTCAAGTGGAGCACCCGAGGAATAAAAAGAAAGAAGTATCACAGTGTAAAAACTGTCTCGAAACTAGAACAACATTACAAGCTGAGCCATAACTTTGCGATGTACTATTAGCCTTGAATAGTGTTACCCAAACATTAGCCAAATCAACATTAGACGTTGATAAATTGAAAAATAATCAGTCTAAATTAAATAATAATCAGTTTTAATGTCTATACGCATTAAAATGAAAATTAAACAAATAAAACAAAAAAGAAGTAATACGTATTGGTTAATTGGTCTGAGATCACAATTATCAATAGAAAATAAAAGATTACTATATGTATATACATCTTAAAACCAATATGGACTTATGGTATTCAACTATGGGGCTGCGCTAGCAAATCTTGGATTGATAAAATTCAAACTGTTCAAAACAATACTCTCCGTACTATTACCAATGCGTACATGTACGAAAAAAATGACAATATTCTTAAGGATATGATGATACTAACCGTCAGAGAAGAAATTCAACGGTATGTCAGAGCAAATGAAAATCGTCTGAAGATCCACGTCAACAAAGCTGCTTTTCAACTGCTTGATTACTCACAAGATATTAGAAGATTAAAAAAAATAAACCATACGACTCATTGTAAATATATATTATTTAATGTAAATTTACTTAAGTTTAGAGACTCTTTGCTGGAAGTTTCTCTCCTTCATTGTGTATAATATCTTAACTATACATTTTATGTAATTTTAGATGTAAACGTTTGTAAAAAATTTTGATTAAGACCACAAGGTCATCTCAAACATATATTACTTGTAATAAAAAAAAAAATGATCTATACCTGTTCTCAGCTAATACTTGTAATACGTTACATACAATGATCCGTTTTCATTATTCAGTAATTATATATGAATTTTTAGGCAATTAAGCAACAAACACATCATAGTAAAATTAATACTTTCTTTGAGTCTCGTCAAATTTAAACATTTTTTAAAACTTGATTGANAAAAAAATATTATAATAAGAGTTTCTTTTGTTTTTTAAATAATCTACCAATTTCTTTAAATTAAACACTATCTACAGATTTGCATTGAAGCATTTCTTATGATAATGAATTTAATGACTATCAGACATCATCTATACTCGTCTCAACTATACCAAGTCCATACTGTGCCGTGACCCCACTGTGCTACCGTATTTTTATTGTACTAACAAAAAATTACTGCTGGTTGTTATTAAAAATAATTTGTTTTGATTTCATTGAGTTTATTTTTCAGTACAGTGTTAAGGAGAAACAAATATTTTATAAAAAAAAACAATGTTTGCCTGTTTCAGTTCTTTTTTTAAACTTATATAATTAGTAATTTAACTTATTTTTTATAAATAATATTATATAACTTTTGATGCGAAGTTGAGAATATAATTTTACCATAATTGTTATTTATTAATTTCTCGACTTTATTTGTACTACTAGTCTTTAATATCCCAAATTTTTTGGTAACATTTTAATGTATAAATTTAAAAAATGATTTGATTTCACCTGAATTGGGCAACGGATTTTTGCAATTATACTCAATTTTTATAATGTGCTCAAATAACCCTAGAATGGTAATGTACGTAAATTTTACGAACGTGATTTATTCAATATTTGATACCCAGTATATAAAGTTGATAAGAACTTGAAATTCCTGATATGCTATCTCTCATAAGTTAGTAATGTTGCAGAATTTGACTAGTTTTTTTAATAAATCTTATCAATTAGATGTGTGTGCAGTAGGTGTAAAGTATTTTAATAGTTGTGTATGTGATAACCTCCACTAGTCAACCGGTCTGATATCTGTCATCCTATCGTCATCAGCTGACCGTATACTGTGCACCTTTACCAATATTGTTATTTCCCCTCAATGAACGTGTTCAAAGTTGGCACCACCACCACCCGGCGTCACGATCACCGGGCACTACACAAATGCCGCGACAACGGATTCTCCTCTCTCAACTATACTACCGAGGCGACAAGTTGTCTGTCTGGATGTTTCTTCTTTTATGCCGAAAACCACGTTTTCTTTTAGTTTTTTTGTCCTCCGTTTTTTTCTTAAAAATAAAACGTTCAGTTGATCAAGTGTCACTTTTGTTCCTCAAGCATGTCAATCAACCAGGCTGTTCGTTATTTTTTTGTCCTCCGTTTTTTTTGTTAAAATAAACGTCGAGATGTCAATGATGGCGTAAAGCGCGAAATATGGTCGGCAGTGGGCCGCCACTCCTCAAGAAAACAACAAGTACAACATAAAACCCCCTTTTCAAACCCCTCATTAATTTTAAATATATAGCACCTTTTTCTTCATTTTGTTTTTTCTTCCTCTTTNATGTAAATTTACTTAAGTTTAGAGACTCTTTGCTGGAAGTTTCTCTCCTTCATTGTGTATAATATCTTAACTATACATTTTATGTAATTTTAGATGTAAACGTTTGTAAAAAATTTTGATTAAGACCACAAGGTCGTCTCAAATATATATTACTTGTACTAAAAAAAAAAAAAAAATATTATAATAAGAGTTTCTTTTGTTTTTTAAATAATCTACCAATTTCTTTAAATTAAACACTATCTACAGATTTGCATTGAAGCATTTCTTATGATAATGAATTTAATGACTATCAGACATCATCTATACTCGTCTCAACTATACCAAGTCCATACTGTGCCGTGACCCCACTGTGCTACCGTATTTTTATTGTACTAACAAAAAATTACTGCTGGTTGTTATTAAAAATAATTTGTTTTGATTTCATTGAGTTTATTTTTCAGTACAGTGTTAAGGAGAAACAAATATTTTATAAAAAAAAACAATGTTTGCCTGTTTCAGTTCTTTTTTTAAACTTATATAATTAGTAATTTAACTTATTTTTTATAAATAATATTATATAACTTTTGATGCGAAGTTGAGAATATAATTTTACCATAATTGTTATTTATTAATTTCTCGACTTTATTTGTACTACTAGTCTTTAATATCCCAAATTTTTTGGTAACATTTTAATGTATAAATTTAAAAAATGATTTGATTTCACCTGAATTGGGCAACGGATTTTTGCAATTATACTCAATTTTTATAATGTGCTCAAATAACCCTAGAATGGTAATGTACGTAAATTTTACGAACGTGATTTATTCAATATTTGATACCCAGTATATAAAGTTGATAAGAACTTGAAATTCCTGATATGCTATCTCTCATAAGTTAGTAATGTTGCAGAATTTGACTAGTTTTTTTAATAAATCTTATCAATTAGATGTGTGTGCAGTAGGTGTAAAGTATTTTAATAGTTGTGTATGTGATAACCTCCACTAGTCAACCGGTCTGATATCTGTCATCCTATCGTCATCAGCTGACCGTATACTGTGCACCTTTACCAATATTGTTATTTCCCCTCAATGAACGTGTTCAAAGTTGGCACCACCACCACCCGGCGTCACGATCACCGGGCACTACACAAATGCCGCGACAACGGATTCTCCTCTCTCAACTATACTACCGAGGCGACAAGTTGTCTGTCTGGATGTTTCTTCTTTTATGCCGAAAACCACGTTTTCTTTTAGTTTTTTTGTCCTCCGTTTTTTTCTTAAAAATAAAACGTTCAGTTGATCAAGTGTCACTTTTGTTCCTCAAGCATGTCAATCAACCAGGCTGTTCGTTATTTTTTTGTCCTCCGTTTTTTTTGTTAAAATAAACGTCGAGATGTCAATGATGGCGTAAAGCGCGAAATATGGTCGGCAGTGGGCCGCCACTCCTCAAGAAAACAACAAGTACAACATAAAACCCCCTTTTCAAACCCCTCATTAATTTTAAATATATAGCACCTTTTTCTTCATTTTGTTTTTTCTTCCTCTTTTCTGATGAATATATATATATTTTAAATTGTACATTTTAATTTTCAATAATTAAAAAAAAAAAAAAAATGTTTTTTTATACATGGCCTTTTTTTTTTTCTCTATACTTTTCCCTCATTTTTGTTAATATTTGTTTTTTTTTTTTTATCAAAACCTAGTAGCTCCGTCAACAAGTATTATCTTGCTTGGCGCGGCTACTAGGTCACTGTCCAGCGTTCTCCCTGGGCAGTGGGTAAATAGTAGGCCCTCTGTTTTGGCTGAAACCTTATAAGTTGACATCAATATTATGTAATAATTTTTTCATATCTATCATTTCATTTCGTACACAATCTTATCACCGAAAACACTACACGTAAGTTTTACGTCTAGTTACTATTAAACGTCAAAATATATAAGTAAAATAAATGTAGAGTTACTGATACATGGGACATTTTATCCTGTATTTTTATTTTATTTCTATTATCATTTTATTTTTATTTTTATATTGATTTTATTTTTCGTACATCCTGTTTAATTTAATAATATAACATGAAGGGAGATGATATTATTTGTTTGCTAAATAAATTGTCAGACAATGATATCAGATCAAGGATTCCAACCCCAAAGTCGCAGACCACTGCCATTTATCGGGGCGATTCAGACAGACGTTGTGCAATGCATGTAACCTGAAAGTGAAGACGGTCAACTTTGTGCCGTGCTTCTTGCACAATCTTTCAGGTAACGACGCGCATTTCATCGTCACTGAATTGGGGTACGACGACCAAAGGATTTCGGTCACAAAACACGTGACCAATAACTTCTCCATACGGTTTGTCGACACCTTCGGGTTCATGGCCTCCTCCCTGTACACCTTGGCCGGTAACCTAATGNTTCATGGCCTCCTCCCTGTCCACCTTGGCCGGTAACCTAATGACACCCGACTTTGTTAAATTCCGGGAGACGGCCAAGGTGTTCCGCCCGGAAGACATGCCGTTGGTGACGCGTAAGGGCGTATACCCCTACGAGTACACTGATAGTTGGGCTAAATTGGACGAAACGGAACTACCACCTCAGGACGCTTTCTATAGTCAGTTGAGTGAGTCTAATATTGATGACGACGACTATAGACATGCCACGGAGGTGTGGAACCGTTTCGACTGCTCAACCCTCGGTGAGTACAGCGACCTATATCTTAAGATCGATGCGTTGTTGTTGGCTGACGTGTTTGAGAACTTTCGCGACATCTGTACTTCAGCATACAATTTGGACCCGGCGCACTATTACACCGCGCTTGGTTTTAGCTTTGATTGTATTTTGAAATACACTGGGATGAAGCTGGAGCTCTTGAACGACTACGAAATGCTACTGATGGTGGAACAGGGCATTCGTGGTGGGCTAGTTCAGACCGTCAAGCACTATGCAAAGGCTAACAATTCTAAGATACCCGATTACGATCCGTCAAAACCAGAATCATGGATCGTGTACCAAGACTGTAAGTAATCTATACGTATATATATATATATATATATATATATAAACGTGCAATAATTGAGCGGTGGTTTAATAACGTTTAATGTATACAGGCAATAATCTTTATGGGTGGGCTATGAGTCAGCCCATGCCGTACGGTGGCTTCCGGTGGTATAAAGGAGCAGACCCTCTGGCTGACCTCCAATCTTTTTGGACACTGGTAATACGGGGCGTATATATGAAGTGGACATATCATATCCACAAGAGCTGCATGACGAGCACAACGACTTGCCGTTCTTGCCTGTCAACGATATACCGCCGGGTTCCGTATATATATATATATTTACAACGTTTTTTTCTCTTCTGTACAGTACAATAGTTGTACGTGTAAGTATGCCATAGTATTTAAGCTATAGTTACGTAATGAGATGTTAAATTTTGATGATATGGTATTATCCACCAAAACTCTAAAAATACCCTACAGTATTTTATATGCATATGATATTATACAGCTAAGTTTTTGACCATGTTTTAACCTTTCTGAAGAATTAAGAAGAAGAAAAATGATTTGAGTTTTATAGAAACATAGTTTTTTTCATATGATGTTATTAGAGAAATAAAATCTTAGATAATAATCATTATTTTAAACATTATTCTTTAAACGTATTTATAGTCTTTATATCCATTATAATTTTAATTACAAATTACGTTAAAAATGAGATTTTCACTATGCCTCAGTATATAATAATAATAGCACTATTTTGTCAATGCAACATACGTTTATTTTAAACAATTTTTTATAAATTATATACATGTTTAGATACTTGTCGTTTTACGACGGATAGCTATTACTAACAATAATTTGAGTGTTCGTTTTCTCTTTTTGAGATGATTCNGAGTGTTCGTTTTCTCTTTTTGAGAAGATTTGTCACGTTGTTTCAAACCTTCTCAAGGGGGGTTTCTGTAACGTCACAAATTCGAAGGTGGACCGTTTATGATTTTTTGTTATGTCTACTTATTTATTTTATCGCTCAAAAGAACCTTTTTCTGACACAGCGGTGTCAACCACTCATTATTTTGCCTCTGACCGCTAGATAAGGCGATAAAAGAGAAATATAATTAAAATCGAATTGTTTATCAGTATTGATCCCTTCCAAAAAGACTGGCCGTTATCGATTTGAAATTGCCATTAGATCGGTGTGACTCTTTTCTATTCTTCTTCTGTCATTGACCGTGCTAGGGTGCACACATTTGTTGTTCTATTGACACTCTTTTTTCAATGATGGAGTAGAGCCGCCAACGGCGAACGGCCAGATCTTTTCGGCGAAGCATCCATACCATCGGATGGGTCTCTTCGGAGACCGGGTATCGTTTTCTTTTTTATATTATATTTATGTAATGAGCTATATTATATTAATTATTTTATTTCATTTTATTTTATTGTAAATTAACTTAATTTTGTTTATGTGTGGAGAGCACGTGTTTCCCTTTTCTTCTAGCCAACGCTAAGGAGCAAGTGTCCAGACCGCTCCTGGTGTTCTTCATTAATTTCCGATTAACATTAACGGATGTGTTTCAATACCGTCCGTGATGTTTTTTATTTATTTATTTATTTCATCATTCAAAATGATGATGATTACGCCCATTAGGGCAGACAGTACAGAAATAATACAATTAATAACAAACTATAAAAACTTAAAACTTTAAAGTTATAAATATTAAACTAAAAAAAAATACAAAATAAATGTAAGTAAATATAAAGTGAACATTTGAAAGATTATTCTTTGAAAGTAATACGACATGTTGACAATAATAATGTTGACGAATCATGATTAAAATCAAAATTTTTTAATAAATTACATAAGTGTAGCATGCGATTAACTGGCGAATTTTTACAATAGTTTTGCGTGAGGGTAGGTATATAAAACATAGAATTATTACGAAGAAATACTTGAGGAACATTAAATGGTATCTTTTCTAAAATTTCGGGACAATCGATTTTGTTCAGGGATTCGGAACGGAACAAAAATATTGTTCCGTTCCGAGTTTGCTCCGGAACGGAACTTTTGCTAACAAACGTTCCGACTATTTGTTCCGGAACGGAACTATTAGTAAAATTCGTTCCGACTATTTGCTCCGGAACGGAACTATTAGTAAAAATCGTTCCAACTATTTGTTCCGGAACTATAATAATATTTTGCGTATGGAGTTTTTATATTTAATATGTAATCAATATAATTATTGCAACATTTGTTCAAATGCTTTGCGCAAAATATTAATAATTATGCCATAAATAATTATTACTTAACGTATTTAATATGTTAAAAATAATCAGTGCAAATTATAATTTTTAACCTATTTTTTGGTCTTTAAAGTTAATTTTTTGAAAGTTTATAATGAAAAAAAAGGTTTATTTGTTACCATAACTTATAACTCAACTTCAAATTTGAAATTAAGATTATTAAATAGAAAATTGTATGTGAATTAAAAAAGTAGTATAGTATTTAAAGTGTTAATAATTTATTCACAACCATGAAAAATTTTATAGATCACGTTATATAGTTCATTGTGTTATATAAAATCTATAATAATAATATCTAGTAATAAATTAGTATTTGGTACTTAGTCAAGTTGAAACATTGGATATAACTGAAATTGTTGGGGAATTAATTATTTGAATTTAAATTATTTTTATTATTTATTAAAAAATCAGCTACTAAAAGGACGGTTAATCCGTCCAGATGCCCTCGAATAGAATGTATGCTGTCAACTCATATTCGTGACAAGTTTACTTTCTAATGTTACAAAAAAAACAACTTCATGCAAATTTCTGATCAATAGATATTTTTATTGTATTTGCATTGTTATTTACGTGTAAAAATCATAGAGTAACTCTATGGTAAAAATGACACGGTAAAATTAAAATTTAAGTNTGTAAGTTCACTTGATAAAATTTTAGCACTTAATAGTGTATATGAAAGTTGGTTTTTATTTATTTATTTATTTATTTCATCATTCAAAATGATGATGATTACGCCCATTAGGGCAGACAGTACAGAAATAATACAAATCAATACAAATAATAACAAACTATAAAACTTAAAACTTTAAAGTTATAAATATTAAACTAAAAAAAAAATACAAAATGAATGTAAATAAATATGAAGTGAACATTTGAAAGATTATACTTTGAAAGTAATACGACATGTTGACAATAATAATGTTGACGAATCATGATTAAAATCAAAATTTTTTAATAAATTACATAAGTTTAGCATGCGATTAACTGGCGAATTTTTACAATAGTTCTGCGTGAGGGTAGGTATATAAAACATATAATTATTACGAAGAAATACTTGAGGAACATTAAATGGTATCTTTTCTAAAATGTCGGGACAATCGATTTTGTTATTGAGTAAATTGTACATCCACTTTACATCTAAATATTGTCTTCTAAATAATAGAGAGTCCATTTTCAAATTATTAAAAAAAATCTTTTGATTAATCCTATTGTTATTAAATTTGCCCGATAAAGAGGTTAAGAAACGTTTTTGAATAGATTCAATCTTTTTAATATCGTTAGCTATAAATGGGGACCAAATAATAGAACCGTACTCCAGGCCAGATCTTACAAGAGAAAAGTATAAAGTTTTTAAACAATCAATATCATAAAATTCATTGCAATTACGTCTANTTTTAAACAATCAATATCATGAAATTCATTGCAATTACGTCTTATGAATCCTAATGTACGCGACGCTTTATTGTAAATATAGCTAATATGTTTCGAAAAAGATAAATCACAAGACAAAAAAACGCCTAAATCTTTTATGTGATTAACTATAGAAAGGTTAAAACCATTAATTACATATTGATAATTGTAAAATGATTTAGCTCTACTAAATGTGATTTGTGAGCATTTGTCACTATTTATTTGTAAACCATTTTCAAAACACCATAATATAAATGTATCTAGATCTGATTGTAATTTAAAAAAGTCACTAGGTGAGTTAATTTGTAAGTATAACTTTAAATCATCCGCAAATAATAAACATTTACAGTGATTGAAAACATTACTAAGATCATTTATAAAAATTATAAACAAAATAGGTGACAAATGCCCTCCTTGGGGTACACCAGATGTAGCATCAATATTAAAAGACGTTACATCACCAATTTTGACTATTTGTTTTCTGCCACTGAGATAAGACTGTAGTAATACAAAAAATATAAGCAATAACTGTGAATGTATGAGGTATTTAATTTGACCAAAGTTGGATGTTAGGGATTTGGTCAATTCAGGAGCAACGAGGTTCTATCGGGGTAGTAGAGTCCGAGGGTTTAGAATAGTAAAGACAAGTAGATATAAAAAGATACAAATTAAGTTCCTCTCATAGAGGTATTAAAACGCTGAGGTATTCTTGTAGTGGCCGGGGTCTTGGCCTCCTATCTGACACCCAGTCGAAGCGTGATGTTAACTGGTATGTGCTTTAGTGGAAATACTGAGGCGTTCATGGAGTGGCGGAGGCCTCCTCTCAGACACCCAGTCGAAGTATATGACCAAGCACTAACTAGTTATTAATAATTAAATTAAATCATGTTTAAAAAATCTATTGCTTTACCATTCTATACTCAGATTATTAATTCTAAATAATTGGGTTAATATAAATTTACTTACTTCTTTTATATATCTCACGTTCAGATTTATACCTTTCCTTATTAATAAATAAATAACGTATTGACGCAAAAATAATTGTACTTGAAATCGTTATAAAGTATACCGACGACAACACGGGGTCGCGGCTAGTTTTTTCAATATAAATCAAAATTGAAGAATCCTGAATTCTTTATTGAATTCAGGCCTTCAAAAGAAGAGAGAATTCTTTTTTCTTAGAAAATCAGCGCCTTTTTATATTACTTTTAATTACCCCCATCATGGGTTGTTGCCGTCAGCGCTTTTAGTGATTTTCAGTTTATTGTGTAAAATTTGAACATAACATGATAATTATTTTTAAGATAAGATGCATAGTATACAATAATCAATTTAACATGTATATACATATATAATAGCTATTGTACAAATGTGTATATGTTATGACAGATAAATTAATTATATGTGTTGTATACAATTGGTAGTAAATATAGAGTAGTAATTTTTTATTGATAATGTAAGATGCGTAATGCAGAACATTGTGCATATTACGACAAGACGAAAACCAATCTATCATAGGGTTACCGACTCCCATAGCACTTAATTTACTTATTAATATAGAATGATTAATACTATCAAACGCTTTTTTAAGGTCAGTGTAGATAGCGTCTACCTGACCACCTTTAGAAATAATAGACATTAAATCAGAATAGTAGACAAGTAAATTAGTAACTGTAGATTTAGAAGTTCTAAATCCATGTTGATTGTTTACCAATATTGAGCTAAAAGTGTAATACAATTTTGGTACTAACAACTTTTCAAATAATTTCGGTATAATACTCATTTTAGTTATAGGTCTGTAATTACGTATGTTAGATCTTGTCCCAGACTTAAAAATAGGGTAAACATAACTGGTTTTCCAAGTCGTAGGAAAAATACCAGATGATAAAGATAAAGATAAAAGAAAATGGATTGGATGAGTAAGGGAGTAACGGCAGTTTTTGAGAAAAATCTCAGGAACAAAGTCCGGACCTACGGTCATATTCATATTCAAATTCGATAGACCCTCAAAAACTTCAGTTATTGAGAGATAACAATTCTTTATATCAATGCGTTCAGATATGTTACTAAAACACCCATTTGTAATATTACTAGAATTTGAATAAACAGAACCAAAAAATTGGCCAAACATGTTAACAATGTTATTAATATTATCTGAATGAAAATTATCTAGCTCCAAGGTAGAAGGAAGACAATTAACCTTTTTACAATTTTTTACGTAGGACCAAAAAAATTTAGGATTGGTTTTTAAGTTTTTTTAAATATCATTTAAATAGTTAGAATAACAAATTTTCGAAAGCTTTTTACATTTAAATCTAACTACAGAAAATTCTTCATATATAGATAAAGAAGCCATTTGTTTAAATTTCTTGTGTAATTTATTTTTTTTACGAATTAAGGATATTAATTCTTTAGAAAACCAGTTTGGGAACGACGATTTACTCGGTGAGGTTTTAGGAATTGATTTTTCAATAACTGAAAAAATCAATTCATAAAACCTATCAACAGCGAAATTTATATTATTGCATTCATACAAGTAAGACCAATTCAAATTATTTAACAATTTATTTAACNCGATTTACTCGGTGAGGTTTTTGGAACTGATTTTTCAATAACTGAAAAAATCAATTCATAAAACCTATCGACAGCGAAATTTATATTATTGCATTCATACAAGTAAGACCAATTTAAATTATTTAACAATTTATTTAATAAAACATAATCTACATTTTTAAAGTTAAATTTTTTATTAATAGCTACTGACCGACTAGGTCTTATAGTAATGTCAGAGCTAATGTAAAGTGCTGTGTGAAAACTATCAACAGGAACTAAATTATCTTCACTTTTTTTAACACAAATAGAATTATTTGATACAAATACTAAATCTAATGTCCTTCCAGAATCATTTTCAACTTCATTTACTTGATAAAAATTTAAATGTGAAAATTGCTCAAAAATAATATCAGAATTTTGTGAATAATTACCTAAATATACCATACCAAGGTCATCATTATAAAACTTAACATTTGGTAAATTATAGTCTCCAGTTAAAATAATTTGTGTGTTGGTAAATAATGAGCACAAATAATCAACTGTCTCAGTGTGAGCTACATATGTACTAAATGGGCTCATTGGCGGTATATAGCAGGTACCTAACAAAAACTTATTGTTATCACCAACCTCCACCAGTACAAATAGTTGTTCAACACTAGTAATATGAGTGAAAACCTGTTTAGAATTAAATTTCTTATGAACACAAATTATTACGCCACCACCACGCAAATATGAACTAGTAGAAACGCTGCGATCGGTTCTAAACACATTGTAATCTCTAAAGCTTAATTCAGAATCTAATATATCTGTATTTAACCATGACTCCGTCAACATGAAATAATCTACATTTATAAGTGGGATATTACATTTTAAGAATTTAATTTTAGTTCGTAGACCTCTAACATTTTGATAAAATCCACTAAGAGTAAAGTTTGCAAAATTCTTACAACTATTATTATATACACAGTTTTTATTAATTATTTTACAATGAGTACAAAAGTAGTTACTTTTATGATGATTATCGAACGAAAGTGAATTTAGTTTTTTGAACTGATTTTTGGAACTCCTTGGACATATTTTATTACCAAATTTTTTTCTCCAGCATCACGTCTATGGCGCAACTCCTCACGTAATGATTTCATAGTATTTTGTTGAGATCTTGTGAGATCAGGACTTAACCAAACATTCTTCCACTTTTCAATTAATCGCAATTTAGATTTAGTTTTTAACAGCTCCAATACACTCAACTCATTCTCAAATTTTAAAAGAAGTGGGCGGCCAGCTGATCTACATTTACCAATACGTTTAGCAAAAGTAATTCTACTATTTAAATTTAAATCAGTTAATAGCTCCAATGCAATTTGTAGTGGTTCTTGACAACTTTCATTTGGTGACTCAGCTAAATTAAAGACTATTACATTATTGCTTTTAGTAAGCCTATGTTGTGCTTCTAAAATAATATCTTCAGAAGATAAATTTTTACTTGAGTGAAAGGATTCCATATTGGAAATTTTACTCCGAAGATTACTTATTTCGGATTTAAGATTTTCATTTTCATTTTTTAAAGTGTTAATAGAGCTTAACATTCCTTCTAGAGTATTATTTAGATGTTTGTAATATTATTTGTTTGTTTTGTTTAAATATTTTATTTTATTTGTATTGCCTGTATTTGTAGACATGGTTTTTGATGCCTTCGCATTTTTGTCCATGTTTAACTTAATTTTCTTTTTTTAACAATTAAATTAAATTTCCTTATTATTTTCATCTGTAATATTTATTTTATTGCGCGAGTAACTTAATTACTTGCGTGTATTTATTCCTATTCCTTAATCTAGACACGGGCTACGGTATGTTTTACATATCAACCACATACAACTTTGACTGTCATAATTGTGTTTAATAAACAATGAGGTATTATAGTAATTTATACATATAACGACATATTAACGTAGATTATACTTTTAATTAACTTAAAATTAAATTCCACCTATGGTCCGGTAATCATATCTGATAGATGTGACACCTCGCCTAGGTGGTGATGACCCATGCTACTATAGTTAGTCGTTATGCAAATGGCAAACCACGTTGTTGTTACAGGCCGAATTATTAATAAAAAGCCCACTTGCAATGTAAAGTATCAAATAATCTGTAATTTTAAAAAAATCTATAATTTGTTATTTCCTCGATAATTTTGATTTCATAATAAACAATTTATGGTCATTCATTTTGAAATGAAAATGTTAACACCAAACACTATACTAACTTTATTTTAAAAATGCTTGAATGACATAGTTATATAAAGGCAAAGGTCAGTTTTTTTTATTAATTTTACGTTAAAAACTAGTAAATTACATTTATTAAACGATTTTAAGTTGTCAAATAATTTATTAATATTTCCTACCAAAGTAAATTTTCTTTTTTTATGTATAATTTTTAGAATTTTAATTATTATTAACTGTAATATGAATAATTAATTCGTTGCTGTCGTGCCAAAAAGTGGCTTGTGACTTATTTTTTTTCGATTTTATTTTTAAGTTGAAAAAAACTTTTATATCCGTAATAGATAAGAAATAATAAACAATAGTATACTTTTCAAAAGTTTAATTTAATCGATAATTTTTAGTCATTTAAAGAAACAAATTAATACTAGTAGTAAATATAGCTGATGCCATTGCGTGTAGTTATACTCAAAGTTTAATAACACTTTTCTGGATTATATAAAAATTATATTTCATTATTTTTGTAATAAAATATATTTTTAAAGACACCAGTCAGAATGAGCAAGTTTATATATTGTTAAATTTAAAAATTTTAAAGTTAAAATTTTTCTTAAATTCTACTCTACAAAATAGCTATCTTAGATTTTTTTTAGCGCAAACGCCTTGCCTGGCAATCCAGTAAGGCGTCTTAAGGGAGAATGGTGCACAGACCTATTATCTTTATAAATGATTTAATCTTGTTAACATTACGTAATTAAAACTCCTAATTATTGTACAAACTACTATACCATTATATACTATTATTATTATTATTGTTAATATTATGTAATAAAACGAAATATAAATTTTCAATAACAGGCGACTCCAATGTGGGAGGCNGTATTTACAATTATACTATAAAATAGTTTTACTTATCTATTAAATTAAATCGACTAATTAGGCATATATAAACCACTGCTATACTGTACAAATATAGGTGGGTGGGGAAGAAAAAATTGTGTTACCGATAGCCAACCTAAAATCAAATATCGTCCAAATACTTGACAAGTACCCAAGTGTGCACTAGTGAGCTACAAGTGTAAACTTGTCAAGCCATTAATTCCTTTGACTTGTGTTACATATACCGACAATCTGCAGGAAACTGACAAGTAACATATAATTGTACAAATATAGTGTTCCGACGGTTTGACAAGTATACACAAGTGACAAATATTTGGCAAGTACACTAGTCGTGGGAATCCGGCTTAACATAAGTCAAAGGAATTAATGGCTTGATAAGTATACACTTATTGTTCATTAGTGCCCTCTTGGGTACTTATCAAGTACTTGGCATTTGATCTAATCATAGGAATAGTACACTCGACTTTTGTTTATTACAAGTGTATAAGTACTGGATTACTTGTCAAGCATACCAGTCATAAGAACGTTCTACTTGTTGATAATTGGACGACTTGGCAAGTATACAATTATTGATGTACTTTACAAGTACACCAGGTGCGGGAACTCGGCTTTAGTTAAATGCCCTAAAAAAGTACTGTCTTAAGACAATGTGATAACAGACAACATAAAAACGTTATACTATAAGATATAACGTTATTGGAATATTAACGAGGTTAATATATTTTTAAATTTTAATACATTGTTGACAATTTATTTGATTTCGAAATGTAATTTATATGTATGTGAAAAATAATTTTGACAAACAGCAGCGTATTAAACGTTACCGGAATTTGGAGCAACTGACTCCAAAAAAAAAATTAAATTAAATTCGCAAAAAATTATATGAAATGTAATATAAAATAATTTAACTAAGACGAAATAAAATTTTGAACTCTCGAATATTTTTTGTCTAACTCATTTATTCAAATAGGATAATAATTATTACTCTTTCTGAATTACTAAAATATGTTTCTTTTTACTTTAAACTAAGATCATTTTTAAGGATATAGGTTTTGGTTAGGCTTAGTCTCCAAAATCAGTCATTGTGACATCATGAAAACTTTTATCAAAATATTTAATACTTTAAGAATAACTTTTTTCAATCATAATAATATGAATGAAATTAATTTATTCTAGAAAAATTGAGAAGTCTTATGCACTAACAAAGCCACCATCAATCATACTATAGTTATAATGGCAATATATTTATCGGTTTTGGTAATAATTTATTTTTAATTTGTTATAAACGAAATATATTATACAATTATTAAATATTTATTTTTATGATATATGAAGAATTATATGATAGAGGGAAACATGTTTTCTTTTAACTTGATGAAATTAATTTTAACTGCATTTTTCCATATAATATGATTGTATATTACCTGTCACTCATTTGAAAATTTAGACGATCAGGTAAAACTTTGTAATTTAATGAATTCAATTCGTTCAAATTTGTGTAAAAATTGAAATTAAAATGGGATCATTTAGTTAATCATCAAGTATTTAAAAGTCATGTTGTAAATGGTATAATAAAAATGGTTGTAAATGGTATCGTCCAAACATTTTTTTTTTAATTTCAATTTCTTCAGAAAATTATAAAAATCAAAAAATGTATACAGAGTTATTCATTTATCATGAATCACTTAATTAATCAAAAAATAAAAATAATATTAATAAATTTTTTATATGTTTCTTTTAGTTCAATAGTTCTCTCAATTTTTATTACTAAAGATTTTCTTAATTATATCCATTATCTATTGAAAAGATAAATTAGTGGTGTTGCTATTTGAAAAATTAAAGTTGACGCCCTTATATGATATAAGGACTGAACAATTAAGAATGAACTGAATAACTGAAAAATTGAGCGAAACATTGAACTAAAAGAAACAAATAAAAAAATGACTAATATTATTTTGATTTTTCGATTAATTAAGTGATTCATGATAAATTAATCACTCCGAATACATTTTTTGATATATTGTTAAACATTTTTATTCACTGTATATTTTATAATGTAAAATAAAATGTTTGTAAAAATTATAAACACTGATTTCTTAAAATTGATGTATTTTAGAAAAATGCAATAACCTTCGCCATGTATAGTAGAACTTGAACAAATAGAGATATCAAGTTTAAGAAGTCATTACTAATGGCGATGAATATGAACGAGGACAATTTTATAGTTATGAGAGTAATGCCAACCAAATACTTGAATTTTGAAATGTTTTCTAGGGTATTGTCATTTATAAAGTTCAGGGATATTTATTAAAATAAACATTCGAGAAAAATTAATAATATTCTTGACAGTTATTATTTATACTTAAAACTCTCCTAGAACAGGCACATATTCACCGGAATCCTTGTAGCCTAGCCACTTGCGAAAATTATTTTAATTAGAATATAGTTGTGATTTCATACTTATAGTATAGCGGTGGGTAATTAAAATTTTCATTTAGATCCCCATCACTTTCAAAAATAGAATTTTGATTACGTACTATTACTAAATTTTTTTTTTTGAAAACATACATGCGAATATAAAATTTAAATAATAATTTAATTTGTTCAAAAAACATGTGTAATTTCCTTAGTTTTGTGTAATAATCAGAGAGTAATTCAAAACTTTATATTTCAGGTTATGAATTTATCATATTGTATAGTGTCTGTATTAGTTAAGAAAAAATTATCCAAAAAGTCTGAATGAAAACATTATTGCGGTGATCGTTACACATAAGACACATTATTATAATTATTTTCCTCAACAGTTGATGTTTAAATATATTTAATTTATGGAATAAAAACGTATATGTTTATTGAACACGCCTTCATCAAATTATAGTTTAAAATATAGCTAGAAAAATTCTACTATTATAGAACTAATGACTCTGTATAAAACTACCTAATTAGTTATTAGCAAAGACGTATTGAAACATTTTATACCCTGATAAAGAAAAAAAATACACCATTTTCTCTGTAATATATTTACAAAAAAAAGTCTTATGATACGAATAATGAATTTTCGTTTCTCATAATATCTAAAAGCATTTAATGTGTACATAAAAATACATCCACTCAAATACATAAATGTAATTATTTTCTATACATTGTACGTAGTACAATATAATATTGTACGAACAATATTATATTGTTCGATAGTACCAAAGTCTTCACATCCATGTGAATCAACTAACCATGGTGAAGTTGACTTAGGCTTAGTTGAAGTTATTTTTAATAATCTTACTTTGAAATTACAATATCTAATACGAATGATCAGGCACGTAGCCAGAAAATGTTTATTAGGCCAACAATTTTGGGCCCTTGTATCATTTTCCATAATTTGTTTCCCATAGAAAGCGCTTGGGAGGCTCCCTCCACTCCTCCTTAGACAGTATCCCATTTTATGAATCATACAATTTCAAAATTTGTGTTTATTTTATAAAAATTGGTGGATTATTCAAAAAGTTACATGATCTGCTATTTCCTTATTAATATCCTAAATTAAGATAAAGTATGTCGATTGAAAAAGGGATTATTAAAAAATATTATTTCTCATAAAAAAATTGTGTTGATCCATACATTTTTCAAAAAGTTATAGCATTATTAAGTTAAAAATGTAAAATACAAAATCGAGAATTTTCACACAAAAATAGCATTTGGTAGCCATTTTTCACCGTGAAGACAAAATAAAGTCCGAAATTTTTTTAAATAAAAAAGTACATTACATTACATTTAATTTAAAATACAAATAAGTGTCAGACTTTCCACAACATTTTAAAAATTTAAGTGGAAAAAGTTGTCATTTTAAATCCCTCCCGTGGGCAGGTAAAAGGTCAGATTTATAAAAAAAATATATCANATTACTGTTATTTAGAGCACGCAAATAACAAATTAACAAAAAAAAAAAATTACTCATTGTAACTACTAAATTATAAAAAAATAAACAAATTAAAGATAAGATTAATCAAAAAATTTTTCATAGAGTATTACTCTATCGAATTTTGTAATCAACTAGATTCTAATCAATGCAGATACTTGGTAGTTTGTTATAATTTGTTGGACTAGAGTTAAAAAAAATTTACCTACAACCACGTTTGGAGTAACTGCTACTCAATCTATTATTACGTCTAGAGCGTGATCTTTTTCAAATAACGTTTTCTATGAATATAAAAATGAAAATACAGCCATAATTATAACTGTATTACTCAATAGTAATCACAAATTAATAATAATTTCAATGTATATAACGCCTAGCACGTTTTTAATAATTCGTAAAAATAATTGAATTTTAAATTTGGGAGGGCCGGCTCTGGGCCACATTAAATCTAAGGGGAACCAGGCCCACCCATGTCTACGTGCCTGCGAATGATCATATGAAGACCAGTTTAATTACATTTTTTTAAATAGTTATACGCCAAAAACGGTCCTATTAATTTCAACACCTGAGACATAAGCACCCTATTTTCCTCCATAAATACTAATCTGGTTATTCGGTAATAATTATTCAAGTAATAATAAAATGAAATTGAATCAATACATTTCAAAATGAAATCTTGGACTAATATCTAAAAATAATGGATTAACTTAAACTATCAACTCGTTTACTTTTTTCAACTAACTTAACTTTAACGTGTTAAAAAAAATCATTATATTGCACAGCCTTGTTATCTAGTAAAATTAAATTTAAAATATCTGCTTTTTTTATTTAATATTGAATAATTGTTCTAGCTTTTCTTGTTCATTTAATGATATATATTTTTAGATATTTTTTCAAATAAATTCATAATAGTAATAATGTAAACAGTATTATCATGAATTATTACACGTATATCATCTCGAAAACAACTCACTTGTTGGTATTTTCGATTAAATTTTTATTATTATGATTTTTATTAAATATGTTATTATGTACAATATTAACAATATCATTTTATAAAATGTAATTTTTTAGAGTAAGAACCCAAGTATCCAGAAAAATAACTAAATTGAATAACATCTTTTTTAACCATTCCAAGCAAACCCAACTAGTAACCTAACCCAACCCTCTTATTGAAAACATTCATTATTTTATCGATAGTTTTTTCAATAAATACTATTATTAAAAAAAAAACTTCAAAAAAAGTTATATTTATAAAAATAATATAACCTCCTCCTTCTCAATATTTTTAGGTAATTGCCATTGACCATCATTATGAATTACTCGAGTGTATAAAACCGAGTACTTCTTTAATGATTAAAACAAAAAATTTGAATTCAATACAGTCATAAAAAAGTAATAATAATAATAAGAAAGATAAAAAAAATCATTCAATTCTTAATCAAGATTTATTTGATATGCTCTTAGCATATTAACACAGCGTGCTCTGGTTTTCAAAATTGTTTTTTTCAATGAAATTACTCGGTAACGAGACTTTGTAAAAATTATTGGCGAAAGTCGGAAAAATTTTGCCGTTCACTCGTGTTTTAAAATTATGACCGTTTTCGAAAAAAACTCTAACTGACCCCAGCGTTTCACGACTTGAGGTTTAAAATTTTTACCAGAGCTGCCCAATGACATTTCTGAAATACGATAAAAAAATTAATTTAATCCGTTCATTTTTACCGTTAAACGAATTTTTTTTTAAGTCCACGCACATGGTTTTCATATAGGCATTGACTCATTTCTGCGTATATGTTTATTGTGACCCTCAATTTGTAAAATAGGAATTTTTTGACGATTTAATTTTCTTTTCAATTTATAATTAATAAATGTTATTGTTTTCATATATGAATCGATTGTTTTAGTTTATTAACTTTGTATTTTTTTTTATATTATATTTAATATTTTTATATACTATGTTTAGTTAATTAAGCATAACTTTATTAAGATATTTACTATCAATTTCTTTGAAATATGGTTATAATATAAATTTTTTTATATATTTAATAATATTTATTGCTATGTATATATTTGTTTGAACTTTATATATATAATCAGCTGACTATTTCTTGTCCTTTTTTCGCTTTGAACTTTTTTTTTTATGTCCACGCAGAGTTTATATTAGGATTCTATTTTTCATTGACACATAAAACAATACTTTGTATATTTTATCAAGAAACATTAAATTTTATGTATAAATTTCAGGACAGTTTTAAGTATATAAGTTTGTGTATTTATTATCAGAACTGTATAGTATTAATAATTTTATTTATCTCATTTATGATGTATGTGTCTATGAGTAAAAATTGTAAAAATCGTAAAAATGTTGATCTTTTTATAACAACTGTGTTGTCCAACGTCAAATCACAGTAATCAATATTTTTATCAAGATTAAATTTTTTACATTGTCCCAGGTATAATAACTTGCCGAATATTTTTTTATTATTATAAATACAAGTATAATAATTAGAATTTTAATAATTATTGTTTATACGAGGGGCGTAGTTAAAGGGGAGGAGATATGGGCGATTGCCCTCCTTGAACTCAATGATTCTTTAGGCAATTTCTAAGTAATATGGAACTAATGACCTTTTTTTGATCATCAATTTGATTTTAGTGAAAAAATTTCTGTAACATTTTAACAAAGTAAAAAAAAATAAATAGCATCATAAAATAATTTTTGAATACGCCAAGGGGATTATCTCATTAACAAGCGTCAACATTATACCCAATGCACTATATTCTCTTTCTGAATTTTCCTGGTTTTAATAGTTAAATTTTTAATTTATATTTGTTACGTTGATTTTGATGTAATATTTTTCTTACAAAACTCATATCATGACGGGCGTAGCTGGGTACTCTTAACGGAATCAGTGGCCGTAAAGCTCATAGAGCCCCGAGTTTGGGACGGAGACCCAGCTAGGCGGAGCCTAGTTATTACTTATTTATATAACAATGATTAATAATCTTAAATTGCTTTTAATATAGAAATTCAAACAATACAATTACTATAATTAGAAATTTAATAATTATTGTTTATACGAGGGACGTAGTTAAAGGGGAGGAGATATGTAGATTAATATAGAAATTCAAACAAGTCAATTATACGATAAAAAATGACAAGCTATGTTGAAATTTTGTTGAATGATCAAATTATAAATTATTAGGTTAGAGTTATAAGGATAATATATGTTGACAAAATATTTTGATAAATATTGAGTTATTCGTGTATATAGATATCAAAGAGACAAAATTGATCTGGGGATAATTTATTTTCTCAAACAACTATAATAGTATAGTTGTTTAATAAAACTGTTTACACATAGTACTAAATTTATAGAAATTTACTCAACATAATGTCCATTATACTTATATTTTTTTGTATTTATATATATATATATATAATTATGTCACTATGACTTTTTTAGTTTTAAGTGACTTATCATGGCTGTATTATCTATTAGTCACTATAGGCACTGTTCCTAGGTCTTTTGAACTTACTTTGAAAACACTTTTTTTAATCAAATTCTTTGTAAAGTCTTTAAGCCTTCGAATTGTTGTTTTCACTTAGTTTATAGAGTGAACCAACTCTTAACTTATATATAACTTTTGATATAATTAACATTTCGTTGTGATCTTTTGCAATAATTTATGCATTTTTAGAAATCATATTTTTTAAGAATAAATGTAGTAAAAAATTTTTTTTTAATTTAAATGTATTTAAGAATTGTGTATGGTACAGAACGCCTTTAGAAGAATCTAGTTGACCAGTTGTTATAAAGATCATTGATTATATTATTTGGTGGGACAGCTGATCACCAGCATCTTGCTTTACTCACCCCTTGCCCACCCATCACAGCAAATCGATGACCTCCGTGTCGTTTTTTCATCCATGGACAGTACATTGTCATAAGTCAAGGAGTCGTTTTGTTTTACGTGTCACTCTGTTGCAAGCGCCTTCGCTTGAATAGTAAATTATTCGGTCATTGTACGGCATAGTTTTTTATTTCTTGTTTATTGCACCCTTGTGCTCAAAGTTTACGTGCCCTTGCACGCCACTAGAGATTGGGCCCTGACCATCACTAAATATCTTCATTGCCGTAGTCGCCTCTTCGCGGTCTGTTCTCATCTGCCATTACGTACCTGGATTTACACTCTGACTCGTCATACTCAGATGTTCGACACGATTACCACAAGATCTCATACAGTCCACTCATCATCATCAACAACGTCATCTATACAGCTGAGTTTTATATTATTTTTAATGTTATTTATTGTTTGTTTTAATTGAGATTAACTATATGTTTTATGCTGCTTCGCCGGCCACTAGTATTTTAAGGCCCCCCCGTTACCCCTTAAATTTAAGATACTCTTTGAGGAATTTCTAATATATGTGATTATTTGTTATTTAATTATTGTCTACTCTCGTTTACTTATTGGATTTATAGTTAGCCGTCATCTCCTAGGTGACCCACTCCCGCATCAATATTAACGTTTTATTAAACAGACTTAAGGTAAAACGGCATTCTAGTGCGGTGCACAACTAGCCGTCCTACGGTCTAGCTGCCTCGTACGCAACAAATTGTATGACCAGTATTATTCAAGTTATCCCGTAGGAGGGTTTGTAAGGATCACAGGCTTAACAACCCAACGGACCCTAGTTAACTCAGTGAGTGTAGCTACACTAACCACTACTCTTAGTCGGTCATGACTTTGATTAGTTGGAACCGATAGGCCTGCGCATACCTTTTGCTAACAGTGAATAGGTCCATCTAACCCAGCTATACCAAGTAAAAGGGTTGCTAACTTGTCACAGAGTAGTTAGCTGAAAGGTAAAGTGACAATTGAAATCCTGTATGACACTTGGCACACCATATAGTATAACGCCTATTAATGTATCAAGCTCTGCTGTGATGGACCTTTATTTCTCGACTACTCGTGGGTACTATATGAATAAAAACATAAAAATCCACAAAAAAACGAACTTGGGACAAACAGGGATCCTTTGGACAATCTGTCAGAAAAAGAGCGTGAAATAACGAATCTTTGTAGAAGAATGGTTGAAATTGTCGTGATATGCTTAATACTTTGCATTACGCATCTCACAATTATCAATGAAAAAAGTATAATCTGTATTTTAAATAACTTGTAAACAAACAAATAATTTATCTGTCATAACAAATACAATGTTCAACACAATTTCTTATTATTTACATATATGTCAACTCATCTATTGTTAACTATGCTATCAATATAATTATCATGTAATGTATACTTTAAAAGAATAAAATATAATCATGAATAACACAAACGGCAATATACCTGGATATGGAGTTACCTTTTTTAGTACTGATATCCATTGAAAAACAGAGAGAGCCACGGCTACGGCTAAANCCATTGAAAAGACCGAGCTACTGCCACAGCTCCAGAGCTCCAGCTCAAGTGAATTCGTTCTTACGAACTACTCTTGCTCCTACATTTTGATCACGGCCCCGTGCTGCCGTTTGAGTTATTTTATTTTGTTTACTTTATTTGTGTTTAAAACTTATTTTGGTCTATAAAGACATTATTATCATAAATAAATAATATTGAATAAAAATTGGCATTTCTGGTAAATACTTCATTTATCTTCTTGGACATTACAAAATACGAAGGTAAGTCAATTTATATTATCCCATTTATTTAAAGTTAATAATCTAAGTAAAGAACGGTAAAGCAATAGAGTCCCTTTTAACATCAAGAGTTATTTTGCTAGTTTGTTCACACCTACTACATATACACATTACAGGGCCTCGAGGGTCGGATTACCGCCCCGTTACCTCAGTGTCCTATTAAAGGTGTTTACAAGTTTATTAGCTCATGTTCCTCAATAAAGAGGACATATTTTATTTCTTCATATCTACTTGTCTTTATTGTTCTAAACCCTCGAACCATACGACCCCGATAGAACCATAACATCAGGTTCTCACTAAACCCATCAACCATTCATTCATTTTCATTATTTATATTTTACCAACTTTTTTGCCTCTTTATATTTTTTGAATTATAACAAAATTGAAAATTTCAATGTGACTAACGGGACTTTTTAGTGTACCTTTTACTAACACAGAGATGATGACAGCAGAGGCAAACCAGGTGTCTCTAAACCAACTGAGAGCAGTTGATGTAAGGATCGAAGGACTAATTTAACATTGACAAATTAAATAAAGTAATATTAATTGACTTGAAAATTTCATATTAGCTTCGATGCGAAGCTGAGAAGGTATTATTTACTAAGATGTGTTTTTTTTTTTTTGTGTGTCTGTTACCACTATTTCTCAGCTTTCACCGAACCAATTTCTTTCAATGATACGTCAAAAGATCACAAATAGTATCTAGTCGAAGCCACTACCCTAAAAATTGAAAAAATTTCCTCGTTTCCCGTAAATGGGGAAAAAATTACAAATTTAAAAATTACGGTTTACCCGTCTCACTTGTGTGTTGTAAATTATAATATTATTATAACATTAAACGAAATAAATAGACTCCATCACACAGTGGGACCAAACGCTGATTTAGCCGGCCAAAAGTACCATTTTTAAATCAACTAATAAAAAATTTTTTTTAGCAAATTTTATAACAAATTAAAGTTTTTAATTAAAGCAGGAAAAAATGATTCAAGAAATAGTAAAAATCCTAGAAAAAAAACAAAAAAATACAGTGTTATGATATTTAAATAGCACCCAACCATTACTATAACAATTTTTGGCCTTGAATTTTTGTACATGACCTTATAAGGATATAATAAAAAAATTTGCAAAAAAAAAAATTTTTATTAGTTGATTTAAAAATGGTACTTTTGGTCGGCTAAATCAGCGTTTGGTCCCACTGTGCTGTGGGCAGATAAAGCGTCAGATTAATAACAAAAATATACCAAGTAATAGGTAAAGACATCAAGCATCTATATAAAAAAAATATTACTTATCCATACATTTTCCAAAAAGTTATAGCATTATTAAGTTAAAAATATAAAAAAAAAATTATTTTACAAAAATTGTAATTTTTTATTAACTTTGGTATCTGTTTTCACCACGAAGATATGTCCAGAGGTCAAATTTTTTTTTCCTCCGTAATAAAGTATATTACATTACCTTTAATTTAAGATATATATATAAGTGTCAGATCTTCTGGAACACTATCAAAAGTTTAGTTGGAAAAGTTCTACTTTCTATATGCATTTTTTAGATTTGAAGCCTCCCCGTAAATAGGGAAATGGTCTGATTAAAAAAAAAAAGTATATCATATGAAAGATGTATATAAAAACTACTTTTCATGAAAAAATTGTATTGATCTATACATTTTTTAAAAAGTTATAGCATTTTAAAGTAAAAAAAATAAAATCGAGAAATTTCACACAAAAATAGCATTGGGTATTTTCTCCACGATAACAGGTCCAGATGTCAATTTTTTTTTTTTCATAATAAAGTACATTACATTATCTTTAATTTAAGATATATATAAAAATGTCAGACTTTCCGGAACATTTTTTATAGTTGAGTTGCAAAAGTTAATATTTTGTGAAAAAGTTGTTATTTTAAATCAGTGAGTGAGGGAATTTTTTTCAATTTTTGAGAGTAATATCTTCGACTAGATACAATTTGTGATCTTTAGACGTATTGTTAAAAGAAATCGGTTCGATGAGAGCTGAGAAAAAGTGGTAACAGACACAAAAAAAAAATAAAAAAAACATAACATAGTAAAATTAATACCTACTCAGCTTCCTATCGAAGCTAAAATAATAGATACTGAAAAAGTATTTGAATTATTATGTTNAAAGTGTCAGATCTTCTGAAACACTATCAAAAGTTTAGTTGGAAAAGTTCTACTTTCTATATGCATTTTTTAGATTTGAAGCCTCCCCGTAAATTGGGAAATAGTCTGATTAAAAAAAAAAGTATATTGTATGAAAAATGTATATAAAAAATACTTTTCATGAAAAAATTGTATTGATCTGTACATTTTTTAAAAAGTTATAGCATTTTAAAATAAAAAATATAAAATCGAGAAATTTCAGACAAAAATAGCATTGGGTAGCCATTTTCTCCACGATAACAGGTCCAGATGTCAATTTTTTTTTTTCATAATAAAGTACATTACATTATCTTTAATTTAAGATATATATAAAAGTGTCAGACTTTCCGGAACATTTTCTATAGTTAAGTTGAAAAAGTTAATATTTTGTGAAAAAGTTGTTATTTTAAATCCCCTACTGTGGGCAGTTAAAGGGTCAGATTTATAAAAAAAATTATATATTGATATATTCATTTTTGAAAAAGTTATGGCAGTTTTTATTAAAAAAAATTGAAGAATTTTTAAAAATAAGCGATTTTCAAATTTGTAATATTTTTGGAGGTTTCCCCAATTTACGGGGACCGAGGAAATTTTTTTCAATTTTTGAGCGTAATGTCTTCGACTAGATACGATTTGTGATCTTTTGACATATTGTTTATGAAAATAGGTCCGGCGAGAGCTGAGATTGAGCGTTCACAGACANAAAGATAATAAAAAAAAAAATGTTTAAATTATTATTATTCTGCAAGTAATTGAGTGGGTTATGATAAAAAAATCACCCTGTATTTAAGATACAAAAATGTAATACATAAATTAATATTTTTCACAATATTATATTTTAAACAGCATTGATGGAAGTGTGAAATTAAATTAAAATTAGTAAACTAGTTGAATTCTTATAATTAAAATTTTAAATAAAGTTCTGTTTCTATTTGATGTATGACCTTTAATTTAATAGTTTATTAAATTTCTTTAGGTAAATTCCNTTGGAGGTTTCCCCTATTTACGGGGAGTGAGGGAATTTTTTTCAATTTTTGAGAGTAATATCTTCGACTAGATACAATTTGTGATCTTTAGACGTATCGTTAAAAGAAATCGGTTCGATGAGAGCTGAGAAAAAGTGGTAACAGACAAAAAAAAAAAATAAATAAATAAAAAAAACATAACATAGTAAAATTAATACCTTCTCAGCTTCCTATCGAAGCTAAAATAATAGATACTGAAAAAGTATTTAAATTATTATGTTTATTTAAGATACAAAAATGTAATACATAAATTAATATTTTTCACAATATTATATTTTAAACAGCATTGATTGAAGTGTTAAATTAAATTAAAATTAGTAAACTAGTTGAATTCTTACAATTAAAATTTTAAATAAAGTTCTGTTTCTATTTGATATATGACCTTTAATTTAATAGTTTATTAAATTTCTTTAGGTAAATTCCAAACATATGTATTATGTTCATTTAGTAATAAAATATTATTTTTTTATTTTAAATGAATTCAAAATTTTTCCATCATGTTCATTAGTTACGTAATATTTATGTTCACAACGTTCAAAATATGGTATTTCTTCTAAAGAAGGATTATTTTTAATTGATTGATCATTATTACAAGATATGTCAAGAAAATTGAAATCTTGTGTTTTCATATCATATGGAAGATACTGTAAAAAAAAAAGAAATTTAATATATAAATATCACAATACAACTAGGCCTTAGCATAAATAGAGCAAAACATAGTTGATATTATATTGATTTAAATCTGATGATGATTTAAACAGTATCGTAAATTGTTATAATAGCTAATTGTTAAATTGAATAAATGAATCCATAAAATAATTCTGAACTAAATTAAGGCTGACACATGTTTTTGTGAAAAACCTATAAACATGTTATGAGCATAAACATATTATTAATGTAAAATATAAATGGCCTGAAAAATGATTCCACCTTTAAGTAACATTAAAATGTTTATTTCAAATTTTCCCAGGAATGGATATTCATTGGAAAATTATTTATATAATGAACTTGTATTTTTGATTTTTTAAAAAAGTTACATTTGGATTTTTTTTAAGGTACTTTAGTAATCCTGCAAAACAAATTTTAGATCTATCCACACAATTCTTATCTTCCTTTTGCCATTTACATGCTTTACGTCCAACTGTATTAATGTAATCCTCCATAGTGCTTATATTTTTTTTCAATGATAAAATGTGTTCAAAAATCAATGAAATGACATCCTCATGAACTTCACCTGCAGTAATTAAAATGTTCATTAAACAAATAACAAAAATAAATAATGTTGAAGTCAATTAGTATTCTTTAAAATAATATAACTAATCAATTTTTAATTAATCAAAATCTAGCGTTTATCACAGTACATTATTTATATAAAATTATTTACCATTTCCACTAATAAAATCAAGTCCAACATCTTTAACGTGAAAACAATTATGAAGAAGAATACTTGGCAAATTAAAATTTAATAAATATTCTCCTATATTTGTCCTCCAATTTTGAGCTGAAATAATGCATATCAACCTCTGTAAATAACAATAAAAAAATCAGGTCTTTTTTTATATTATTACTTATTTATACAACAATTATTAATAATCTTAAATTGTTTTTTACTTAAAAATGTTTATAAGTGGTACTAAATTTATAGAAATTTACTCAATAAATGGCCATTATATTTATTAGTTTTGTATTAATATATATTAAGATGGCCCTCAAAAACGAATGTCTTTTTTTTTTACGCTACACCTAAATTTTTTTAATAGTCAAAAAAATGAGCTGTGCAAAATTTGAGTCATATCCTTTAAATGTTAACCCGTGCCCCCGGGCCTATTAAGTTGAGTTGAAGAGGCAAATTAAGTAAAAATAACTGATCTATGTCTAATAACTTTTTTTTTGCTCAACTTAGAATTATAAAAGTAAAATTCAATAAAGAAAATTTTGCAAGAAATTTAAAAATAATAATTCAAATGCTGTTTTCTCTATAAATTGCCCAAAAAACATGTAAAAGTCTTAAAAATACGTCATTAATATTTTCCAATATTTTTTTAAAATTAAAAACAACATATTTGTCAGATATCACTCATACTTAACTATGCCACGTCCACACTGTGCCACGACTCCATTGAGCTATTGTTTTTTAATAATAAAAATAGTAAAACAGTTTTTTAACTTTTTTTAAGTCTTAATTAATCCAAGGTAACCCAATAGGGGTAGTAACAAATACCACTACTGTTTGCCGGTCTTTCTCACTCACTTTAAGAATCCCTTTTTTAATTACTTTTGCTACAAAGTCTTTAAACCTACAAATTAGTGCTTAAAACGAATAGCTTAATCTGTCACTCATATAAGTGATCACCATTCATACAAAAATAGTTAATTAAGATAAATGTGAGATAGTTCTTACCATTATACTTAATAATTGTAATGATATGATCTTCATTTTTTTTTTTTTACTGTAAAAAATCGAATAAAGTACACTTTTAAATCTTTTGTTATAAAAAGAAACAATTTTATTCAAAATATAAAAAAAATTTAATTAATTTTACAAATTTTTTAATTACTATTGAATAAATACTATGAACGATGATATTGTGGCGGTCGAATGTTCTAGAGAGTTCCGCCGCCGCCTCTAGAAGATTCCTCTGACTATTTAAGGGTAAGATCGTCGTTCCAGTCAATCACTTACGCACTTTGTCTTAAACGCGCTTCGTCTCTCGCTGTTATTTGTTAGTTCGTTGTAATATAGTATAGTTGTTATTAAATCGTAAAAGTGTTTATTACTTCTATATATTACACCTCGCTACATTGGTGACCTCGACGATAACAAGTATGAACGCCGAAGAACTACGCAATCAATTGGAGGAGTTACGCCAAGAAAACGCTCGCCTTGCAGCACTACAGGCACAGCAATATCCAACAGCTTCAGTGAATCGCGTTGCCGTCAAGTTGCCACCTTTCTGGTCCGAAAGACCGAGCTTATGGTTCTCACAGGTTGACTCGCAGTTTGCAATCTCGGGAATAACAAGTGAGGAAACAAAATTTAATTATGTTGTGGCTCAGCTTGATACGCGTTACGCCGCCGAAGTAGAGGATATTATTACTAACCCACCGCCTACTGAACGCTACAAACATCTACGCGCAAAACTCGTTGAACGGTTGTCTATCTCAGAAGAACAACGTGTGCGACAACTCATCAATGAAGAAGAACTAGGTGACCGTAAGCCATTACAGTTCTTACGACATCTTCGTTCCCTTGCCGGCACTACTACATTACAAGACAATATTTTACGTCAACTTTGGCTCCGCCGTCTACCATCACATGCACAAGCTATTTTAACCGCACAATCAGAGCTTCCTCTGGATAAGGTAGCCGAGCTGGCTGACAAAATTGTTGAAGTGCAGCCAGCCCCCTCGCAATTCGTCCATGCTGTTGCCACGACGAACAATAAAAAGGAACTCGATGTTTTAGCTGCCATTGAAGCACTCACAAAACAGGTAAGCGAATTATGTGCTAAACGCCCGCAATGTTCCCGCTCTAGGTCACGTAACCGTTCAAACGAGAACTGACTAACGGCAAAGANGTTCCCGCTCTAGGTCACGTAACCGTTCAAACGTGGAACTGACTAACGGCAAAGGATGGTGTTGGTATCATAGCACTTATGGAGAAAAGGCTGCCAAATGTAAGGCTCCCTGCAAGTATCAGGAAAACTCCAACGACAGTCAGTAGCGGCGGCAACAGACTGTCCGAACCCGAGCAGCCGCCTGTTTGTTACAGATCAAATAACAAAACGCCAATTTTTAGTCGACTCCGGTTCCGACTTATCTTGTTACCCTCAACGGCTACTACGGGAACGACGCCATGCCACCGATTACGACCTCAGCGCGGCCAACAACAGTACCATAAAAACTTACGGGACGGTCCATCTCAATTTGAATTTAGGACTTCGACGCAGTTTCCCGTGGAGTTTTATTTTCGCCGACGTGAGTACTCCTATTATTGATTCCGACTTCATGGCATACTACCACTTGCTGCCGGATTGCCGTACCAAACGTCTTATTGATGGTGCCACAGGCTTGGCTGTGAATGGTAAGGTTTCCTCTGTAAATACAGCATAAAATCAGTTGCCAACACTTCCCCTTGGGCTGCACTTCTCGCAGAGTTTTTTTTTATAACAAAGTTATAAGTTTTATACACTGGACTACAAATAACATTCATCAGAAACAAAAATATACTTTTCTAAATCAACTATTCACGCCATTTTCAAATCTGAAATTAGACTTCTTCTATCACTTCTAATTTTAGCTTCGATGCGAAGCTCAGAAGGTATTAGTTTTACTATGATGTGTTTTTTTTTTTTTTGTGTCAATTAACACTTTTTTTCAGCTTTCACCGAACCAATTTCATTCAATGATACATCAAAAGATCACAAATCGTATCTAGTCGAAGACATTACCCTTAAAAATTGAAAAAATTTCCACGTTCCCCGTAAATGGGGGAAACCTCCGAAAAAATTACAAATTTAAAAATGGCTAATTTTCGAAAATTTTTCAATTTTTTTTACTAAAAACTGCCGTAACGTTTTTAAAAATCAACATATCAATATAATTTTTTTTATATAGACGCATGATATCATTACCTTTCATATGGTATATTTTTATTATAAATCTGACCCTAAACCTGCCCACAGGGGGGATTTAAAATGACAACTTTTTTACAAAAAATTAATTTTTTCAACTTAATTTTTCAAAGTGTTCCGGAAAGTCTGACACTTTTATATATATCTTAAATTAAAGCTAATGTAACGTACTTTATTATGCAAAAAAAAAATTTCATACTTTATTTTGTCTTTAGGGTGAAATTGGCTACCGAATGTATAATAAACAAAAAAAAAGGGAAATAAAGAAAGGGGAAGAACGAAAGAATAGAGTCGTGTCTCGGGGTCGAACTTTATTTATTTATCAAAAAAAAAAAATATCCCTACCTCATTTATTCCTATTTTTTTGTTTATTACGTGATTTTTTTTAAAAGTAAGACATGCAAATAAATATTCGCACTTACCTTTATTTCCTTTAGTAATTGATTGAGTTGGTTTTATGGTGATTTCTTCTTTCAGTGTTAACAGTCGTTTATACTCTCTTGCGATTATTTCGATAAATTAGTATCTCTGTGTATATAAAAATTGAAAAAGGGGATTCTCTACAATAGGACCTGCGTCTATTATAATTTTGTCACTTTCTTTTATTTTAAATTCTTTTTATATTATATTATGTTTTTACTAATAATAGTTTCGATGAATTCCCTACTGTTAGATACACATCACAAGAGGGCGTTTTTTATGATGTTGCTGTGACTGATAGCGCTACTCGCGCTGCCACCACCGGTTGTGTGAGCGACTCACTACGTTGGATTCTAGTATACGTGATTGTTGTGTCTCACCGAACTATTATCGGTCCCTTTTGTAAATTTTGCGTTCTCGCCACCATTGCTAGCCCTTGCTACGTGGTTCTATGGTGCATCTAGCTCATAGTCGCTTTAATGGATTAACCACCCTGGTGATTCGTCGTAGGTATAGAACTGCTATACCAACCTATGCCATTGTGCGCCCTTCGTGTACACAACAAGTGTCTCCGTTTGTATCGACTACCCTTGTAATCTTCAACATTTTAATGGAAAGTATTCCAACTGTTCATTTTCACCGTCATCAGTCATCTTTCATCTATTGTACGTTACACAGTTAAGTTTTTATTTGTCTGTAATTATTATATTATATTTTATCTATTTTGTTCAGAGATGCCTTTTTGGCCATTTTAGTATTAAGTGACCCCCCTTCCACAATTCTATGATAGTTTATATACATATTGTTACGTTAATATATAACTCCTTATCTTGTAATTCTTATTATTTTATTTAGTGTAATTCCCATCCTCCTATATACAGTCCACTCCCCATTTCTTTCTCCGGCATAATTAGATAACTCAACTGGACGTTAACTAACCCGCACATTATAACCGGGCGTTTCGTTCAAACACCTACAGTCAATATCGATATTCTTAAAATTTACTCTGAACTAGTCAAAATATAATTATAAAAATATGTCTATCTATATTCAAAATATAATTAACAAGACTGTGGTGGCCCAGCGTTTCTCAGCGTAAAGCCTTGGCTGGTGTGGACACAGTTACCTCGTTAATATATTTAAAATATTATTTCAATACACCTTTTATTATCCTTTACGTCAACTGCCTACACGTTACCGAAAGGTAATTGGCATAGTCCCTTAAGGCTGGCGGGTACACAGGCATAAAGTACTACTACTAAAACTAGTTAATTCTAATCACAAATTATGCTTCTTCATTTAGTTCGGCACATTTAAGGCTGTTCATAAATGTAGGGCACAATAAGCTTTATTATGAATATACGATAATGTATAAGGCTATTACGCCTGTATAAATAAAATTACGCTTCTTCACTGTTTTCGGCACATTTGAGGCTGTCCAAAAATGAAGGGCATAATAATATTTAAAATTCTTATATATTACAAACTATGTCTAAATAAATAAAATTACGCTTCTTCACTCTTTTCGGCACATTTGAGGCTGTCCAGAAATGAAGGGCATAATAATATTTAAAACCTTTATATATAAATAGATATAATGTCTATTTGTCGTGAGAACATTAGGTGATAATAAAATAAATAAAAACTTGTTCCTGTGTAAAATATTAATAAATCATCTAAGACAATGTTCACCACTTAGGATGATACATATAAAAAAAACTAAGTCACAGGGACAAAATATTTACTTATACTGACGCAGATTCCATGTAAGAGAATATTTAGAGGGTAGTCGTTGCAGTCTTTGCCGCAGAAAATCGTCAAAAGAAATCCAGAGAAGTCCAAAAGAAGAGAGAGAGTCGGAGTCCCTTTTTACGAGAAAAAATGGCTTTTTATACACCGGATGAAGTAAGCCAGCGATCTCTATTGAAATTCCTAAGATGTTGGATAATTATTTGTGATTGGTTAATTGTGATAGAAACCCTGCCGTGGGCGTAGTTAATGAATTGTAGGGGACTGGTTTGAAACATGTGTTGATAAATAAATATTTTTATTACCCTAAAAGGGAAACATTCCTTAGATGATTTTTGGCTTTATTCATATATATGTGATATTTAGTACATGTGTTAATAATTATACTACAAATGCTATTTTTGTGTGAAAATTCTCGATTTTAATTTTTAACTTTATAATGCTATAACTTATTGAAAAGTGTATGGATCAACATAATTTTTTTATGTGAAACAATAATTTTTAATAATCCCTTTTTCATTCGATATACTTTATCTGAATCAGGATATTAATAACGAACTAGCATATTATGAAGCTTTTGGAATAATCCACCAATTTTTTAAAATTAAACACTATCTAAAGATTTGCATCGAAGCGTTTTTTTTTTATAGTGATTTTAATCACTGTCAGATATCATTATACTTGATCCAACTATGCCACGTCACCACTGTGCCGCGACCCCCCTGCGCTGTGTTTTTTTTTTTTAACTTGAATGCATATTAAGTAAAATTAAAACTATATTAAAAATATTATTAATTTAAAAAACTAAAAAATATTAAAAATATTAAACTCAAAGCCACAAAAAAATTAATGAAAAGTCGCGGATACGTATTTCGGAAACAATGTTACCATTATCAACGCTAAACACATACTGACACCCATATTGAATGCATAGCTGAAAAGTAATTAGTTTTACTCTGTGGTTTTTTTTGTCCGTATACGTTATTACAACCGCATACTGAAAAGATTTTGCTCAACAATATATCGAAAGATAACAAAACAAGTCCAGTTTTGGACAGATATTTTCGTTCAGAATAAAGAAAAATGTCCCAAAATATTACAGCTGTTAAAAAAAAGGCAGCGGTAATATCTACATTTCCATCTGATTTGACATCGTTTGTTTTACTTTAAAAAAAGTGTGACTAATATTTAAAATGCTCGCATTAATACACTTGAATCTACAAACACAAAATTAAAATAAGTTTTGAGATTTTTATAAATATAATGCTGATGGTTATAGAAAACAATATACTTCAAAATATTGTCAAATTGTAACAAAAGAGCAAGAATTATATCTACGGTAATTATATATTTCATATTTCATATTTAAATATTAGATATTTTGAAAAATAGTTGAATAGTTTACAATTAATAAAAAGTATAGATGATATTTGACAGTGATTAAAATCACTATAATAAAAAACGCTTCGATGCAAATCTGTAGATAGAGTTTCATTTAGAGAAATTGGTGGATTATTCCAAAAGCAATATCAACTCTTATTCTTTGATTATATCCTAATTAGTAGTTCTTTGATTTTAAAATATGACATATGAATAAATACTAATTATAATAATTTAATATTGTAATTTAAACAGGGAAATTATAAAAATAATAAAGAAGTTATATTTTGCCTTATTTTTACGCGTATAAAAGTTTAAAGGGCTTGGTACAGTAAATTTCAATAAAAACTGTTTGTTACTATAAATAAATGCACTGAACTACAAGGAACTTTCATCAGTAACAAAAATATACCATTCTAAATCAACTTTTTGCGATAATTTCAAACCTGCAATTAGACTTTTTCTATCACTTCTAAGTTTTAATATTATTAAAAATTAGTATTTTCATATAAAAAATTCGCATCGAAGCTAATAAANCCGAGAAGCACGATAGGCAGTGACTCAGTCCACGAGTCTTTTGCGTGGGCCATGATGGCTGCCTTTAGTTGTCGGTGCATTCGTTCGACGAATCCGTTTGCAGCAGGATGCCAACTGGTAGTGGGGCGAAGCGTAAAACCAAAACGTTTTGCTAAAGTTTTTAAAGTAGCTGAAACAAACTGAGTACCACGGTCAGTCTTAACGTATTGAGGTACTCCGAAGCGTGAAATCCAGCAATTGAGGAAACCCTTAGTGACATCATCTGCTGTTATACGTTCGAGTGGATACACCTCCGGCCAACGGGTGAAACGGTCGATTACCGTCAGACAGTACCTAAAGGACTGTGATGGCGGCAATGGACCGATGATATTGACATGAACATGTTTGAATCGGCGTGAAGGTGTTTCAAAGTTTCCCAGTGGGGCTGAGACGTGTAGGCTTATTTTCGATCGCTGAAAGTGGACGCAGGCACGTGCCCAGGAACGGCAATCCTTTTTCATTGCTGGCCACACAAATCGTTCTGAAACTAAGTGAGCTGTTGCGCGTGCACCGGGGTGACTAAGGTTGTGTAACTGATCAAATGCGTGACGCCGGAATCGTTGTGGCAAAAATGGTCGTGGGCGTCCCGTTGACGTGTCGCAATAAATATAGGCTGAAGATCCTGGCACTAGTACCTTCTCCAAATGAAGAGATGAATTGTTGTCAGTAAAATGTTTGAGTTCATCATCCGTGTCTTGAGATGCAGCAAGAGCTCGGTAGTCCAGCGGGAGAGACACAACTTCAATGCGTGACATTGTATCCGCGACGATATTTTCATCACCTTTAATGTGTTGAATGTCAGTGGTGAATTCGAATATGAATGTTAACTGGTTGAGTTGCGTAGGAGGTATCTTTTCTCTCCGTTGGGTGAAAGCATATATGAGTGGCTTATGGTTGGTGAAAATGGTACATGGTTGTACTTCGACAATGTGCCTGAAATACTTCACCGATTCATAGATGGCAAGCAACTCACGATAATACGCAGGCCACGCACTTTGTTTCACCGACATTTTCTTTGAAAAAAATGCTATGGGTTGCCAGATGTTATTGACTCGCTGCTGCAGACATGCGCCGATAGATTGGCTAGATGCGTCTGTGAATAGTCCAAGTCGTGCGGCTGGATGAGGATGTGCTAAAAGAGTAGCGGTCGCAAGACTTTCTTTGCATGTGGTGAACGCTTTTTCTACCTCGGGAGTCCATTCTATCGGTTGGGAACCTTTTGTCTTCGGACCTTTGAGAATATCGTGAAGTGGTGCTTGCAGGTCGGCAGCTTTGGGAATAAACCAGCGATAAAAATTTACCATTCCCAAAAACCGGCGTAATCCTTGCATAGATTTTGGCAATGGATACTGTCGTAGGGCGTCGACGCGTTCCGGTGGCGGGCGGGTGCCTTCAGAAGATACTAGGTAACCTAGAAATTTCACCTCAGCCGAACCTAATACACATTTTTGCGGGTTAACGACAACACCGTAGTCAGAAAGTCTCCCGAAAAGAGTGCGTAAATGCTGTTTGTGGTCCTCTTCCGATTTAGAGAATACCAAAATGTCATCAATATATGCATAACAGAAGTCCAACCCATTGGTAACTTCGTCTATGAAGCGTTGAAATTTTGTCCGAATGGAAATTCGAATTGGAAATTCGTAAGGTCCGAATGGAGTGGTAATGGCTGTTTTGCATACATCGTCCGGATTAACAGGTATTTGATGGTAAACCTTTACCAGATCGATTGTGGAAAATAGCGTGCAATCATGTATGTGTCTGACTGGATAGGAGTCTGGTATAGTTCGGGCGTTCAGCGCGCGGTAATCACCGCAAGGACGCCAGCTGTTCTCCCCTTTCGGTGCTAAATGTAATGGTGAAGACCACGGACTGCTTGAAGGTCTAGCGGTACCTGCCTTGACCATTTCCGCGAATTCCTGTTTGGCGATTTTTAGTCTACCTGGAGCTAAGCGGCGTGGGCGGCAGGCTATTGGCTGACCAGGTTTCGTAAGAATGTGTGTCCTGGGCAATCCGGTGGGACGTGTGATAACTCTGATTAATTAAAGTTTTTAATTAAGCAGGAAAAAATGATTGAAGAAATAATAAAAATCCTAGAAAAAAAACAAAAAAATACAGTGTTATGATATTTAAATAGCACCCAACCATTACTATATCAATTTTTGGCCTTGAATTTTTGTACATGACCTTATAAGGATATAATAAAAACAATTTGCTAAAAAAAAAATTTTTATTAGTTGATTTAAAAATGGTACTTTTGGCCGGCTAAATCAGCGTTTGGTCCCACTGTGCACAGGGAGGGATTTAAAATGACAACTTTTTCATAAAAAATTTCCTTTTTCAACTTAATTTTTAGAAATGTTCCGGAACGCCTGTTAATTTTATATATATCTTAAATTAAAGATAATGTAATATACTTTAATTTGAAAAAAAAAAATTGACCTCTGAAATGACTTCCGTGTTCAAAAATTTTTTGACCTCTGCACTTATTTTCACAATGAAAATGGCTACCGAATGCTATTTTCGTGTGAAAATTCTCGATTTTATTTTTACATTTTTAACTTTATAATTCCATAACTTATTGAAAAGTGTATGGATCAACACAATTTTTTTATGATAAATAATAATTTTTAATAATCCCTTTTTCATTCAGGATATTAATATGAAAATAGCAGATCATGTAGTTTTTGGAATAATCCACCAATTTTTTAAAATTAAACACTAACTAAAGATTTGCATCGAAGCGTTATTTTAGTAAACAATAGTTACGGCAAAACAGTGGAGGTCAAATAATTTTGATACATAAGTCATTGAAAAACCTATTGGATAAAAATTATCATTGCATACACCAGAGCTTTTTATTTGTATTACTATATCAAAATATCATTTAGATAAACATCACTGTATTTCTTCTTATTAAATCTACGAAAAAAAATAACCAAGACTTGATATTTAATTGACCAAATTTATAGGATTAATAATTTTACCATATTTATTACGCTCAATAATTTATAATGTATAAAGTTTCCAAACNGCTCAATAATTTATAATGTATAAAGTTTCCAAAATCTTCTTCTTTTTCTTTATCTTTGCCTTAATCCCAAATACTTGGAGTCGGTCACCCTTATACTAAACTTCCACTTGACACTATCTCCCACCATATGTACAAAATATCAAAAAAGGTTTGTTTATTATTTTAATCTAATAAAAACATACTAAAATTAACAAGTTTACTTAGCATCAAGTTGTAAAAATATTATTAAATAATAATTTTTATTACAGCCAAATGAAATAGTCATGTTGCTGTAAAAAACTTATATCACAACACATGGAAATTGTTTCGTAAGTTTTTATTCATAAATTTAATTTTATGGATAATTGGATGACTTGGCAAGTATACAATTATTGATGTACTTTAGAGTAAACGAGTCATGGGTTTAGCTCAGCTTTAGTTAAATGCCCTAAATAAGTACTATCATAAGACAATGTGATAACAGACAACATAAAAACGTTATACTATAAGATATAATATTATTGATATGTTAACAAGGTTAAGATAAGTAGGGTAAAATAGAGAGTTCTGCGCCCCCCGCCTCACCCCTTCACCCACCCACCTGTATTGTAGGGGTAATTACCATGGTCAAGGTTTTATAGTGGGCGTGGTTTCTTGATGGTGGGGGTAATAGGTGACTTAGGTGGAGTGTTAAGGTCAATCAAAATGGCGATTTAAAGTGCATGCGCACTATAACTTCATTTCAGCGGTGGAGGAGGTAATCATTCAAATATGGTTGTTCTCCTCCTATGATACTATCCACTGAAGGGTAAGGTAAACCTCATGTGAACTGATAACGTTCATTGATAAGCGTACACATTACATTGAAATAGTGTAATTCAATTGCTTAATATTAACGCTACGTCTCCGTCAACAAATCCTACAGAGGGAGGGGGTAATGAAACATAACATAAACTAACCTGGATGAATCCAAGTTAAACTAACAACGTTTTCTAAGAATTTTTATCATTGCCTACCAGACGCTTAGATAAGCATATTTCCAACATCAAAGGTACCGCTATATTATAACCAACATTACCGTCTACATTTTATAAAAACAAAGACAATGTCTGTCGTTATGACATAACAAATTCTAAGAAATTTATCATGGGTATTACTATATTAAAACGCTCATTGGCGTCAGGATTTTATGAAAACAATGACAACGTCTGTCGTTATGGCACTATAATTTCTAAGAATGTTATCATGGGTTACCAGACGCTTAGGTCAGCATATTTCGAACATCAAAGAGATCACTGTACAGAAATATCGTATGAATCTTATCATCGGATGCCAGACGCGTAGGTAATTATATTTTCAACGTCAAAGATGTTACAATATATTAATGGTCACTGTCGTATGCATTTTATGAGAAAAATGGCAACGTTGTCTTTTTTCACGCCTACGCATTTTATTATTTTACTGTATAACCTGTTAAACGCTCTTTATCCTGTCACATATGAGTTTAATAGACGTTAACGCACAGTTGATTATTCGAAAACTATAAATATATTATTTTAATATTTTACACGCGCAAATAAAAAATCATGAACCAGCAAACGTCTTCTGTACCAGGTATGTAGATTTTATAAAATTATAAACATTTTAATATCTCTTTAATTTTACCATCCCTACTATCTTTATTTATTTTTTATTTTTTCCAATAAATAAAAAATTTATTTCATTTTTGATTAAATCTACTTCCATGACATCTGTTTCATCACGTCAGGCGGTTAAGCGTAGTTGGGCCAACAACAGCGCGGTTAGGTCGAAAAGGTTACATATGCAATTGACGGATACCCGTGATTTCACCGAGATCGATTACGCACTGGAGCGGGGGGCGTTTGGTTTTATCGGAAGAACGTGGAAAATTTCGCGAGCTATCAAGATTTTCTGCGCGCCGTTAAATCCGAGCTGGTGGCCAGACTCGCTGAAATTGTAGGTAACCGGCCGATCAAGTATAATCTCAAATTGGAGGCCTCATACCATATACCATATGGCATAATAAATTCTAAGAATTTTATCATCGTCTATCAGACGCTTAGGTCAGCAAATTTCAAATATCAAAGAGGTCACCGCACAGTAATGTCGTATGAATCTTATCATCGGCTGTCAGACGATTAGCTAAGCATATTTCCAACATCAAAGGTACCGCTATATTATAACGTTCATAGACGTCTGGATTTTTATTTTTTTTTACATAGTATTTTATCATTGCCTACCAGACGCTTAGGTTAGCATATTCTCAAAATCAATGGTATTACTATATTATAACCTGCGCACAGGGTACGAAAATCGCAAAGGTGATATTATCTTTTTACAGTAAAACGAATACAAAACTACTAGCTCGCAAAACGCCATAGAGCTTATAACAGAAGAAGCGTTAAGATGGTTGCGACAAAGGTAACATAGAGAGAAAAACCGTCAACAACTCGATGTAACACAACGATAACATAAATAATCAAAAAACATATTTTCTTGACAGCATATTCGATCTATGTGTATCCAACAGCATATATTTATCGATTAAAGTCATATATATTTTGTTTGAATTTTTAATCGTATCCTTCCCACTGTTATAAATTATTATTGTATTCAACTAATATAACTGTAATTATAATAATTAAAACGTATGTAAATTAGACATGCAGACTTATCAAATATTATACAAATCAGTCAGGTGAAAAACTAAATTAGTCGTCTGTGATTTATATTACTATATGCATGGGTATGAACAAAATAGACGGACAGTGTTCATTACAATCATTTATCCAGTAATGTTCAATATCTTAGTCGTATAGACCTCATCCGTTATCGCGAATCAGATGTATGTATGAAGGGGGAGGCAGCAGTATAAAATTGTGTGCTGATTACTGATCAGCAACTTTAATCTATTGTGTGTTTAAGATAGATTATTTCAATGATACGTCGGATAAATTGAAATTTTCTTGTTGAAAATGATTCGATAGAGTTTTTAAACTAGTTAGTGAGTTATTGAAAATTTTTCGAGAATTGCAATATTTTGCGTAAACTTCTAAGCGATAAAGTCCATATTGATAGTGGTGACTTTTTACATTACGAAAGTTGTGATTTATCAGGCGCTGTAAAAGACTCAGACAATCCTGAATGTGAATGCTCGGTTGTAAAGCAAAAATATTACGAGCTTTTGAATTCAATCGAAACAATTGAAAAGATGGTGAATGTGAATCGCAATGACAGTAATTGAATCTTGACTTTATATTATATCATATTGGATACACTAAGGTGTAAATTCAATAAAATCAACGACTTTATTGATTCATCAATGTATACCATTTCACAAATATCTCAGGTGTACATTGGTCTGGACCCGAACGATTCATTGGCCAAAAGTCAAGTTTGTAAAAAATCGTTATAAACTTATTATATAATTAATTACTGTATTAAAAGAATTATTTTCTTCTTCTAAGTATAAAAAAAAATTGATTTGTCATGTTGTTGTAACTATCCCTTCAAATACGATTTATTATAATCCTGCAGTCCTTTTTTTTCTTTTGCCCAATTTAGAATTTTTTTATACAAGAGCTATGAAACACCAGTTCATAAATTATTCTAAATACTTGAGTCTATTACAAAATTTGCGTAATACATGATTTCATGTAGAATTTGTGTAATGACATAGAAAATCATGAACTAAAAAAATTTCACAAAATTATACTTCAACAACCCTCCATGAAAAAATTACAAGTTCCAGTAAAACAAAACTTGTTTCTACATGAAATAGGATAAATTGTAAATTAAAAAAAATCACTAATAGCTGCCCGAGTTAAAATAAATCAGATCTCAATACATTTGGAGGTCAAAAATATATAATTAAAAATGAAAAAGAATTTAAAAAGTTGAAATTTTTTTATCAAGCTATTATAAGACTGTATAATTATATGGATAATAAATAAATACATTTTCTGTAAATCATTAATAACACATGCATTTTCATATACAAAATCCATATAAAAGTCGCACAGTTGCCAAACGTATGCCAAAAATATATCTTTATTAACTTTGATTTTTCTTGACAAATTAGCTTACAATTAGTTAGGAAATAGCAAAAGACAAATAAAATTCATTTGGATATGCATCCTTCTGTAACTGGACGAATCGAAATACATTTATTTTGTATTTATCTTCGATGGGAAGCTGAGAAGGTATTAATTTTACTATGATGTGTTTTTTTTGTGTCTCTTACCACTTTTTCTCAGCTCTCATCGAACCGATTTCTTTCAACGGTACGTCAAAAGATCACAAATCGTATCTAGTCGAAGAAATTAACCTCAAAAATTGAAAAAATTTCCCTCGTTCCCCGTAAATGGAGGAAATCTCCAAAAAAATTACAAAATTAAAAATCGCTAAATTTTTAAATATTTTTTACTTAAAACTGCTATAACTTTTTCAAAAATGAACAAATTAATATAATTTTTTTTATAGATGCGTAATGTCTTTACCTATCATTTGGTATTTTTTTTTATAAATTTAACCCTTTACCAGCCCACAGGGGGGGATTCAAAATGACAACTATTTCACAAAAAATTAACTTTTTAAACTTAACTTTTGAAAGTGTTCCGGAAAGTCTGACACTGTCTTCACGGTGAAAATTGCTACCAAATGCTATTATTGTGTGAAAATTCTCGATTTTATTTTTTACATTTTTAACTTTATAATGCTATAACTTATTGAAAAATCTATGGATCGACAAAAACTTTTCATGAGAAATAATATTTTTTAATAATCTCTCTTTCATTTGACATACTTTATCTTAATAGGATATTAATGATGAACAAGCAGATCTTGTAGTTTTTGGAATAATCCACCAATTTTTTAAAATTAAACACTATCTAAAGATTTGCATCGAAGCGTTTTTTTTTATAATGATTTTAATCACTGTCAGATATCATTATACTTGATCCAACTATGCCAAGTCACCACTGTGCCACGGCCCCTCTGTATTGGGTTTTTTTTTTAAATAATTAAGTATATATTCATGTGTTTTTACACTATACTTAAACAATGTAAAATAATTCATTGTTTTCATACATTTTATACAAACCGCTCCCAACAATTATTGTTAAAAGGTCATCTTTCCTCTCAAATTTATATTACATCGGTGGACACTTGGTTATTTTTAATATATTTATTTGATAAAGACATCTGTTTTAAATTTTGTAAATATCAACTTTTTGCCGATGATCTCAAACTTTATTATACTATATCTCGTGTAGAAGATTGCCATCTATTACAAGAAGATTTAAATAGATACTTCAATTGGGTGTACAAAAAATTATCTAAACCTAAATGTAAAGAAATGCTCTATAGTGTCATTCCATAGAAATAAATCTAAAATTGCATTTAAATGCAAAACTAATGACTAAAATCTTTTAATAAGAATAGGTTTTAATANATTGCATTTAAATGCAAAACTAATGACATCTTTTAATAAGAATAGGTTTCAATTAGATAATTAAACAAGAAAAGCAACAGCAGTTTTAAAAAGCAAACATTATTTTTGAAAATTGAGAATGGTATTTCAATTTTTTGGCATTTACAAATTCGATTAGATTAAAATCTGGCGAAACAATGTAAATATGATGTATTGGGTTTTAGTAATACTCTCAAACACAACATATAAGGCAAGTAAAATATTAATAAAATTATTACTATCAAATCCTAAGATTATTTATTTTAAATATAATGTAATTAGACAAATTAATAAAAGTAAAATCATTTAAAAAAAAACTAATTAGGAAAACCATTTACGATAACATATTTTATTATATCAATATAATAATTTTGAAGAGCTGCATATATGGTATTTCTACTCCACGGGCAATTATTTTCATGTGCGTATTTTATACAATCAAATTGATAATTTGCAGCAGCAAGTCTTGTAGTACTTTCGTCCCACTCACATCCATTTTCATGAGCATATTTTAGACAGTCTATATGACCTTTTGCAGCAGCTGCACTGGTTGTCCCTACATCCCATAGATAACCATTTTCATTNGTCCCTACATCCCATAGATATCCATTTTCATAAGCAAATATCAAACAGTCAATACAACCACTTGCAGCAGCTTCCCTGGTTGTGCCTTCATCCCATTCACAACCATTTTCAATAGCATATTTCAAGCAGTCAAAACGTCCATTTGCAGCAGCCCCTCTCGTAATACATCTTACCCAATCATATCCTTGTTCATAAGCATATTTTAAGCAATTTAAATTACCATAAACAGCAGCTGTGACTATTGTATCTACAACCCAATAACATCTATTTTCATGAGCATATTTTAAACAATCGAAACAACCATATGCTGCAGCAGCTCTAGTTGTTCCAATATCCCAATAACATCCATTCTTGTGAGCATATATTAAACAATCAAAATTACCATTTAAAGCTGCAACTATAGTTGTGCCATCATCCCATTGGCATCCATTCTCATGGGCATATATTATACAATCTAAATTACCTTTTAAAGCTGCAACTCTAGTTATGCCCTCAAACCATTTACATCCATTTTCATGAACATATTTTAAGCATTCTATATTTCCATTTAAAGCAGCAACTTTAGTTATTGTTTCGTCCCATGGACATTCATTTTCATGAGCATATTTTAAACAGTCTAAAAAGCCACTTTTTGCAGCAGCTCTAGTTGTATCTTCATCCCAATTACAGCCATTTTCATGAGCGTATATTAAGCATTCTAAATGGCCGAAACTTGCAGCTACTACTGTAGTTCTATCATCCCATTCGCATCCATTTTCGTGAGCATATATTAAGCAATCTAAATTATCATAAAGAGCAGCTGTTTCTGTTGTACCTTCACTCCAATGGCATCCATTTTCATAAGCATATTTTAAACAGTCTAAACAACCACTTGACGCAGCATCATTAGTTGTATCATCATCCCATGGGCATCCATTCTTGTGAGCATATATTAAACAATCTAAATTACCATTGGAAGCAGCAGAACTAATTGTACCTTCTGAACATGTGAATCCATTTTCTAAAGCATATTTTAAAATTTCTAAATCACCGTTAAAAGCAGCTACTGACGTTAAACTTTTATTCAACTCGCATTTATTTTCATATGCATATTTTAAGCAATCTAAATGTCCATTTTCAGCAGCAGCGCTTGTTGTTTTTTATCCCATTTACAACCATTTAAATGAACATATTTTAAGTTTTCTAAATTACCATATTTTGCAGCTGATTCTGCTGTGCTTTCATTCCAAGGACATCCATTATCATGTGCATATTTTAAAATTTCTAAATTATCACTCATGACAGCTCTATTAGTTGTGCCCACATTCCACTTGCATCCATTTTCGTGAGCATATACTAAACATTCCAAACTACCACTTTTAGCAGCCTCTCTTGTTGTTGTTAGATCCCATGGACAGCCCTTTTCATGAGCATATTTTAAGCATTCTAAAGAGCCACTTGCTGCAGATGCTCTAGTTGTACTTTCATTCCATTTACATCCATTTTCATGAGCATATTTTAGACATTCTAAATGTCCATGAGCAGCAGCTGTTTCTGCTGTTCTTTCATTCCATGGACATCCATTTTCATGTGCATATTTTAAGCATTCAAAAAATCCATTAGCAGCAGCATCCCTTGTTGTTTTATGATTCCATCTACATTTATTTCTATGAGCATATTTTAAGCATTCTAAATGCCCATTTCTAGCGGCAGCCCTTGTTGTTTTTTTATCCCATCTACAGCCATTTTCATGTGCATATTTTAAGCATTCTAAATGCCCATTTCCAGCGGCAGCTCTTGTTGTTTTTTTATCCCATCTACAGCCATTTTCATGAGCATATTTTAAGCATTCTAAATTACCATATTTTGCAGCTTCTTCTGCTGTGCTGTCATCCCATGGACATCCATTTTCGTGTGCATATTTTAAACATTTGAAATGTCCATTTGCAGCAGCTTCAGTTGTTGTATATTTATCCCACTCACATCCACTTTCGTGAGCTAGTTTTAATGTTTCTATGTCACCATTTGCAGCAGCTTTTTTTGTCGTACCTCTTTCAAATGGACAAATTTTTGTGTGTTCTGAATATCTAATTTCAATCCCTAAATGAGCAAGAGAATTAATTAATTTTACTGAATATAATTTTTTATTTAGCGTAGTAAAATATAAAGAGAAAGACAGTTTAATTATAGTTTTAATGTTACTAATACTTGAAAAGTATTTTAAAGTGAAACTTCAATCGTGATTAGTATTATTGTCAGATATCTGTGTTGCGGGTCTCTATCAATTAACTATAAATTTTTTTATAAATATTTTGTTTTATTAGAAAAAACAAATTAACAATATTTTAGAATATATATTAATACTGTATATTGTTATAATTAAAAATCTAATAATTACTATCAATGTAATATTATTTTAAGTCTGTGATTCATTTAATCGAGTTACTTATGTCAGTTAAATCATTTATTATTTAAATATAGCTTGAGTAATATAAATAAATATTTGTAAAGTTTAAGAATTGAAATTTGTTTTATAATTGTAATAAAATATTTTTTTAATTTTTAATTTTAATTACACGAAATGGTTTTTTAACTAAAAAGTTACTTAGACATGATTACTATAATTTATATTTAAGGGTTCTTTTACGATAAAAATGCAAAAAAATAATTAGCTTTTCTGATAAATATACTGTAAATAGTAATTATAATATTTCCTGACTGCATATTAGTCTTTAAAATACCATTTTTTTAATTCTCAAAAAATTTCCTATTTAATTATGTCAATTTCAAACTTGCAATTGAACTAAAAGTTATGGTAATACATTCAATTTTTTTTACGATAAACTTTATTAATAACTTTTAATCAACTTTAAA